>NW_004524678.1:3151454-3168226 GCF_000260255.1 Octodon degus
CCAGATATGACTGCTGTCCTCAGGAGGCTCGCCACATCTTAAAAAGAGGGCAAATGCCAAAGCAGGCTGTTTTATATCTGTGTACCGTGATGAAAGAACAGAAGCTACAGAGAAAGCAGAGATTGTTCCTAATCAGGGAAAGAAGGAAAGAACGCAAGAAGGCTTCGTGGAGGAGAGGGCCACTGGAATTGACCTGCCAACAGCCCCTGCCTGGCCCTACTTCAAACAGAGGAGGCCTGAACAAGACCCTGGCTGTCAACTGCTTAGAGAGCAGTTTGAGGCCAGGAGGAGGATCCGGTTGGCCTGGCGCACACAGCCGTGACTGAAATCGCAGGAAAGGCTGTGACTTGGTGGCTAAATGACCCGATTTTGAGAGTGCTGTCAAAGGAGCAGACACTGGAAGGGATGGAGACGTTGGGACCCTTTATAGAGGTAGGAAGCAAACAAGAAAATTAGTAGAGATTGAAAAAGTCAAGGAAGAGCAATGCTGGCAGGAGGGTTGTTTCCTTCATTTTTATTTATTTATTTTTATTTTTATTTTTTTTAATATTTATTTATTTAGTGTGTGTGTGTGTGTGTGTGTGTGTGTGTGTGTGACCAGCTCAGCCCACCAGGGGGCAGGGCTGGCTGGCATGTGGTGCTGGGGGATTGAACCGCGGTCCCTTGTGCTTTGCTAAGCTTGTTCTAAGTAGGTGCTTTAGACCACTGAGCCATCTCACCAGCCCGTTTCCTTCATTTTTAATAAGCTCATGGTGCACAGAAAAACGAAACATATTTAAGACAGAGGAAAGGACCGATGAGGAGAAGATACCAAAAATGTCCGAAACAGATGAAGGTACTATGAGAACATAATTGCTTAGAAATTAAGTATGGAAGGGATGGGGAACACAAGCAGAGGATTTGCTTGGGAAGGAAAGCCCCTGTTAAGTTGACCTAGAAAGGAAGAAAGAGAAAACGAACAATGCGATGGTCTAGATATTTGTGACCCCAGAAGTCATATGCTGGAATCGGAACCCCAGTAGGGTTGCAGTGAGTGGAAGATGGGGCTCTGGAGGTTGCTACTGGTCATAAATGGGGTTGGGGCTCTTTATAAAAGAGACCAGGGATACTAGCTAGCCCTTCTGAATGTTACAAGAAAACAAGTGTCAGTAAGCCATGGACAGTGGTGGATGGCTATAATCTCAGCACTCTGGGAAGTCGAGGCAGGAAGATAACAACTTGGAACCCAGCTTCGACACCTGGGCGACAGAATGAGATCCTGTCTCAAAAGAGAAGATGGAAAAGGTTGGGGACATAGCTCAGTGTGAAGGCTCTGGGTTCACACAGAAGGCACCACCTACGAGGAGCACATCTTCATGAAACATCTACTCTGCCAGCACCTTGATCTTACACATCTCAGACTCCTGAATGGTGAGAAATAAATTTCTGTTGTTGCCAGCACAGTCTGTAATAGTTAAGTCTTGCAAACAACCCAAATGTCCATCATCAGATGAATGGATAAAGAAGATGTGAGTTTTGTATAACAATAGAATACTACTCAGCCACGAAGAAGGATAAACTTGAGCCATTCTAGCTAAATGGATACACCAGAATACCATACTCTTAAGTGAACTAAACAGGACACATGTGCAAATACCATGTTGTTTCTCTGGAGTGAGAAACTGAAAGTGTAAATAAGGACCAAAATTATAATAGATATTGTGAAATAGGAAGAAAATGTTCAAATGGTAAGTAGAACTAGGGAAGGGGAGGGGGAAAAGAAACAAAATAAGAAAAGGAGGATTAAATGGAAACAAAGATTTGTAAATAAGGAGGGGGAAAAAGGGTTGAAGGGTTAGAGTTAGGGGTAGGAGTTGAAAGGAGGGTATGGGAATGGGGGAAAAAGAATCAAAATATGTCATGTTCAGGTATAAATTCTTAGGATGTTTGTTACATATATGTAAATTATACCAATAAACTTCATTAATTTACAAAAGGAGATAACAGGGCTAGTCCTACCTTACCTCAAACTTCAATGTACAGTGGGGTACAGTGGTACCACTTCTACAAAACATGTTTTGTGAAAATTTGGTAACAGGACTCTCTAAGACCTTCAGAGCTCATCTGAACTCAGACTTCCATTAAGAACCCTTCATTCTACTTGACCTAGAGGGTTTTCAGAAACCACGTAAATAAGGAGAAATAAATAAACACCTGTAATACTCTTACCAGCAAACTTGAATCTCTATTTTACATTGTTATCTTCTAGAATAAATCTGGACACACAAACCCTGTATTTAATAGAGAATTAAATTTAAATTTATCCTCTCTTTTCCAACAAGATAATTTAGTCTTTCAAGCAATTTTAAGAAGGATAAAGTTAAGAAAAAAACCTCTTCCAATCCCATTGCCCTAGTATGGAAGGAAGAAAAACTGTAAGCCTGGGGCAATGAGGCAGTACCAAGTGGCCAACTCTACAGGTCTACTTCATTGTCTAATTTTTCTTTTTCTTTTTCTTTTTTTCTTTCTTTCCTTTTTTTTTTTTTTTTTGTGGAAACAAGGATTGAACTCAGACCCTTGCACTTGCCAAGCAAGTGCTTATTCTATTGAGCCATCTCCCCGGCCCCAAATTATCTATCTTGGTGGGTGGGGTTGATAAAGGCCAGGTAACCCCAGGTCATTTTCGGCTTCATGCTTCTATAATGTCCCAGCCCAAGGACTAAATCTTTTTATTTTATTTTTAATGGACAAATAATAACTGACTGTATATTTGAGGTGCCATGGGGGTGTATGTATCCCTTGTAGAATGAACAAATCAGGTTAATGAATAGTTAATTTGGACGCAAAGTGTAACGATAAGTTCCTTTTTTTCATTGAGCCTTAAGTTCCTTTTTTCATTGCTGAGACAAACACTTGATGCCCAGAGTTAAGGGAGGAAAGGTTTATTCAGCTCACAGTTTAGAGTGTTCCAATCCACAATCCGCTGGCTCCAAGGCAGGATGGCACAGGGCAGAGAGACAGCCATTCACAGCCGCAGAAGACAGCAAAAGCAGCAAGTGGCTTTAATTCTTTCTTTGAACTCCCTCTTTTACACTCTACCTAGGTTGCTGGGATTGGGGCAGTGCCAAACCAACCAGTGAACTGATCACAGGCCCTTAATCCCAGCGTCCCACCCTCGTGATTCAGCCACCAACTCCCAAATTCCCCCCTCCCCATGACTGCAGAAGACTTTAGGGGGACACCTAGACACAAACTACAACACTCTGTAACGTCTTTTTCCACCTAGGCCTAGAGAAGCAAGCTGCCTGAGTTGTCATTGTGACGGTAGAATTATAGATTTGCAAATTAAATAAAACTAAGGATCATTATCTACAAACTGCCATTACTCTAACACTCATGCAGAAAGTTAATATCGTCACTCAGGGCCTCCTGAGACCCTATAACATCAGTGTCTGCACAGAACACCAAGGTCAGCCATTGCTACTATTCAAGAGTCCTCCTTACTCTTTATGCTAACCTCTTCCCAGCTACATCCCACCTCACTGGTTTGGGAATTAGGAGTGAAATCTGTAATAGAAAGAATAGAAAGGTTCTTGGGTTTTAAAGTGAAATCTGGATTACAATCCTATTTTGTTAACAGAAACTTATCTCATAAACTCAGTTCTAGAGTTGGCGAGATAGCTCAGTGGTCTAGAGCACCTGCTTAGGCAAGCTTAGGCAGGCACAGGGACCGAGGTTCGATTCCTGGCACCACATGCAGCGCTAGCCCTGCCCCCAGGATGGGCTAAACCAGCCACACACACACAAAAAAACCCAACTCATTCCTTGGGCCGGCCAGACAGTTCAGCAGACTAAAGCGCCTGCTTACACAAGCTTAGGCAAGAGTGTGGTTCACACCTACTGAAGTTCAGGTGTAGATCTACAAAGTTAGGATTTTATTTAAAGTGAAATCTGGATTACAATCCTATTTTGTTAACAGAAACTTATCTGTGAAACTAAGCTGTGCCTGGCTTGGGTCTGGCTGCTGTGCTCAGTTCCTTCTGTTGCTCCCCTTGGGGGTGAACCTGTTGTGCCCCTCTGGCAAGATGTTCTGTTCCTGGACTAGCTGGGTGGTTCTGCCCCCTATACTCTACAGGGATTGCAGCTGAAGGGTTTCACCCAGGCCTGTATGCCCGGCCTGAGCTGAGTCTGGAGGGGACAAGGTGGAGTAGCAGGGAGAGGCAGCTCTCCCACACACTCACCAGGCCTGGACTAGGACTGGATCTGGGGGTTCCCAGAACTCGACAGAAATTCCTACTCTGTGGGCGCGGTGTGGGAGGTAGGGATTTGTTCTAATAGTGTTTGTAAAATAGGATGTCATGTCCGCATCTTGTACAGCAATTAACCACTAGGAAGAATGTATGCAATGTGTTAATTATTGAAACTGTCCTACCAATTTGGTTTGAAACTGTCTCATTGCTATTTGTTTCTCAATAAAATTATGGAAAAAAAAAAAAAAAAAGAGTGTGGTTCAATCCCTGGAACCACATGCCACACCAGCCCCACCCCCAGGGTGGGATGAGCCAGTCACAGAGACCAAGCATGGTGGTGCGTACGGATAATCCCAGCACCAGGGAGGCTGAAGGCAGGAGGATCACTAAGAGTCCAAGCTGCATAGTGAGACCCCGCAACAACCAAATCCATTTAAAAAAACAAAAAACTCACTTCTTGTTTAATTACAGTGGGTGCTCTACATGCACATTTAAAATGCTCATCATTTTAAAGGCAAGAACAATGTAGATCTTTATTTTATTTTATATTTTTTTGAGGAACCAGGGTTTGAACTCAGGCCCTTGAGCTTGCCCGGCAAGCTCTTATTCTACTGAGCTATGTCCCCAGCCCTAGATCTTTAACTTGCTTTCTTTTCTTTTTTTTTTTTTTTCTGACTCTGTCATTAGATATTGCTTTATTTTCATTCTGAGTAGCTTCACCAGTGAGTGAGGATGGCCCCAAAAGCTCATGAAATAACAGCCTTCCGGGGACTCCATGGCAGTGGCCTGGTCTATGCCCTGACCAGCAAGGTCACTGGTGTGACTGGCCACGTGAAAGGTTGAATGGCATCATCAGGCTTCTGTGATCGCCAAGTCACAGGACCTAGGTCCTAGGTGTACTGTCTCACTTTTGCCTTCTCCTTTTTTTTTTTTTTTTTTTTAATATGTATTTGGTACAGGGTATGCAGGGTCTGCAGGTTCTATAGAGTCCGCTATGTAGACTGGACTTGTAGTGATCCTCCTGTTCTCAGCCTCCCAAGCACTGGGATTACAGGCACTCTCCACCACACCCACTTTCAATCACCATCTCAGCATGCCACAGGGGCGGGGCCAGCATGGCAAGTTGGGGATCGAACCCAGGCCACCACACTCTGCCTAAGCAGGCGCTTTAGTCCACTGAGCTATCTGGCCAGCCCCAACTTTCTTCTTTTCCACCTTTTAAGAAAAGTACAAATCTGGGCAGGGATGAGGCGTATACAGATTAAATACAAATATGATCATCATAATGTAGTGAAATAAAGCTGAGATCCCACCATTTAGAAATGTCTTCTCAGAAATGATTCAATTAGAAAGTAGTGAAGGACTTGAAAAGACAGTTCTCCAAGGGGACACGGCAGGACCAACAGGCACATGAGAAGGTACTCGGCATCACCAATCACTAGGACAGTGGAGATCAGTGTGCCGTGAAGTACCACTTCCTACGCTTCGGGATAGGTGGCATCTGCAACCAACAGAAAACACGTATTGGTGAAATGTGGAGCGCCCGTGGGCACCTCTGGCGGAGAGGTGGAATGGTGCCAGCTGCTGTGGAAAGAATCATGGGCAATCCCTCAAAAATTAAACATAGATTTACTATATTGCAGCACTTCTGGACATCCAAAGAAATCAGAACAGGAGCTCTACCATATATGTACATCTGCACTCACAGCAGCATTATTTATAATAGCCAAAAAGTGGTCCAAGTGTCTATCAAAGGACAAAGGCATCAGTAATACATGGAATATGCAGGCAACAGAATATTACTCAACCTTACAAAAGAAGGGAAATCTGACATGTGCTATAACGTTCATAAACTTTGAAAACAACACACGAAGTGAATTTAGCCAGTCACAAAGGGGCAGCTAGCTGCTGTCTGATTCCGCTTACACAAGGTGCAGAGTCAAATTCATAGACACAAAGTGGAATAGTGCTTACGAGGACCTGGGAGGTAAAATGAATGAAGAGTGATTTTCTCATAGGCGCAGTTTCTTTCCATTTTGTAGGATTAGCAGAGTTTTGTGGGACCAGCAAGATAGCTCAGCAGAGGAAGCACTTGCTTAGGCAAACGCCAGGACTAGGCTGGGTCCCTGGCACCCCTTGCCGCACCGGCCCCGCCATAGAGTCCGGGCGTGGTGGTGCACGCCTGTAATCCCAGCACTGGGAAAGCTGAAAACAGGAGCATCACTATGAGTCCAATCTGCATAGTGAGACCCTGTACCAAAAAAAAAAAAAAAAAAAAAAAAAAAAGAGTTCTGTGGATGGATGGGTGACTAACGCAATAATGCAATTATACTTAACGTCACAAAACTGTACATGTAAAGATGGTTAAATTTAATGTGATGAACATTTTTCACAATAAACCCTCTCCTACCCTTAGAGGCAAAGATCAAGGCTACACAAGCTTTGCTGCCAAGGAAGGAAAATAAAATGGCCCTTGAGTCTCTTCTACGTACCAAGAACTCTGTTATTTACACACAAAAGCAAAAAGCAAGCCGAACAAAGCCTATGCACTACCAACCCTTCTTTACAACAAACACACTAAGTAAGTTTCATTAATTAATTAATCCACCGGGTCAAGTAGTAAGAAACAGAGGTAGGAGCCAAAGCTGAACCTGCCTGACGTGGAAGCCTCTGTTCTTTTCACCCCCTGGTGTGCTTTTCTTCTCCCCATAGAAGTCTCTTGTGAGCAGGCTCTCTGCTTTGACTACAGAGCTTCTAGACTTAAAAGTTGGGTCTGCCTTCTGAAGTCTACTAAAAAGAGTCAGCCAAGCAAGCACACCGTGCCACTCCGTGCCCACCACATGAGGCCCCAGGGCTGGCCGCAAAATAATGGAATCACGTTCCCATTCATCCGCTGGCCATATGCTAGGGGAAAGACACAATTAAAACTGCAGGCGACTCCCTCAAAAGCCACTGAACACTCTAAACAAAAGCGTTATGGCTTTCAATGTTCCATATGGCCAGGATAAACTAGCCCCCTTGTGTTCATCTTATTCCTGAACATTCTACCATCATAGTTGCTGGTGTGCTGTTACTAATATTCTGCTTCAAGCTAGAATTGAACAATTAAGGAAATGTTTTGGGCTGTACAGAAAATAGGCACCCCTTAGTTGTTTGCAGAAAGATAGTGGGGGCCCTCATCACTCGACTAGATCTGTTGATCAAGGTTTTATCTTCTTACTCTTGTGTGGAAGACACAAAGAAGAGTAGTGCATATTTTCTGCACCTCCCCAAACAAAGCAGGGTGTGGACACTACCTAGAGCCTCCATCCTGCACATGGACCAGCACCAAAGTCCGGCCCAGATTCCCAAAAGTCTACCTCATTTCTCGCCATGCAGCTTGACTGTGGGTCACTGTGGCCCAGCCCAAATCTCCCACATGGAAAGATTATTGCCGCATATTTCACGCAAGGATGCAAAAGGCAAGGGAACTGTGGAATCGGAGACATGCCTTGGTCCTCGCCCAGCTTTTATGAATTCAGGGAAATCTTCAGATGGGCTACGTGGCTTCAGTGCCAGGAATACTTTGTCTCTTAGGAATGGTGCAGCTTTACTTTAATGAAAAGCCCCAGAAAAAATACACATTTTTCTTTAGTTTCTCTGTAAGCTTCCTGTCTCTGACAATGCTACTTGACAAATTCCAGGGAGCTAAATCAGTATTATAATAATGGGAGAAAACAAAACAAAAGCAACAACGACCTAAACGCTGCATCCAGTCGCGCCTAGGGACCACCAGAAAGGTAGCTACATTCTCCATTGGAATCATTCGCACTTTTAAAACTTGTATTTTAAGAATTTATGAGCATCAGCATATGCCATTTTATTTTTTACTCCACGACAAGCAGTTTTCTTTCTTCCTTTAAAATTATAAAACCTTCCACTATAAAAACCCTTTTTATCAATAAGCACACTTTTTGTTGAAGATACAAAGCTCGATGCTTAAAAAAAATCGTGGCACCCGAGGCTGTTGAACGATTTCTGCCACATATCCTGCCACAGGACCCTTGGTCTCAGCTCGAGCCCTATTTACCATACTTTCATCAATCATTCATAAACGTGAACAAGTCAGGCCTCTCATTAATAGCACCTATAGCTCAGGAAGCGGGAGCACAGTGATTATGCTTGGGCCATACTACTCCGGGCTTGCCACATGCGTGAAGGCAGCAGCCCCGCTCAGGTTACTTATGGTCTCTGATGAGGCTGACTGCCCCCGACCTGGAGGTGCATTGAGTCCGCGTAAACAGCACGTCCATGCACATGCCTCAGTTACTCTCCCTGGGCTGCCACGCTCCTGCGAACAAGGATGCAACTCTGGGCTGAGACTCGCTGGCAAATGGTAGCAGCTGGCGAGGCTCCTCTGAGGACAGCCATACAGAGCCAAGGGAGGAAGACACCCTGAGGTTTTTTTCAGAGGTAAATACAGTCCCTCATGTAGGCAAAACGACTCTTTGTCGGCAAGATAAATAAATAATAAAATAAAATCTCAGGACAAAAGGACTTAATCCGCTAGCCCCCCAAAGCCAAATCACGGCCATTGTATTGCAAAGCAGAAGGCAGAAAGAGAGAATGCGCCTCAGGTTTCCCACCACTTCCACCCCAGCGGGGGACTGCAGCTCCGATCCTCAGACCCCAGCTCGCCGGCTTCAGCTGATCCAACTCAGTCCCGCTTTTCTTCTTCCCACAGAGCTGGGCAAACCGCTTCTCACATCTAGCCTGTTTCCCCGGTAAGTCCCCAAAGCTAGGCACGGAGGACGATTTTTGTTTAAAGCAAATGTGTCACACATTTAACCATCATCCCCAAAGCCCTTCTAATCCTTCCCCCCAAATTCTGAAGCAAGGTACCCAGCTTCCCGTAGAAATCTGCCCTAAAATAAGAAGAACCCACGGCACTGGTCCATTTCTTTTCCCCTCCATTAGAAAGGAGCAGCACAGAAAACGTATCCTTTACCTTGGCCCGGGGCTTGGTGAAAGAGCGGCTTCCCTGGCAGCGCTGCGCTTGCTTGCAGCGAGCTCCAGCCCAGCCCGCGCAGCCGTCCAGCAGTAGTAGGAGTCGCCCCCTGAGCCGCGGCAGCGCTGTGTGTGTAGGGGCGGCTGCAGCCCGGGGACTGGTCCACACCCAGCTTTGTCTTCAATCAGCGTTCAGGCTACAGGAAGCAGCTCATCTCCCACTTCCTCCTCTTCTCCGTAGCTGCTAGCAGCTTTCTTCCTTTCCCTCTCTGTATTTCAGGCTTACGCTAGTGATTTTGCCAACTCGCCGGGGTTACTGAGGGAGGTTTGATTGCCACCCTCTTGAGCCCTTTGTTCCAGGTCCTTTGGTGCTGTGGGCAGGCCTTCCCTTCCCTTTTCACTCCTGACCCTCAACCCCCGCAGCCTCCACTGGCCCTGGGACCCCACTTCTTGAACCCCCTGCTACTTTTTGAGCCTGAACTTAATTTCTTGTTCTCGTTCCTGCTTCTGGTACTGTTTTTCCTGGGTCCCTGGCCAGGCTCTGGCCCTAGCATGCAGCCCCAGCCTCAGCTGCACTCTGTTTTACAATGGTTCCCATCTCCTTGCAGTTGGCAGCTTGTAGCTGCGGAGTTTTCCTCTGTAGCCAACAATCCAGTAGCTTCATTTCTCCCAGGCCCGCTACCACTCAGACTTTACTTAACCCACATGCTCAGCAAAACGCAGCCCTGGCAAATGTTTCTGTGGGACGTGGGGACCAAACTAAGCCCTGCTGTGTGGGCCATGATGCCACAGCAGGTTTGCTTAACTGGGAGGAAGGAGGTCACACTGAAAGCTGTGGATTCCCAGCCCAGAAATACGAGCCCTTCCTACACCCAGGTGGGGCCCAGAGGATCCCGGTGGCTCTCCAGTCCTGACTTCATTCTAGACGGTACCATTGACATGGATAAGGGCGGAGCCAGCAGCCAATCTGTCTGCCAAAACAGAATCCAAGCTGCCATTCCTGCCTTTGTCAGTTTGGGCACATCCTTCGACCTCCATGTGCCTTCGTTCCCTGGTCAGCAAAATGGGGACGGTGATGGTCACACCCCAGAAGAGAAATCAGGATTAACACTGAACAGAGATGCCACGAATAGCTCTGGGAGAGTACTAAGTATTCAACACGCTCTAGCTCTTACGATTTTTAGAGGAGGCTAAAACTCAGAGGTGGCAAGTGACTCGTGCAGTCAGTGGTCAATCCAGGACATGCGCTTGGTCTTGCAGTGCCCCACAGTTAGTACAGCTATGACTTAGCCCTGAGTATTGCACCATTACTCAGTTTTGGAGTCATTTTCCCCTTGTTCTATAGCCCAGACAATGCTTAGGAGTTGAGAAACTCTCCCTTGGAATCAGTATCCAGAGAGCTGATCTCCTGGCAACAGAGCCCACCCCCAAGTCCACTTCCTGTGTCTAGTGCTTCCTTAATCTTCCTGCAAGACAGGAAATGCTAGAAATCTAGGGCTGACGCAGGATAACTCACCCAGCGGGCCTTCCTAACACACCTTGGGGACCACAGCCCATTCTCTGGCAGGTACCGAATTTAATTTCAACAAAATGTTCTGAGAGAGTCCCAGGGTGAGCTTTGATTTAATGTTCCATGAACAGAGGTTACTTAGTTTTTCCTAGAAATCTTCCACCAGAAAGGACCTGATGTCATCTCACTAATATCTGAAAATTGCAAAACAGATTGTTTAAAGATGAAGACCAGGGAGCTACTTTTGAACCACCAGCAAATAGAATTATAGTATTAGAGAAAGATTTGGCAGAGGTCCAATATATTGTGAGTTACCACCCAATTAAGAATCCTGGTGCCAAAGGTTACTGGGACCTTTTACATGCAAATTTAAACATACATGACCTACGCTAACTCTAAAAAAAAAAAAAAAAAAAAGAAACATGTTACTGATGAAAAGATTGTGGAAACTGGAAACAAGTTTTAGTTAATTTTAGACCAATGGGTTCTGGCATTAACGCTGGATTCAAATAGATTTTTTAAAATAGTTCTTACAGTTTTTTTTTCACTCATCAGAAAGTGGTTGGTACTTATATTTAAACCTATATAGGAAAACCTCTTCCAAACAATAAAATCCCTAGGAATTTGGCCTGCTGCCTTCTAATCTGGTCTTCCATCTCTGGCTAAAAAACTCATAGTAAGTTAATCTGGCTATGGCTGGGAGGTACCAACCAAACTCTCTTCTAAGCTAAAAACTAGGTAGTAAGATTTTTCTCTTCCTGTCATGAACCTGTTTTCAATTCCTCCAAATAGCCTCTTTTTTTTTTTTTTTTAAAAATTTAACGGTTCCTTTTTTTTTTTTTAAATATTTATTTATTTTTATTACATTTATTTATTGTGTGTGTGTGTGTGGCCAGCTCAGCCCACCAGGGGGCGCGTCTGGCTGGCATGTGGTGCTGGGGATCGAACCGCAGTCCCTGTGCTTTGCCAAGCTTGTTTCAAGTAGGTGCTTTAGACCACTGAGCCATCTCTCCAGCCCCCAAATAGCCTCTTTTTTAGGAGAGAAAAGTAGAGTGGGGCTATAGATTAGCCAATGGAGAAGATTAATCCAGTTTATAGCTCTTAACCCAAACATAGTAAGTACTAAAGCTGCAAAATGTTCAGATTTTAGACAAGTGGTAGAATTTCATCTCACCATTATAAGCTCACATCATCAATTATTAGACGTGACCCTTTCTTAGATGCATTAGATCAATGGCAAGACAAAAGCCTAAAAAATAGTATTCATCAAGAGCCCCACTTGCAGGAATTAATGCGTTGTATTTCTTACACATGGTAGAGAAGATCGATAATGGAGGACATGTAATTTTGGCCTGCCTGAGCATTCAAGCTGGGTGTTCCTTAGAGTTCTTATGTTTTACAGTCCCCAAATTATTTTTTATACACTTTCCTTTATCCAAAGCCTACTCCTCTTTCTATAGTCTCTATTTTATTTAATGAAACATATAAATTAGTTGCCCACAGAAATGGAATAATCTCAGAACATTTTCTGAGTCTGGAAACTTCTGTTTCCCAATCTGATTTATAAAGCTCTTCAGGCCAGGGAGATACCTCAGTAGAATAAGCGCCTGCTTGGCAAGTGCAAGGACCTGAGTTCAATCCCTGGTACAGCATAAATAAATAAATAAATAAATAAGCTCTTCATCTTTCCATCGTCCCTTTCCAAATTATTTCTTTGCCTGAGTGCTTCCTCTCTCTTTCCTGGGTCACTGTCCTTTTTCCTAAATGTTGTGGATTTTCTTGAACAACGCAACACTCCACATTTTGTTCTCCTAATTCTGGTCTTTCTTTAATCCATTCCCACCGGAAGTACATTTTTAAAAAAGAAGAGTTGATGCTATCACAGTTGTCACCCGTCACTTTCTCCCTGCCCTACGGTTTATGGCCCACAAAGCTTTCTGTGGTGCTACCTGCGCATACTCCAGCCACGGCGCCTGTTGTCACCCCCTGCCTCCCTCTCAGAAGGCTCCTTGTGAAGCTCTGTTCTTTTCTCCCCGGCCAGTTGACATGCTGTTGATGCTGCTAGACAGGCCCTGTTCCCATTGTATCTTCTGGAAAACCTTACCTATTCTGCAAGAATCTCCCCTTGTGAGTACGTGGTAGCTTGCCTCGGCCTCCTCTTCAGCACCAATTAGCTGAATGATTTGCTCCTGTCCATCTTAGCCATTAGTAAGTGGGCCTCTAAGGTTAGGGCCATGTTTCGCTCCTCTTTGCTGCTATTTGCTTAGCTAACGAAGCAGACAGCTTACAAATGTTTGTATGTAGATCAGACATCAAGAGGAAGAAATTCCCAGATGGCTTTTGCATCCCTTTCGGGGCCTAGAGAGGGGAAAAAGGAAGTCTGAAGTGAGAAGTTGGCCATAGGGGAAGAAACAAGAATTCTAGACTTCCTTTGGCAAACTGCAGAAAACAATACTGCACACAGACAAAACTGTGAACATTTGTTATATAGGCAAACCTAAAGAGTTTGGGGGCAATTTCTGGTCCCATTTCTGCCCTTTGTTGCTTATAAGGAAGTACAGGCTGGCAATAAAAAAAAAAAAAAAAGTAATTAAGGAAAAAATGTTAAAAGAGGTGGGAAATAGGAAAGAAAATTGTTCTTTACCTACCTCTCTGGAGAGGCTTTTAAGAGCTCAATTTATAAGACAGAAACCCTTCTCCCAGCCCCCCTTCCCTTTCTGGCCTTCACTGCCTCACAGCTGGTAAATAGCCCGGATGTCAAGTTCCCAGCATACCTTGCGGCTCTCTTCAGCCAGCTTGTAGTTGTTTCCTGCTTTGATTGCCTTCCCTGGCCTGGCCCGCTGTACCTCTGTCGATTCTGACCTCTCTCTTTCTGTCTCTGGTCTCTTGCTGCTGTCTCAAAGCTGCTCTTGCGTGCATGCTCTGGCAGTGAGGGGGAAAGGTGGGATTGAAATAAGGAAGTGCATCGTATACTGTGTTCACGCGTCTCAGCCCCTCACAGGTACTGATGCTGCCTCTCATGACTCACTTAATTGTTGTACATAGTGGTGAACAATAAATAAGTGGGCCAGTGAGCTGTTGTTTTAACATAGAAAAGCCACGCTTCCCGACATTTCTTGAATCAACTAAAGGGAGTAGAAGCCCCTCTACGACACAGCATCATCATGCTGTGATCTATGGATCATCCTCTCCCCCAGGCGTCTCAGCCTACCCCCAGTTGGTGGGGTCTGAGGAAACTGAATCGCATCTGGTTTCAAAGAGTTGAGTGTGGGGGACAGAACTGATCTTTCTAGAGAGAACAGCTGGCCTTCACTACTGACAAATGTCGGTCTGTGTCTCAAAGTCCAGCATAGAAGTGAGAAGGGTAAGACATGTGAGGCCCAACTTCTTCCAGAAGGGTAGTGTTAGAACCAGTTCTCCTATCTCTTAGGACTAATTTGGGGATCAAATAGGACAGTGCGAAAGCCTCCCAGACTTGTTTCTGATGTGATTGTCACACACATATACAAAGGGTGATCAGAGAATGGTGCATGTTTAAGTTAGAAAATATTTAATACAGTAAAAGACACGTTACCATGAATCCCCTCAAAATCCTGCCTCTATGCTTTGCACACACTTTTCCCACCATTCTTGCCACTTCCTGAAGCAGTTCTGCATTCCTCTTTCTTAAGTGTCTTCACAAGGTGTAGGCAAAAACATGGTGAATGCTGCTGCCAAGTACCATCCACCAGAAAGGTAGGCTTATAAAGCTATCAGAGTGTGTTTGTTCAGCTTATTCACCAAACCTGGTGCTGTATAACTTCTGGCTCTTCCTCAAAATCAAAATGACCTTGAAAGGTAAATACTTTGGATTAATTCAGGACATTAGATCAGACACAACTGAAGATACTCACAAAAAGGTACATTCAGAACTGCTTCAGAAAGTGGCAGGAATGAGGAAGCAAGAGTGATCCCAGTGAGGGGGAATCGTTTGCCCTTTGCTGTAATCGTTTTTTATTTAAACACACTAGTTTTTGGTCGCACTAGGCCTGTGTCGCACACATATAGCCAATCCTGGAGAGGTTATCAGTGATGAGCTAATTCAAGAAGCTTGCTTTCGTAACAGTCGCTGAGAAAAGAAATCTGCATTTGTTTTGAAGAAGGGACAGGGTGGAGTGAGGAGAAGGAGGGTGGGTGGCCTTTGGCTGGAGGAGAACTGACCAGGAAACATAAGCCTTACTCAGAGAGACATTAGACTTGGAGGGACGAAGGGAGGAAGAGGCAGGGGATGGGCAGAAAGGCCAAGCCCAAGTTGGAAGGAGGTAAGAAAGAGCTCTCTGGCTGCTTTAGGACTAACTTGGGGATCAAATAGGAAGTGGGAAAGCCTCCCAAACTTGTTTCCGATGTGATTGTCACAAGAATATGCAAAGGGTGATCAGAGGTCTGGAAGAAGAGCCAGAGGCTGTGCTGAGGAAAAGATAAGGGAAGGGCTAGAGCTCTCCAGGCGGGACTGGATGCCATGGGTCTGAGCCCCTGTCTCCTGCTAAGCAGGAGATGGCTTCCAACCCTCTCTCTACCAGCAGAATTAAGAATGGGGCTTCAGACAAAGGCATTTCAAGCAGACACATCATTGCCATCAAAACAGAAACACTAGTTTGTACAAAACAAAACTTGCTGCTCTAAAAAAGTCTCAAAAGATCAATACAGAAATTCAAGGGCAAGAGGAAAGAAGCAAAAGATCAAAAAGAGGGAGTCAGGCAGCAAGCGTGACAGAGGGTAGGGAACGTGGTGCACTTGCAAAGCCCTGAAAAAAACAGTCCTTTCAAAAGAATGTCAGAATGAAGAAGTAAATCTCAGTGTGGTTAACAGCACATAAGTAAGTCATTTTGAAATGTCCTAAAAGTAAAACTACGGGGTAATAACTCCAGTAATTATCAGACAGGGAGGAAAGACAGGACTCAGGCTTTCCGTGCCAACTAGGGAGGCCAGACAGGGTGATCAATTTTGACAGTAAATTGGTTGGCAAGGAAGGATAGGGAATTAAAGGAAACGTTTGAAGGCATTTTGTCTTTGTTGATTTCCCTGCTGTCAAGAGAAACAGATTTTCATAGATGTGCTACGACCTTGGTCCCTAACCTTCTTCCTCTGCTCTCTTTTGGATCTATGTCTTAAAATTCTTTCTTTGAAATGTCCCATGAAATACAGAATCATGGGGAAGGAGGTGCTGTGGAGTGTTGGCTGGCGACTGTGTCGCCTCTATCCAAGTCCACTGGACTCCAATAACTGAGCTCAACATCATGCCCTGGCTAAGGCCTGGCCTCCCATTGCTGTACCCACAGCACCCAGCATGGTGCTTGGGAGATTGTGGCCACTCTGTACTTGTTTAACTTTAGCTGAATCTAAACACTCTAGCCCTCCATAAGAAAGTCAGGAGCACTACTTACTGTATGGAAACTATAAGCACGTAAGTTTTATAAAATGTAGAATTGTAAGAGAATGAACCAACAATCACCAGCACTGCCTATAACATTACCAATACTGTCCTTAGGAATCCAAATGTAAGAAGAGGATGTGGCGAAGAGAAAAATAACACTGATTTTGAAAAAAGAAGGGCCAGGGAGATGGCTCAGTGGAATAAGCACTTCTCTGGCAAGTACAAGGGCCTGAGTTCAATCCCCGGTTCCACCAAAAAAAAAAAGAAAGAAAGAAAAAAGGAAAGACCCTAAAGTTACCAACCAAGTGATAATATTAAACCAGGAGGAAAAATTCACTTTTCCTTGGAGGAGAATGGTATCCCACGATTCGTAGAGGGTGATTTTTAAGTGTTGGCAGTTTTCTGCTCTTGCAAATCTGCAAACTCAGAAGGTATGGATGAAGAACATTTGATGCCACTTTCCATGCAGTGTTGTCAAAATGACTTCAGCCACTTTAGTAAGAAAGTGTTCAACATTCTTTAAGTCTTATTTTTATAATTACATGGGGGAATTTCATCAGGGTAGAACTGTGTGGTACACACAGTGTACTTGAAAGTCAAACTGTTGTCTGGACAAAAATAATCTAGATGGTTC
>NW_004524678.1:3168491-3186348 GCF_000260255.1 Octodon degus
AAGTGTTGGGATTACAGGCAATCGACACCACACCCAGTCTCAGTGCACCCTGGGGGCAGGGCCAGCATGGCAGGCCCAGGGATGAAACCCCTGGCCCTTGCACCTGCTTGCAGACACTTTAATCTGCTGAGCTATTTGGCCAGCCCTCCAAGTTTTCTAAATGAAAATGGCTGGGTGGGGAATTCTTTCCTCTACAAATCACCCCTTGTGCATCTTGGCTATAGCTCTTGTCACACAGCACTATGATGTGTTTACCTTTCTCTCACCGCCACCGTACATGAGGCCCTGTATTTCCAGTGCCCTTCACAGTGCCCAGTGCTAGGGCCTCACAGGTATGCAATAAGTATTGCTGAATATATGACGAGGGCAAGGGCAAAGCAAGTAAGTTCACAGGCGCATTACAGGAGGAAGATTATAGCAGGTATCTGTAGGGGCATTTATGATGTATAACATGTTAACAAAGGCCTATCTTATCTTGTGACTACAGTGAATCATGAATTATACATTCTCCTTGATGGTTGTGCTTTCAAATGAAAAGATTTGGGGGTGTGCTTCAGCCTTTTATTGTCTTTGATTCCCCCTCCATTTCAAGATCCCAAACTTTAACCAGATGCACTTGAATTATTTATTTATTTATTATTAAAATATTTATGTACCTTCCTTGTGGTGCACTGCCCCCAAACCTTCCCACTTGGAAAGGTTTGTAGTAAAAGAATTTTTTTTACTTATTTGTTACAGGATTTCACTACATAGCTCAGACTCATAGTGATCCTCCTGTCTCAGCCTCCCCAATCCTGGGATTACAGGTTGTGTGCCACCACACCAGATTTCAGGTGTAGGCACAGCACATTGTGTTCTGGGTCTGGAGTGGCATGTGGTACCAGTGATCGAACCTGGGCCCTTGCCCTTGCCAGGCAGGCACTTAAGCCATGGAGCTATCTCCCCAGCCAGAAAGGCTTGTATTAACTGAGGACTAGCAGTAGATGTGACTGGAAGAAACACTACTGAAACTATAAAGACACTCGTACCACATTGATAAAAGAGTGAAGGGGCCGGGGAGATGGCTCAGTGGAATAAGCACTTCCCTGGCAAGCGCAAGGGCCTGAGTTCAATCCCCGGTTCTGCAAAAAAATAAATAAATAAATAAATAAAAATAAAAGAGTGAAGAAATAATATTGCCTGCAGCCTCATTTCAGGATTACTTCAATAGTCTTATATCTGAAGGTGGTGGCGGGAATAACCATAGATAGTGTAGGTAGGAGAAAAAGACACTCATGCCCAGAACTGAGTAGAGAAAAAAAAAAAAGATCCCAAGGAAAAAATTAGAGGGTTCAGAATAGATGGATTTGCTTAATCTACTTATTAGTAAGACACATTTCCCTCTTATTTTGCAATAATAGTCAAAGGGAGCTCTTCAAAGACCATCATCTGCGACAATCATCAGATGGGAAAACAGGAACCTTCCCACCTTCCATTTCTGAGAAAGTAACTGTCTAGTTTTGATCAGCCAGGCTCTTAATGGTGTTTGGTCCACAGTAAGTATCCATTAAATCTTTGTTAAATAAATAATTTCCCCAAAATAACGGTCTCACTACTCCTACCTACGATAGAAGTGCGGGATCAAGCTTAGTAGGGGCAAAGTCACAGTCGCTGGCTCTGGTATAAATGGTGGAATTCAGGGCATCTCACCTCATCTCATTGGCTGAAGGCTTTGTGAGGAAGACTCCTGCGGACCTTTGGTGTGGAGTCAGTATGCACACAAGGCATCGGGTTGTGTCTTTGACAGCCACACTCTGCCCCGTTCCAAGCAAAACTGCTTTGTAACGTAAGGAACTGCATTGTGGCAAGATGCTAATTTGCGTCGCAGCTGTGGGCCTGCTGCAGCCCTTCGGTCTCCACAAACCCTAGATTAGGGGGCAGGTGCTTCTGAGGCTGCTACTTCCTTTGCACGAGCAACTGGTTTATGATCAATTGATCAGGATGACAGCGAGCATGTGGTTCCCAGAGGCCCACACGTGTAACGGCCCAGGAAGCGGTGCTTGTGCTGAGATCGGTTCTCTTGCTCGGACCAGCAGAGATATATGTGCCAGGGAAGACCAGATCTTTTCACAGGTGTCAGGGGCAGATTTCAAGAACAAAGGGGGGAAGAAAGGAGAAGATTAGGAGGGAAAATTCATTTTTCTCATTAGGGTCAGTTTTTATTTCATTTACTTCTTGGTACTAGGGATTGAATTCAGCACCTTGTGCTTGCAAGGTGGGCTCTTAAGCTGCTGAGCTATCTCCCCAGCCCTAAGCCCAGCCTTTAAATAAGATATTTCAGGGCCGGGGAGATGGCTCAGTAGAACAAGCACTTCCCTGGCAAGCGCAAGGGCCTGAGTTCAATCCCCTGTTCCACAAAAAAAAAAAAAAAAAAAAAAAAAGATATTTCAAAAAGAGACCTCAAATATGAGCCACACAGACAAAAGGAAATTCAATGTGTTTTTATCATAGAAGGAAGAAATATGCAAGCTTGGATTTAAAATTCAGAGTGAAAAAATAAGGAGAAAAATTCAGAGGGAAAATCCCAAACCAAAACAAAGCTTCACATAAAAGTAACATTTTTTTTATTTTGTTAAAATAGTATTTATTATTAGCTAAAAAAGGGGAAAGGACCAAGCAGAACTAGTGTTGCTTGCAAAGCTCTTGGAGGCAGAATCCAATTTACTGAATGGTCTTGCTCTCATTACACTTTTTAGTTTAAAAAAATGTAGATTCTAGCCTGGCATGGCAACACACGCCTGCATTCTAAGCACTGTGGGAGGCTGAGGCAGGAGGATCACAAGTCCTAACCCAGCCTGGGCAACTTAGAGATTCAGCATGACCCTATCAAAAGAAGAATTTAAAAAGGCCTAGAAATACAGCTTCAACGTGAAGGCCCTGGGTTCAACCCCTAGTACCACCCACAGCTTAAAAGCATTTGTTTTTTCTCTAAAACTGGATATAAAAATTTGTATATCCGAATACTTAAATGTTTACCAAGTACTAACAGGAAACAAAATAGAATATGTCTTATTTTATGGAGTATATATGACAGTGGGAGAATCAAAATTAAAATAGCAGATAAATATACAATATGTCGGGTAACATTAAATCCTGTGTAGAGAAATAAAATAGTAACAGGGAGCACAATGGCAGGTTTTCAGGCAATATTTTAAATAGGATGCTCAGGGCTGGCCAGATAGTTCAGCAGACTAAAGGTCCTGCTTAGTTAGGAGCAGGGACCCGGGTTCGATCCCCGGTGTGTTGTTCTGGCCCTGCCCCCTGGGTGCCCTGAGACATCAACGGAGACTCGGAGTGGTGGCACGTGCCTGTAATCCCAGCACTTGGGAGGCTGAACACAGGAGGATCACTACAAGTCTGATCTGTGTAGTGAGATTCTGTAGACCCTGTACTAAACAAACAAACAAACAAACAAACAAATAAATAAATAAATAAATAAAATTATATACAGCATGTTCATGGTGATTTTCTGATTTCTCTTTGGTCTGTTCTCTCTTTCACACTCTGCTTTTGAAATGTGTCATGTGTCTCTGGTGTCTTCAAGATGGCCTCCGATTCATGCTCCTGGGTGGTCTCGTCCCACACTGCCTCAGACAGTCCTGTGTGACTTACAGACCAAGGTGGCCAAGGTGACAGTGGGAATTTTTAAAAGTAGGATATCACAGAAGGCACCACAGGTTCCACCTTGGCTGCTTGAGTCACCAGCTGCTGGGGAATCCAGGCGCCATGTATTGAGGAAGCTCAAGCAGTCCCGTGGAGACACCACTTGGGCAGGGTCACAGGTCTCCTGCTGAAAGCCAGTGCCAACTTCACAGCCATCTAAGTGGAACCCTTACAAACAAACCTTCCAACTCTGGCAAGCCTTTACTGACTGATGTTTTTGTATCTAGGACTGAACTCAGGACCTCAAATATGGCAGGCAAGAGTTGTACTGCTGAGTCTCTTCCCCAGCACCTATTATTTTTTAAATCTTGAGACAGACTCTCTCTAAGTTTCCCAGGCTGGCCTATATCTTGCCATCCTCTGGCCTCATCCTCCTGAGTAGCTAGGACTGTAGATGTGCACCACCAGGCCCAGCAAGGTGGACTTTCCATGTTTTCTTCTGTGGCACTGGGGATTGAACCTAGGGGATTTACACTGAACTACACCTCCAACCCCATTTTGAGTTTTGAGACAGCATTTCCTATGTCACTAAGTTGCCCAGGCTGGGGTCAAAGGTGAAATCCTCCTGGCTCAGCTGCCCAGAGGGCTGACTGGCAGGCATTCACCACCATTCCAGGCTGACAACCAGTATTTTGTGTAATTTCAAGTGAGGTCAGAGCTAGAAATACCAGGAGTGTGTCAGGATGGTCTGCCCCCAAATTCCCGACACTGTAAGGGATGCGGCTTACTGTCCCAAGTGACTTGTTTTGAGGGTGACTGGTTGTGCAGCAACACCCCATGCTCCTCATCCCCTGAGCCTCTGGATTCCATCTCTGGTTAGCCAAGGGGTGAGGTGCGTGTGTTCCTGAACATTCTGTGCTGGTCCTGGTTTCCTTCCATGGAAGCCACTGCTCTTCTGGCAGCCCCTCCGCTCTCTAGGGCTGCTGTTTTCTCTGCACACCTCTCCCACGAACCCCTTCAAGCTAAGGTGTGGCAGGGGATCGTGCCACCAGCTTCCTTCGCCCTGTGCGTACCTCACAAGAAGCCCCTTCATTCTCCCCCTAGACTGCATGCCTGTGCTTCCCAGGCTTCTGTAGAAGTCCTCCTGTAGGAGGAGATATTTGGACAGGGACTTGGAGGAAGTGAAAGACGCTCCTAAAGCCAGGAAAGAGCTGGTCATCAAGCACAGTCCCTGATATTAGCAGGTGAGCTCTGGAACTGCAGGGAAGTCCATCTGGGTAGAGCCGGATGTAGGAACGGAGCAAGAGCACAAGGGTCTGAGCAGGGGGAAGCGGTAAGAGACGGAGCTGGGTGCAATTCTGTGAGTCCTATTTACGTTCTGAACGTGACGTCCAACCACAAGGTGGGGCGGGGATGCTCTGACCAGCCCACGATCTGCGGACTTGCGTAGTCAGACCAGCATGCAAGCAGACCAAATGGAAACTGAGAGGACGATCAGCAGGTTTTTGTAGAACTCAGAAAGATGTTGCTGGGTTTAGGGTGCTAGGTAGTGAGGGAAAGAAGAGGCCGTCTGGGTGTGTTTTCAAACGGAGCTGTTTTACAAAGGAAAAGGATTTACATTCATGGAGTCACATTCAGATCTGCGGGCCGGGCCGCTAAAGTACTGCTCTTAGAAGCCTTTTACAAGTCGAGAGGGAGCTCTCTGAGCTTGGGCTGGAAATGTGATTAACTATGAATTTGACTCTGTGAAGGCGAGGCCACAAAAATTCAAGAGCCCGATCTGTTTGGGGCTGGGGGATCTAGTGTTTTACAAAACCTAAAAGGTGGCCCCGTGGAGGACTCTAGCCACCCTCCCTGTGAAAGGCAGTCTCGCTGGTCAACCTCTCTCAACTTTCTGCAGCGCAATTTGAAATCCGACCACCTTCCTCCCCAAAGCAGAAGCGACAGGAAGCAAGACTTCCGCTTTTCTTGGGACTGTGGCCTGTGCCCCACTTCCGCAGCTCGGGTTCCACTTGGCATAAGAGCGCAGCTACCCCTCCAAACCCAGGCGCGACCTCGTTTGCCAGCGCCGGTGCTCAGGCGAAAAGATGATGTCCCTCCCTCACTGTCCCCAGAGGCCTGTGCAGAGGGAGAAGGCGACAACCTCCGCCTCCTGGGGTCTTCACACAGTCTACAGCTGGCCTTGGGATGCCAAGGCACACACTTGTCTTCAGGCCAACTGGTGCTTTATTGTTGTTGTTTTCCTAATGTCTTCTATCTAAAAATTCTGTGGGCTTCCCGGAAGGGACATAGCCTACGGTGATTAAATGGATGCCTCCCATCCCCCTCCCGTTGCCATGGCAACTCAGAATGACAGATTTCCTGGTTGCCATGTCAATGCAGTGGGATTCCAGCCACTGCACCACACAAAGACGTCAGTAAGCAGAGAGAAAACAAAACACACACACCAAAAGTCATATTTAAAAGGACAATTTCGTCGCCAGGTTTTTTTTTTTTTTTTCTTTTTTCTCCTGCAAAAGAGGGAGAAAGGGACCAACTGCAATTAGAAATAGTGCTCTTCCTGAGGTGGGAGGAGGCCGTCTCCCACGTTGGTGGGAAGACTAGGGGGAAAAGGGGAATTCCTGAGGAGCTGGCGCGGTGACAGCAAGACAGATGCCATTCTCAGGTGGCTGGAAGCCTTCAGCAATGAGCCAGAGTCCCACTGAGAGGAAATCCGAAATATTTAACTGGAGTGGAAGAAGTACGCTAGATTCAAAATAAAACAAGGCAAGAAAGCAGATCGCCTGAACATTTTTCAGGATGTGTTCGTTGGTATAAATTGCACATTTTCATATTGACTCCAAACACTGCCGCTTAATATTTGGTTGACGTTGAGTTTTTACTTTTACTCAAGAACGCTGGCGGACTAGCAACAAATGTGGCTATTTTTCAGTCTTTTTGTTGATGTAGCATTCTGATAAACCTGCAAGCCGAGCATTGATTAATCCAGATACCTTTGATTTTCATAGCCCGCCTGCGATCTATTTGTAATAGCGTGAAGTGCATTTGCATGTGAAAAAATATGTAAACCATGTTTTGTCTTACTCTGCATACATACAATTAGAATTGTTGATAACTCACCTCTTTCATTTTTCACCATTACTTCTCAGGGACAAATGATTTAAATGCAGTGTTTTTCCTTTGCCAGAAAATATCTCCCTGCCTTGTGACAAATGCTTTATGCATTTTAGCCAACCAGACAGAATTTCCATAGGTTTGCTGAACTACGCAGAGTGCTTTCTATTTATTTTGGTGGCTGAATCACAAGGTCATTTGTATACATATGTATTGTCAAAGGTTGCAGCAGCAGTGGACTCAGCCTCGTGTTCTGTAGGTTCTGGAGCCCTGATGCCCAGAGTCACAACTTGTCCCAGAGGTCCACAGAGTACAGAGGAGTGATCTGGGCCCTGGGGCTGCCATTTTTCACTGTTCTTTCTGGCACTGTTTCTTTCACTTCTGCCCTATCCTAAAATTTAGCCAGCATACCCCAAACAGTAGGTGCTGTACATGGAAGAGCCAGGATGGGGAATTGAGGATGAAAATAATTTCATAAAATCTTAGGGTGAAGAATATCACCCAGGGTCAGTTACTGCAGAACTGGCCAATGTTGTTTATATTCTGATATCTGGGGCAACTCCGAGGGGAGGTTCCAGAAAATATAGTGTTTCTTTAATTTGATTGTCCCCTGAGTGGGGCTTCACAGAATGTCTCTTAATTCTTGAGAAGATACTTTGAACAAGGCTAGGTTGTTCACATCAGCTCTAAAACTCTAAAATTTAATTATGTTTAAAGACTTTCTATAGGTCTAGCAGGTAAAAATTATCTAGCAATGAAGTTTATAAGCACTCCAACTTGCTTCACTAAAACTTGTGGCCAGGGGCAAAGAAGAGTGGGTAGAAGAGAGACTTTAATTTCTGCCCCCTTGTGTTGAGAGCCAGCAGTGGGTCCCTGTTCAGGTGCAAAACTGAGGGATCCATTGGTCTCACTGCAATCCGTTTTACCTAGGGAGAAACAGGGGCAGAAATGAGAAAGACAGACAAGAAGACAAAAGCTGGGCTAGGTGGTCACTTGTCTGCCTGATGGGTAAGACTAAGGCAACACACAGCAAAATGAAAATGTAAGCATGTCACAAAATGTCATAGAATTGGCCTGCTACAATGTTGTAGATGATTTGATATCTAAATTTCTGTGTAAAAATGTGTAATTGTCTTTTAACATTGTATAGGGATTTAAATGTTAGAATATCCATGGTTGTTCAAAAATAACAGTTCCATTTTATATCTAAGGTGTTTGATATTCAGATAGACAATAATGTTAAGCTTAGCTACCTCTGTTATAGGATAATACTATCATTAAGTTTCTCTTTTGGATGTTTGACAACTAAAGTTTGCAGACCAAAAATTAGAGAGATAAATGGGCTAAAAGGATAGCCAATATTTTCGTCTTAGCCCTTCAAGGTCAGTAAGGACTCAGGACGTAAGAAAACCTCTGCTGTGACATCCTGTAACTCAGTTGTGTCCCAGATTTTCTGATCAAAGAGATTATGGGGCCACAAAGGAAAGTGATTGACAATGTATAGTGTGCCTAAGGAGAGTCACCAAAAAAAAAAAAATCTCTCAGGCTTTCACAGAGAGCAAACTGGTCAACCAATGGTCGTGACTCATCCACATGGCTGACGTTGACAGAAGATCTACAAGGTGGTATGCATGGTTCCAGGGTAAATCCTGAGATTTGGTTGACTGTGTCAGATAGCAAAAGTTACATTTGTGGCTATAGAGGTCTTGCTTTAACTTGGTCTTAACCATCCAACAGAAAAATATAACCACAAGGTATAAAAAGTAATGCCATATTAATATGCTACCCTGTAAAAGGCTCAAGTCAACAACTTCTGACAATTACCAGCTGTGCTGATCACTTACTACTACTATGGACTATTAGACTATGTGGAGTTATATTGCAAAATTCAGCTACCTACAGTTTTTGGACTGACATCATGTGTACAAAGATCCTTTAAAGACTTATCCAAATACAGCTTCTCTAACTACAATGGAATACCCATCTCTGACATAACAAAACAAAGAAGGGCAATATGTTGGGAACTGAGGAACCTAGGAAATTGATCAAATGTATGTAGGCAGGACTAGGCCTCAGTGCCTAAAGCAAACAAGCTACCTCAGTCCTGGGATAAACATACTGTCTGGTTAAGGTCAGCTATTATTTGCTAGGCAGGGCTGGGGAGATGGCTCAGTAGAATAAGTGCTTCCCTGGCAAGCGCAAGGGCCTGAGTTCAATCCCTGGTTCTGCCAAAAAAAAAAAAAAAAAGAAGAAAGAAAGAAAGAAAGAAGGAAGGAAACTCAAGTTGCTAGGCAACCTTGTGTCACATGTTACTAACCTTGCAAAAGTATAAATAAAGGATCTTTTTGTTGTGCATTGCATTAGTCTTACTCATCAGGTGAACTAGAGACCACCTAGCCCAGCTTTTGTCTTCTTGTCTATCTTTTTCTTTCCTGCCACTATTTCTTCCTGGGTAGAACCCACCACAGTGAGACCAATGGATCCCTACACAGGACCAGGCTGTTTTAACAAACACAGGTGACTGAAGAGTTGTGACAGAGAATGAAATACATATTACAGAAGCCTAGTGCCTGGAGCGAAATGAGAGCTTCTGGGAAAGAGAGAATGGCAGGCATTGGAAAGATAAAATTAATCCATGTCTTACTGCCTTCAACAGGTTGAGTATTTTCAAACTGTTTGAGTACCTGGGAGAACCATGTAAGAAGGTGAGAAGGGCAGACAGAAGAGGACACAAAGAGAAGAGATAAATTTGCTGCCTGGATTATCAGTCTTTGTACAGAGATGGCAGCAACTGAGGGTGAAGATGGAAAGGGGCTCTGTGGGCCAGGGTAACTGGAGGTTTGGAGGCCTGCAGGGGTGTAGAATGTTATAACCTGACCAAAGCGCCGCCATCCTGTTCTGTTTGCGCCGTCTTAGTGAACCATGTCAGATGCTGTAAAATGTGACTTCTGTTTCTTGGGCCCACTCCCTTCAGGGCGTGTTATACCCTGACGTTAGTAACTCCATCTTGGCTCTCCGATTCGCCTTTGCCCTAGTTGATTACTATGACTCCATCTTGGTCCTCTGATTCACCCTTGCCCTGGTTCCAAGAATGTCTTAAGGTGAAAAAAACAGGTGTTCCTGGCAACCGATTGGCCACATTGTCCTTATAAGGTCAGCATGACCGCATACCTAGATTACACACCCTGTTCTGTACTCCACCCAGTCCAAAAGGGGCAACTTCTCTGTGTCCACCTTCCTCCAGGTGGGCTACAACCAATCCTGTAAAAGGTCATGTGCCCCC
Source organism: Octodon degus (assembly GCF_000260255.1). Classification (NCBI taxonomy): domain Eukaryota; kingdom Metazoa; phylum Chordata; class Mammalia; order Rodentia; family Octodontidae; genus Octodon; species Octodon degus. The sequence goes on from NW_004524678.1 coordinate 3,178,531, forward strand.
TTAACCACATTAACATCTGCTATTGGCTTCTGTGATTGGCTTGCTTGGATGGGCGGTTTTGCGGTTTTTGGGTTTAAATTACTGTGCCTCCCCTTACTCAGGGCTCCTCTCTGTCTCTTGGACTCTGAGGGTGCCGCTGGGTACTAGCTAAAATAAAGCGCTACCATCTTTTTGGACGCTTTGCCTCGTTGTCTCCTTCTTGGGTTACAACATAGAATACAGCTTGCTCCATCACAAAGAATGTGGCCCTAGAAGCAGAAGATTGGAGAGTATTGGAGGGAAGCACTGGGAATTGAAGGGTAGGCTGGAATTGGCTGGGAAGTGCCATTCCCGACTCTTCAATCTGCTCCTAAGGTCCCTCCAGAGCTGTTGAGATTGTAGAGAGATTGTAGTCAGAGATCACTTAAGGTTGCACATGGGTAGACAAGGAGGTAGAGTGAATACAAGGGTACAAGGATGCGCTCTAAGTAGCTGGGTGTTTTGTAGTACTTCCAGGTCAGAGGTCTGGAAGTGTCTGGGGGAGGTAATAAGAGAAGAACAAGAAAGAGCAGGTCAGGATCACTCCCTAGAGCAGCCCATCAGGCTGCCAACCTAGTACAGCAAGTATTCATTTGCATCAATATAGAAGCATCCTCTTCCCCTTCCTTGCCCCTGAGACCTTCCCTGTGACTTATGGGAGGGAATGCAGTGATTAAAAAGCACTCGGAAGGGCGTGGCTAATTATAACCTAATTGGGTTGTTGGTCTCTTCTGCTTTATAATAACATTGGTGGGTCTTTCGCTGCCTCTTCTCCAGCTGCGGCCTTCGTGGCAAGCAGATTCCCAGCACAGATCTCCAGAGGGAAATGCAACGGTTTCTTCTTTACTTCTGGCAAATGACTGTACTCTGAAGAATGGCCACACATGAGCGATCCTTTGGCAACACGAGCCAAGCCACCACTTTGTTCAATATTGTTGGCCCCTGAACAGCTCTGGAGGGACCGTAGGCAAAGCCACACTCCCTGGTATCTCAGCCCAGAGCCCTGCGTAGCTGCGAAGGAGGTTCTGCCTTCTGTCTGCCAACCACAGGCTCAGTCATGGGTGATGCAGCCTGACAGTGCTAGAGGACGCAGAAAGAAGAAACCATGCAACGGTGTCCTGAAGATCCGGGAGAGGCCTCTGTTCTCTCCTCTACAAAAACAGCATATTAAAGTTGGATTTTTTGAAAGAACTTTCTTCAAGCCACCAACTTCAGACTAAAAGACTGTAATTGTGCTTCTTTCATGACTCTGCCTGTCTAGACCAGATATTATCAGCACAATTGTCTCGCATCTGAAGAAGCTTTTAGCATCCTGGCTCTGACTAGGAGGATTTTTTTTTTTAAGGATCTTGATTTCATTATGGTTTGAATCAGGAATGGGCGTATATGCACGGTATCAGGGTTGTCATCTAGGATCAACAAAAAGCAGACCTTTTAGGTGATAGGAAAAAAAGTACAGTGGATTAAAAACTTCAGTTAAGCAGCATGTTTAGAGACCCAGCATATTTTCTTGCTGGAATTTTCTGCATTGCTGTGTACAAATAGTCACCTTACATAAGCATATTTGCTAAATATATTTTTTGTATTTTTCTGCTTATTTATTTATTTTTTATTTATTTATTTTTGGTACAGGGTCTCACTACACAGTTCAGACTCATAGTGATTCTCCTGTTTTCAGCCTCCCTAGCAGCTGGGGTTACAGGCATGCGCCACCATGCCTGGACTCTATCACCAGCTCAATGTGCCTCAGGGGCGGGGCCGGCTTGGCATGTACTGGGGATCGAACCCCAGTCCCCGCCCTTGCCTAAGCAGCCTCTTAGTCTGCTGAACTATCTTACCGGCTCTTACATTTTTCTTTCTTTCTTTCTTTCTTTCTTTCTTTCTTTCTTTCTTTCTTCCTTAAATCTTCATTTATTTATTTGGTATAGGGTCTTGCTATGCAGCTTGAATTCATAGTGATCCTCCTATCTCAGCCTCACCAGTGCTGGGATTACATGCATGCACCATCATGCCTGGTTTCGGTGGCCAGCTGGGCACTCCTGGGGTTCTGGGACCAGCATGACATGTGATACTGGGTATCAAGCTTGGGTCCTTGCCCTTGCCAGGCAGGTACTTAGACTGCCAAGCTGTCTTCCCAGCCCCTATATTGTTCTTGTATAGACTCTTGGACACAATATATGCTTCTCTCTTTCACTGCAGGAGGCCATTTGGGTCTCTTTCATTGTATAGCTCTGAAGAGCAGAATGTCACAGACTCTGTTTCTACCTCTATGCTGGAAATAATATGTATTGATCACCATGACTCACTGATTCCTCTAGAGATTTTTCTCATCTGTACTTCTTCCTGTATTATTCCTTCCATGTGCCTTGATGTTTTCTTCGCTTGCATTATTTTCTTTTAATAGTTTTGATAAAATATTACAGTAGACTTATTTTGTTTTGTTTTGTTCTGGTATTGGGGAGCCAACTCAGGACTTGTGCTTGCCCGGAAGGCACTTACGCAGCTCACCTATCTCCTCAGCTACGGTAGACTTTGAAGCTAGATCATATGGGTTCAAAGCCATCCTCTACCACCTACTGGCTTTTCTTTCTTAGTGTTCTTGTCTGTAAAATGGTGATAATAACGCACCTACCAAAGAGAATCATCTATTAGGATCACACAACCAACCTAGAATCATGCAGATTCTTTATGGTGGACCCTCTATACGTGGGATTCCCCACCCTGGCCACACATCAGAATCACCAGAGGAGCTTCTACAGTCTAGATTCCTGGGCACACCGCCATGATGGATTCAGTCAGGCTGCCAGACATCTGGTGCTGCTCATCTTTGGCGTGACATTAGGAACCACTGCTTAACACTGTGGGCTCCTGTGGTGTTGTCTTCCTGCTTCCTTTCCTCTGTCTGTAGCTGTCTTCCATCTTACTTCCCTTCACAATGGCAAATCTCTGGTTTGAAGATTATCAGTATCTTTTGCCTACCAAATTCAGATAGAACTCTACCTAGATCTCTCTACAGAACTATCCAAACTTGCTAAACTGACTGGTCATAGTATTTTATTGATTCTAGGTTTGGCTCTTGACCTCTCCTCAGGATGTTTGTGGCCTCAACTCTTGGAAAAAGAAAAATAACCAGATACAGGTTCCAATTAATCAGCTTGCTGTGGTAGGATTATATTTCAGGTACTATACATGTATATAGAAAAATCTGTTTTGGTGCTGTTGTTTTTTTTGTGTGACAGAGTCTCCCTAGGAGCCCAGCCTGGCCTTGAGATCAAGATCCTCCTGCCTTCACCTCCCAAGTCCTGGGATTTTAGGACTGGCTGGGAACCCAGTTTGCAAGCTCAGAATCCTGCAAGGAAAAGCTTCAGAAATTTGTTTCTGAGATGTAACTAGATAGTGCTAACAAAAGGGAGGGCATCGTCTTCTAGTAAGTGCCGTAGCAGGTGAACCAAAAGCAGTCACTTGCAGTTGCCTGGAAGATTGGCCCAGTTTCCTGGCTGCTTGACCTGGCGCCAGACTTGTGAAATAGCCTTCTTCTAACATTAACCATCATTAGGTCCAGGACCACCTTCTGCTCCATCCACGAAATATATGACAACGCAGGAGGAGCAAGACTTAAAATTGTTAGCTGTTGGGAGATGGCAGGACCAAAGGGGAACGATGAGAAAAGAGAGGGGTCCCTCAAGAAACCGGGCACTGAGTAACCTTGACCACTCCCCCCCAAATTGAGAACTGAACCCCTGCCCAATTTTGAGAGGGGCCGCATGTCAGGCTCAAGGAGCTACTTCCAGCTTTCTGTTGGGAGTAAGTTTTGCTGGAACGTCACAGAAAAGGTGCCTGAAGAGAAGACACTTCAGACATGGTAAAGAAACACAAAACTTATGCATGGTAACAGGATAAAGAAAGTGCTGGAAACCAAATCTGAAAACAGGGTTCTTTTCCCACACAGAATAGGCAGCCAGGTCTCTTCTCTTGCTGTGGCATACAGCTCTGGATGAGCTGCCCAGGAAAAGTAAAGCTCCACCAGATGTGAGAAATTCACCCATCTCATGCTATATTTATACTATATACATATATGCTATAATATGTTTTTAAAGTTTACTGCAAGTCAGTTAAACAAGGAACAGTTTACCAAGAGCATTTTGTGATTGGCAATGGTTTCAGGGGTGCCAGAGACCTACTCTAGGACTGCAGGTGGTGGCTTGCATTGAAAGTTAGATGTGGGGTGAGGGGATAGCTGGGTGGTCTAAGTGTCTGCCTGGCAAGTGCAAGGGCCTGTGTTTGATTCCTGGCACTGTATGCCATGCTGACCACCAAAACCAAGTGTGGTGGTGTGGTGGTGTGGTGGTGTGGTGGTGCACACCTGTAATCCCGGCACTGGGGAGATTGAGACAGGAGGATCACTACAAATCCAAGCTGCAGAGCGAAACCCAGTATCAAATAAATAAATAAAAATTTTTAAAAAAGAAAGATGTGGCTCTGCCTACATTTCAGAACTGCTTGTGTGTAATTGAATAAGGCATAGTAAAATTAATGTTTTTTTTAATGAAAGAGTTGATGCATCTTGTTCTTTTTCCATTTTTAAGATGATAAAGGTATAATTTCCATATAGGAAAATTTGTTCCTTTAAAGTAATTACATGAGATTTAAGAAGGGCACACAATGGTGTAGTCACATCTCTATCAAGATATGGAACAGATGGGGCTAGGGAGATAGATAGTTTAGTGGCTTAAGCACCAGGCAAATACAAGGTCCCAAGTTCAATCCCTAATACTACAAAAAAAAAAAAAAAAAGAAAGAAAGAAAGAAAGAAAGAAGAAAGAAAGAAAGAAAGAAAGAAAGAAAGATACAGAACAAGAGCATCACGCCCCAGTATCCGGTCATGGACCTTTTTACCAATTCCTCTCCTAACCTCTGGTCCCTAGCAGCCACGGATCTGATTTTCTTCCTATCATTTTTGCAATGTCAAATGAGTGCAAGTGTACATGGTGTAGCCTCTTGCGTTTGGCTCTGACACTCAGTACAAGGCACTGGAGATTCATCCACGGTGCTGCAGGTACCTGGCTAATGTTGCTGGAGATCTTGTTCTGGTATTATTTGGCCTAAGCTGTTGCAGGGGAAGGTATGGATCCAGGGTGAGACAGTCAGAAAAGACACAGGGGAATTCAAAAAGAATGTTTTTGAATAATTGAATAAGAGTGATGGACAGAATTTGTAACTTATTTTACCTAGCAAGTACCTGTATGTACCTTGTTGGCTTTTCTATTCTAGGTGCTGACCAGCTGATATGATACCTCATTTAAAAACCCAGTGCTCTAATGTGAGAGTTGTTATCCCCATCTTAGAGCTGAGGAAACTGAGGTACCTGAAGGTTCTATGATCTCCCAAAGATCAGGTAGTGAGAAGCCGTAGAAAGAGGAACTCAGCCAGGCAGCTTGACCATTCTGTTCCTGCCAAGAAGCTGCCATTATCCATCAGACACTCACCACTGTGATAAGAGAAGATCGGGCCAACTGCAGGTCCGGCCCCTGAGAGAAAGCAGCCTTCCTTGGAATTCTAAGTCTTACGAATTGGCGGAGCAAGAACAAAAATAACTACACATTCGAAAATAGCGCTTTAGACTCTAAAACTCTCATCTGGTGTATCTGGAGGTTTTAGTAAATCAGTGCATCTGCCTTCTCTGAGGTAAGTGATCACACGGGAACCAGCGTAGAGCATCGAACAGAAAGTGGCGAAGCCCATCATCGGAAGACAAAAGAAAGTTGTGCCTTTGCTACAAACACTAACTAAACCTGATGTGACTGCTGCAGGCCTGCTGCAGGGAAGCCACTCTGAAGGCTAGATCTCTGTATCTTCATTGTGGTTCCATATTTTATATTTATGGTTGGATTTCTTTCAATGGGCATCACTATGTTTTTGAAAATGTAGACACTGTACCATATGAATGTTTATTTCTTTTTTTAAAAATTTATTTATTTATGTGTGTGTGTGTGTGTGTGTGTGTGGCCAGCTCAGCCCACCAGGGGGCAGGGCTGGCTGGCATGTGGTGCTGGGGGATTGAACCGCGGTCCCTGGGCCTCGCTTAGCTTAGCTTGTTCTAAGTAGGTGCCCCAGACCACTGAGACATCTCACCATCTCCTATTTCTTTTCTTTTCTTCCTCTTTTTGTTTTAATGTATTTGGTTGTTGCAGGGTCTCACTACACAGCTTGGACTCGTGGCAATCCTCCTGCTTTCAGTCTCTCCAGCGCTGGGATTACAGGAGTGAGCCTCTACACCTGGACTCTGGCTGACTTAGTCTGCCCCGGGGGCAGGGCTGGCACAGCATGTGGCGCGGGGGATCAAACCACAGTCCCTGCGCTTGCCTAAGCTTGCCCTGGGCTTAGCTACCTTGCCTGCCCTAGTCGTATTTCAACTTAAAGATTTTTTCTTTCTTTTTTAATATATACATTGGGGCAAGAGGAGCTAGGACTTCATAATTAAACAGGTCTGGATAATCATTTTCACATGGAATTTGGACAAATTTATTGTCCTTGATTTTTAGCTTCTTCATCTGTTTGAATGTAGTTAATGAAAGCCACTTTCCAGGGCTGGCCAGATAGCTCAGCAGACTAAAGTGCCTGCTTAGGCACAGAGCGCCGGAACACAGAGTGCAAGGGCCTGAGTTCAGTCCCTGGTTCTGCCACACACACACACACACACACACACACACACACACACACACACTAGTTCCTTGCTGCTTCTTATTCCTTATAATAGTAATTAGGATCCTCAGTTTACCTGAACCTGAATGAGGAGCCAGTAGTAAATATCAGTCAGCCTAGAAGGTTCTTTTCTTCTGCTTGTTCCTCAGAGAGAGTGTTTAAGAGGCTGAGTCAGTGGCCAAAACCCAACTCTGCGGAGTTGGCCTTCTGTTCAGGTACGTGCTACCCTCCTGGTTAAGGCTCTGCTGGCCTGTGGGCTCTCTGGCTCTTTTGAAGCAGAAAACCATCTTTGTTCATTAGTACAGTGTCTGGGTGGGCATTGACGGTGTCTTTAAACCCAGCATATACTAAAGTATTCAGACTCAGAGCTGGACAGAGCAGGAACAAAGAGAATGCCCTAAAGGGAATGAAAAAGAAAACCTACTCCCAGGACATTTGCATCCTGTTAGTGAGTGCTTCGGGTCGGGTACCCCACAGCTTTGCATGTGTTGTGGCAGTAGATGTGCTCTTCAACGGACTCCCTGCTGTAACCTCTGTGTGAACTGGGTGTGTGCATCCAGTGCCACTGGGGTCCACAGAGCCCTGGGCTCACAACATGCAGCACAGGGCAGAGGCAGCTTGCGTGTGACTTGTCACCCTCTGGAGGGAGTGACATTAGCATCTCATCAGCCTTTCATCTGCTACACTGCGCAGCACACAGCTTGTGTCTCCCAGCTGGTGGACAAGCTCGGTTTGCAGTCACCAGGGAAGGCCTCTCTTCCATGTGGCTCTGACCTCAGCAGGGAAGCTGGTGGCAGGCAGAAGCCAGGCAAAGCCAGGGATGAGACTGTGGCAATGTGGGCTCTCGGTCACCACAGCGCAGGCTCAGAGCCTGGCACATCCTGGAACATAGAGATCTAGATTGCCCCCCAAACATCTCGTGCATTCAGAAGCAGAGATTTTGGGGCCGGGGAGAAGGCTCAGTGGAATAAGCGCTTCCCTGGCAAGCGCAAGGGCCTGAGTTCAACCCCCGGTTCCAAAAAAAAAAAAAAGAAGCAGAAGTTTTAAAATGGAACTGGATCACATGGGTGTGAGAGTTGTTGGTGGATTAAGCATGTT
>NW_004524678.1:3186448-3193306 GCF_000260255.1 Octodon degus
AGAAGTTTTAAAATGGAACTGGATCACATGGGTGTGAGAGTTGTTGGTGGATTAAGCATGTTCTTCCCTTCTCTGTTTCCTGGCTTCCATGAGCTGAGCCACTTTCCTCCATGCCGCCCTCCCCATGGACTGAGACCCCCAAATCAGCTCATGGCTTAAACCTCCTTTCAAACCTCTCCTCCTTTCAGTTGTGGCTATTGGGCACTTTGTCCTGGTGACAAAAAAGCCAGTGCATGCAGTATCCTACTAGTTAACAGAGAATAGAGTTACTTGAGACAATTCTCCCTCGCCCTGCTCCTACAGGGCCTTCAAAGACCCTCCTTCTCCTTCTCTAAAAGCTTCATTGTTACAAGTTCAATATTACTTCTTCTTGATATCAACACTCTGAGAATCATTTTAGCTGCTTTTAAAAATTTACCTATTTCAGATAGTGTTCAGAGGGTAGGAATCCTGGGGCCATGTTTATGGCACAAGTGGGTCTAAGGGGGATTTCTCATGATAATGCTAAGTAGTTGAGACAGCCATGTAGCTTATCAAAACACTGTCTACCCCATACTACACAGATAGCCAACAATATCACTGTCAAAAAGAGGAGCCCCAGCGGGACCGAGGCAGGGGTTCTGGCAGTGAATCTCACTTACCATTCCAGTGGATGACTTGCAGGATGGAGGCTGTGGTGAGCTGGTGTGAAGATGGGTGAGAGATGGTTTTTCTGCTAACTTTCGTAAAACGAATATGGCCACTCTTCATGTATTCTATTCTTTCTTCCAGAAATTCCACAAATGCAGCTTTCGTTCCTTTGACTGGAGGCTTCTTGACCACTGTTAAATTCTTGAGGTGGCCTGAAATCCTAGGCTCAAGTGACCCTCCTGTCTCAACCACCCAAGTAGCTGAAACTACGAGCTCATGCCACTACATTAGACTTTAACAGACATTTCCACTATAGTGAAAACAGACATTTGGATTTTTTCCTAAATAACAAGAGTTGATGGACAAACATTATTTTATTTGCATTGGTCCTCTTACCCTACTCCATATTTTTAGAGGAACTCTTTTTTTTTTTTCTGTATTTTAGGGAAGGGTCTACAGGGTATTCAGGGTCTCACTACTAGATCAGACTCCTAGTGATCCACCTGCTTAGAGCCTCCCAAGAGCTGGGATTACAGGCGTGCACCACCACACCATCTCAATTGCCATCTCAGCATGTCCTGGGGGCAGGGCTGGCACAGCAGGCCTGGGGATTGAACCCCCAGCCCCTGCACCTGCTTGCAGGCACTTTAGCCTGCTGAGCTATTTGGTCGGCCCCTAGAGGAACTTTTTGCCTCTTGCCCCAGAGGTAACAAGTAGCAAGAAGATATTTAGAGAGGTTAAAGTGATATATGTTACAAAAAAATTCATGGAGCAAGAGGGACTGGAGGAGACTTGAAGGAGGAAAGGAGACTCTACCAAGATGGAGATTTTTCTGGACTACTTAGAAGAGAAAGGAGTTTGGGAGTTGGATGCAAAGTGCTCTGAAGAGCAGCTTCATGGTGGGTTTGTCCATGATGCTCTTTCCCCTTCAAAATCTCAGGGGGCTGACTAATGTGTTTACATTTTCATTTTATATTTTTATAGTGTAGCCTTCCTCACAAATCGTATACACTTCACACTCCGTAAATGTAGCTCCTGAGGGAGTCTACTGAGAAGGAAATGGATGATGTTAAGAAAAATTTTCTAAACCTCAAAAGATGAAAAGATGACTGTAGCGTCCATGTCATACTAGAACTTTGCTTAATAAGCCTACCTAAAAGCTATCTGAATGGAGAAATGTGACAATCGTCCAATTTACCACTATTTATTCAGCCATTTTGTACTTCTGTAAGGGCAGCCATTGAACTGTGTAAAATACTGACAGGATATGTGAGCTTTTTGCTTGTTCCTATGGACTTCTTGATTTAAATATAATTTTTGAATTACATTGTATTTGCCCCAAAGTTAGTATGTTGATGCCTCCACCCTTAATGTGATTGTATTTGGAGAAGAAACATTTTTAATTTTTCTTTTTTTTTTATTTTATGTATTTGGTATAGGGTCTCACTATGCTGCTTGGACTCATAGCGATCCTCCTGTTATCAGCTTCCCCAGCCCGGGGATTACAGGCATGGGCCACCATGCCTGGACCTGTTGGCGGGCTCAGTGTTCCCTGGGGGTGGGCCAGGATGGCATGCAGGCCCGGAGATCAGACCCTAGTCCCTGTGCTTTCCAAAGCAGGTGCTTAGTCTGCTGAGCTGTCTCGCTGGTCCTAACATTTTTAATTTTTATGGGTATGTGTTTGCAGTACATAATGATTATGTTCACCATAGGACTTGGTTCATGTCCATAACGTTCTTTTTCTCCCTTCCCCCACTCCTGCCATCGCTGGAGAAGGACCACTTAAGCAGAGGTCTGGAGAGGGTGCATTCCAGGCAGAGATCATTGCAAAGGCCTTCGGGCTGGCATGTGGTAGGCACGTTTGTGTGCCAGCAAGAAGGCCACTGTGTCACACGAGCATGGGAAGAGTGTTAGGACCCAAAGTCAAAGAAGACCAGGCACAAAGAAATACATTTTGTGGTGGGGCCTCGCTGGGCCACACCGAAGTCTTTATAAAGATTTTGGTTTTTGAAGTAAAATTATGAGGTAGGAGATTTTCAGAGAAATTTTTTATTTTTTAAATAATTTTATTGAGAAACAAATAGCAAAGGGACAGTTACAAAACTGATTACTAACACAGTTTCAATAATGAATGCATTACATATTGTTGTCTTAGTGGTTATTCATTGTACAAGATGCAGACATGATATCCCGTCCACAAACACTATTAGAACAAATCTCTCTATTCATTGAATTAAGAGAATGTAGCTGTATATCTAACCTAACTATTTTGAATATTCAGATGCAAAATTGTCCTTCATTTGTATCCCCCGTTTTTGGTTAGTTTTGTCAGAGAAGGGTATTCCATTGCCATTTAAATATTGTAGGTGTGGGAAATTTTTAGAGGAGAAATGATGTCGTGCAGGACTTGAAAATGATCTATTTGGCTGCCTTCGTGAGGCTTGACTGGAACTGAGGATGAGTGCAGAGACACTAATTAAGAAGAAGTTCCTTCAGTAATTCAGGTCAGGAACATTGGTAGCTTGGGCCGCGCAAATTCATCACGGTGAAGAAAAGCAGTCAGCTTCCAGGTGCGTACGGAAGCTTTGACCAACAACGCTCTCAGGTGGATGAATATAGAGCGTGAGCCAAAATTCTGGCACATGCATGGCTATGAGTTTTGACTTGAGCAATAGCGCATCTGCCTGCTAAGCCAGGCGAATGACTGGAAGAACGGTCTGCCGCTGAGGTCAGGGGCTTTGTTGGGAACACCCTTCCCAGGAGACAGCTGTTCACCCCCAAGTGGATATGTCAAATAGGCAGTTGATAGAGACAGGAATTCACATGAGAGGTCTTTGCTAGAAGCATAAGCTCGGGAATCATCAAGGTAAAAATGGCATTTAAATCGAGGAGAAGGCATTAACCCAGTAGGAAAGCCAGTGTAGACGGAGAAGAGGTCCAAAGAATGAGTCCTGAAGAACTCTGCTATTTCAAAGTCAGTAAGATGAAAAAGAACCAGCAAAAGACTCAGAGAAGAAATGGCTAATTACAGGGTGGTGGTGGGGGGGACAGGAGAGTGAGGAGGCGGGAAGTAGAGAGAATAGAATGCGTCAAGCAGTAGGGCGTGATGTGCTTGAAATGCTCCTGAGAGATCAGGTGAGTTGCGGGCTGAGAACTGGCCGCTGGCCTTGGCCGTGGCCATCTCTGGTGGCCTTGAAAGTAGTTGCTCTGTAAGAGGCAGGAAGTAGTAGCCGTGAGGTGCAGGTCTCAGGGTGTGATGTGTTGGGTTAACGGGATGGAGCTGGTGCCTGAGTGCACAGGTGAGAAAAGCAAGGGGGACAGAGGTGAAGGTGACAGTGGGCTACAGAACCTGAGCTGGGTGAGGGGCAGTTGGAGGTGGGGGATAAGGTAAATGTCGGGGGGATTCACAGCTTGTAGGTTTCTCAAAGAGCTGTCAGGAGTAAAGAATTTATGGAGTTCAAAAGATAAGCTGAGGGCCGGCTTGATAGCTCAGCGGACTAAAGCGCCTGCTTAGGCAGAGCATAGTGGCCAGGGTTCGATCCCCGGCGTGCCACGCCAGCCCCACCCCTGGGGTATGCTGAGAGGACGATGGAGACTAGGCATGGTGGTGTGAGCCTGTAATCCTAGCATTTGGGAGGCTGAAAACAGGAGGATCACTATGAGTCTGATCTATGTAGTGAGACCCTGTAGACCCTGTACTAAATACAGAAAAAAAGAAAGGAAAAGCTGGAAGGTGAACGGGTGATGACCAAGAAGGGGTTGCTCTTGATTAGCAGGGACCCATCTCGCTCTTCAAGGAAATGGACCACTGAGGCGGGGAGGACAAGGTGTCTGCCAGGCTAAGCGGCCTGCAGGCAGGGGAAGCACCTGGCCGGCCAGCACATACCACGCTGGCCTCCTGAAGTGTCTAGAGCTCCAGTTCCTTCTGATCACTGTCTTTGCCCAGCCAATTTCTACCAAGGATGACTTTTAACTCCTGAATTTAAAAAAAAAAAAAAAAAAGGATCACTCTGGGGCCAACACCCCCGAGAACTGTGACAAGAGTGTTGGAAATGTGACGGTGAGCTGAACACTAAAACCTCAGGGGTGTCAGGGGGTCTGCAGGGCCTGCGCATCAAAGCATGAGGCAGTTGGGGGAGAGAAAGCCTCAGCGCACCTGGCACTGAGCCCCAGGGCTGATCCACAGAAGGGTGATGCCAGGGGTACAGGGAGACAGGAAGCCAAGAGGAACGGAGCTTGGAGAAGCAGAGCCTGAAGGCAGTACAGCCAGGGACAAGCCTCCACAGCCTCACAATTTGGTCTTGGATGAACCCAAGCAGTTTTATTGGTCTGTAAACTAGGTAACAGCTTGCGGTCATTAGATGCTTAATTCATATCTGCGTAGAATGTGTTCCAGAATCCTCGATGGGGCCATGAGTCAGACAGGAATCGTAAGCCAAACCACTCTTCCCAGCCCAAATGAGAAAGGACCGCTGGTCTTTTTCTTTGTTATTATCTCTTTGATTTATTCCTTCCTCTCATTCTCCTCCTGTTCTCTTAGCAGTCAGGACCAAGATAAGCAACATCTAAAGTTTTTAACCTTCTTTGGGTTCTCCTTTGCTGCAAGTGGTGCCCTGGAAGAGTTTCAGCTCCCTGGTGGCCGGGAGAAGCTTGGAGCACTGAGGAGCAGGTATGCTAGCTGTGTGACTGTGCGGACCACAGACCAGGCTCTACCCTCTGTGTTTCTTTTGAGAAGTGTCCGTTCAGTCCATTTGCCCAGCAGTTAGCTGTACTACCTGTTCCTTTGGTGCCAATTCTTTTGAGTTCTTTATGCATTCTGGATGTACTCATCAGTCAGAAGACTTGCGGACAAGCTTGGAACTAATGCCCTGTTCTCTAGACACTGTCTCCTTCAGTGATTATTCCAAAACCTCACCACTCTGATTCCTCTCCTGGACCCCTTCAGATGGCCTCATCTACTACCTCATCAAGCAAAATGGATTCCAACAAGCATGATCTCATTTCACTTTTTACTCAACCTAAGCAACAAGCCAGTCCAGAGCAATGCCCTGTCTTCCCTCTAATCCCTTCAGCTCAGGCCATGATGTGTCGCTTCCCCAGGTCATCGTCAGTATCTCCATCCTACCACCTACATCTCAGCAGGATGCATTTGACATCAATTGTGTGTGCCTCCCACACACCTGCTACCATTCTGGCTCTGCTGACTGGGTTCCCCTTGGTCTCTTTCCCTTATGGGTTTCCTGTTCAAATCCCAGCATCCACTTAGCAGCTCTTGCTGCACGCTGAAAGCTGGTTCAGGACAAGGCATCTTCCAGATGTCTTTTTAAAGGCTCTTGAATTTGATGCTCAGGATTAAGGTTTGTTTTCCTAGCCCCCTGCCTTATCACTTAAAAAGAGGACTCCACTCACACTGGCAGCACCACAAGTCTCGTTACTTCCAGAGCCCAGCTTGCTCAGTATGTTAAGCGCTAACGAGACAGCCGCCACCTGAGGAGAACAAAGCGTTCTATTAATGATGCTTTTGCTTCTGACATGCATGGCTTTCTCAACAAAAAAGCATTCTCAGAGCTCCTGACAGCACCGCAGCCAATCCAGCCATCCTATGGGAAACCATTTGTCCAGGATTTGAGGGTCTCCTATCCACATGGTGACAGCTCCAGCAGAGACCAAGAAAAAAGAAAACACCCCACACAAAGGAAAATGACAAAAGCACCAATGGGAAGTGCAGGACAGAAAGGAAATCAACAAAGCCGTCAGAAGAGTGTGTAGTTTTGTTTGCTCAGTGAATACAGTCCCACAAAGCTTGGCTTAGGAAGTGTGCTGGCGTTGGTGCTGTGGCCCAGGTGTCATATGGCATCTCCAGTACAAGGTGATGAGTAGTAGGTGTCTTTTCTTGTGTCTTTGAAAACCTTAATATTAGTTCATAACAGAGTACTTACTGATTCTATTTGAAAAAGAAAGTATGTCAGGGGAGATAACGGATGAAGCTTTGGTACTCATTGTTTCATAAAATATATTTATATTTGTAAATTATGTTATGCATATTTTAATATTAATATCATAGTAGTGCCAGCTCATCTTTATTGTGTACTTGATTAGATAGAAACTTAAGGAGAAGTGCTTGGGTCATGGGGCACTGTGCTCACACATGGATTTAGCTGCGATGCTCATAGCTGACTGTGTTGCCTGGAGGTTGGTCCTGCTGGAGGAGGCGGATCCCTTAGGGGG
>NW_004524678.1:3194231-3199544 GCF_000260255.1 Octodon degus
ATCAGAAAATTTGGGACACTACCGAGTTACATGACGTTACAGTACAAGTTCTCATATGTCCTGAGTCTTAATTGGCCTTGGAAGGCTAGGGCCAAAATGTTGGCTTTCCTTTCAGCCCTCCTTTTTCTCTAATTTTGGTCTGCAAATTTAGGTTGTTAACCATCCAGAAGACAAGCTTATTGTTATTGCCATACAACCTAGGCTGTTAAGCTTAAGCTCACTCTCTGTCTGAATATCAAACATCTTAGGCATAACATGGAACAGGTATTTTTCATCAAGTACAAATTGTTTCATTTTGGCATAACATGGAAGCCATTCATAGCAAAGGTATGATGTCTAAAATAAATATTAGTAAGTTAGACCCTGTTCAAAAAAAAATTTTGTGCTTCAGAAAAGATAACTAAGAAAATGAAAAACTATATATACATATCAATAATCAAATATGACACAATTATAAATATGAAAAAAATCTATGGAAAAAAAGCTCTGCAACAAAGAAAATATAGGAATAGAAATAAGAACAAGATGTTGAATACCACTGGTCATTAGGGTAATGCAAATTAAAATCACAGTGACATACCATTACATGTCCATTGAAGTGTCTATAACATAAAAGACAATAGTACATTTTGGTAAGGCTGTGGAGAAATTAGAACTTCATACCTCAGAGAAAGTAAAACAATACAGCCACTTTGGAAAAGAGTATAGCAGTTTCCTTAAAAATTAAACATAAATTTATCATACAACCAGGCAATTCCACTCCTAGATTTTTTTTTTCCCCCACACCAGGGATTGAACTCAGACCCTTGCACTTGCTAGGGAAGCACTTATTCTACTGAGCCATCTCCCTGATCCACTCCTAAAAATTTTTACAAGAGAAATTAAAACATAGATCCAATGT
This sequence comes from Octodon degus, assembly GCF_000260255.1. Lineage (NCBI taxonomy): Eukaryota > Metazoa > Chordata > Mammalia > Rodentia > Octodontidae > Octodon > Octodon degus. The sequence goes on from NW_004524678.1 coordinate 3,195,133, forward strand.
AAAAACTTGTGTGTACGTGTTCATAGGCGAACACTAGGAAAGTTAGTGAGAACCTAAGAGGGTTAGTGATAGCCCAAACTGGAAACGTCCCATAGATATCCAAGTGGAGGAGAGATAAACAAAACGTGGTAATCCATGCGACAGATTAATATTCATCAGCTAACATGAAATGGCCCCTGACTCATTTTACAACACTGACAGATGTCCCAGTCATGCCAAGTGAGGGAGGCCGGATGCACACACCCTACTGTGCGCAGGACTCCAATATGCAACACTGTGTTCAGAAGGCCTCGCTCGGTGAGGAGAGCCCTTGATCTGTCATGGCCGGGAGGAAACTTCCAGGAATGGAAATGCTCTACAGTTGTATTAGTTTAATTCTACCTCAATAAAACTGTAAGAAGTTAAAAAATGAGGAATTCATAGTTCTTCCAATTACTGCCAAACCAAATGTCCACTTTTAATTGCCGGATATAAAACATGAATAGACTTCTGAAGCTTTGAAGCCTGTGATCAGACGTTTATGACACACCAAAGAAGAGGCTTCTGGGAGCTTCAAGTAGCTCATTAAAATGGTCCACCTAGAGCCCAGCCAGACTATTGCAAGAACTAGCATTAACTCCCAGCTTGAAACATCTGCATTCTCCTGATCTCTGTCTCCTTCCAAAGGTGAGGAAAGGCAGAGATTTAAACAATCCCAAATTAGATCGAATAAAGCAGTGAAATCGTTTTTTGCCTGGCACTCTCTACTTTTGCCATCACTGTATGAGTTATATCTACAGTCTGCCTTCCTCATTCCTTTTTCTTTTTCTTTAATTGCAGCAATGGAGATTGAACCCAGGGCCTTCTTGCTGAGCTACATTGCCAGCTTTTCTATTTTAAAGTTTTAAAATCTTGAGACAGGGTCTCACTCAATTGCTGTTGTGCTAACTTGAGTAAGAAATTCCCAGCTGGTTGGCTTAGCATGGCTCTAGGTGTGATTGAAAGGACTTATTGGAAAGGGCAGACCCAGTGTGGGTGTAAGAGACACGGACCAATAGGCTTGCAGCCTGGATGGGATAAAAAGGGAAAGGAGGAAAGCTCACAGCTTTTGTTTCTTAAGAAGTGTTCCTGTCTTTGGCAATGTCCCAGACCCCAAGCTCCTGGCTTCCAGCACAGAACTTCCAGTGCAGCCTCCTCATCTTAGTGATACACATACACAGGGCTCAGGTGAGCTCCAAACCTTCAGCTTTTGACCAGAATTCTTTTGCGCCTTCCACACCCCCCTCTACCGGCAGCAGTTGTGAGTCTACCTACTGCTTCTCTACTGAGTACTGACTGATACAGTTGCATGGGCTGGGCCTGAACTTGCAGTTCTCTTGCCTCAGCCTCCAAGAGGGTTAGGATTATAGATGTGTAACAAACTTGCTTGTTCTTAAAGACCATTTAACCACAAGGAATACATGCACAGGTTGCATTTTCTTGTCTAGGAATGTACCAAAAGACATGCACATGGCGTGAACTCCATCCCCACGTCTACCAGGCATCTCTCATGTGCAAGGTGCTGCCCTGGGCTTGTGGCAGAGGGAGGATGCAGCTCTGCACCGGGCATCCGGTTAGCTGTGTGGGGGAAGCAAGCTGAGACGTGATCACTAGGAAACAATTAGGAAATGATATGAAAACATTGAAAAATCAAGGTGGAAACTTCCACATTAAACACACAGGAACTGCTTTTTAAGGCTTAAGCCCTTCCAAGCTGAATATGCTACTTAAAAAAAAATAAATAAAAACTATGGGTAGTTTGTATATGGCTGTGACGTGGTAACTTGAGGATTTGTTATGTTTCTGTGACAACTATTTATTGAGTGATGGTTTCGCTCTGTTTTTATAAACTACATGAATTACAACATTGTTTTATTTCCAAGTCCAGATCTCACCAGTAAAGCTGAGCCAAATGTGTGTGTGTGTGTGTAGCTGCCACAATTTTTTTTTTTCTCTTTTTGCTGAGGCCCAGTTCTGCACGGCAATGCTGACGGGATGAGAAATAAAGTCTTTCTGTTATGATTAAAAGGGACATAAAACACATTCCCAGGATTGTGCCCAATCATGCTGGCTCCCTCTGCCTGGCAAGCCATGCCAGGGTCCTTGCTTGGCAGGTGGTGTTTGGCCCTGTACTCAACTTTCCAAGCAAAAGCAAGGCATCATATGTAATGACACTCTTGTTTCATGCATACCAGGACAGAATGGCCTCCATAGGGACTCCTCTCCTGCTGGAAAAGTCCTTATGGAGGGAATATATTGATGAAGACATCCTAGGTGTCTGCAGGCAAATTTGCATTCAGTTTATATAGAGCTCCTATAGTCTTCAAAATATTTAGCAGCGTGTGGAGCCATGAGTCACTGCCTAGCATGGGGTCAGCATGGAGGCCTGGGCAGGAAATGATGCAGTTTCATATAATCTTATTATTTCTGCCTCGCTGTGTTTACAGGCCTCCACAGAGATGGGAGTGGCAGTACCAGATCAAGGCTGTGCTGACCCTCTCCTGTGCACCCGTGAACACTCTGGGCCTTTGATGCTGCAGAGCCGCGTTTTCAGCTTCCTGCCTTTGCATCTGCACCAGTAGAAGACAACTGCAGAGGTGAAGCTCCTTCTGGCTGCATAGTCCTGCTCAGCTCAGTTCTGCTGTCCCTGCTCAGACGCCAGGCGCTTCCCTTGTGCTCCAAATCGCATGACGAGGAGCCTTCATTTCATCAGAAATCTTTGGCAGAGACTTCTTCAGTGAGACAGCCCTGATGTCCTTTTAGTGATCTTGTTGAAATGCAATTCCATGCAAAATATTACAGTGTTACCCAAATGATGCCTACCCAACTGCTTAACTCTTTTTTTTTAATAGTAAGGGTCTACAGGAGGGTCTACAGGGTCTCACTACATGGATCAGACTCATAATGATCTGCCTGTGTTCAGCCTCCCAAAGAGCTGGGATTACAGAGGCATGCCACCACACCTAGTCTCAATAGCTGTCTCAGCACACCCCGGGGGCAGGGCCAGCACAGCAGGCCCGGGGATTGAACCCTGGCAGCTGCGTCTGCCTAAGCAACTGCTTAACTCTTGGAAGAAAAAAACTTTCAGACTCTCATTCTATGTGACATGTCAAAATAAATTCAGCTGCATAAAAGCATTACACATATAAAAATAACAATATATAAGCATAACAATATATCAAAACACATGCTATGAGGAAAGATGGTTAAATATTTAACCAATGGAGAGGCCTGGTTTTTTAATGTTAAAAGCAATACAGAAAAATCATAAAGGAAAATATTGAATTGCCTACATAAACAGTAAAATCTCTATATAAATCAAATTATTAACAAAATTATAGAGGAAACTAAGCTAAGAAAAACTATGTGTGGAAATATCAATAGAAATTAGTACCATAGTCTGACTTTGAGAACTTAAATAAATCAACATGGAAATAAAATTGACATTCCAAAAGGCATAAACAAGGCTGGGGAGATAGGTCGGTGGCCTAAGCACTGGCCTGGCAAGTGGAAGGACTGGGATTCAATCCCCAGTACCTCGTGCCATGCAGGCTCCAGAATCTCGGGCATGCTGTGCCTGCCACCGAAAACCGAGAGTGGTGGTGCATGCCTGCAATTCCAGCAATGGGGAGGCTGAGACAGGAGGATCACTAAGAGTCTGAGCTGCATAGTGAGACCCTGTACCAAATAAGTAAAAGATTAAAAAAATATATCAAAAGGCTTAAACATATAATTTGTAAAAGAAGCCACTTTATAAATGGCCTCATAAAATGCTGAGCACTTCAATCTCATCTACAGTGAAAGAAATAAAAATCAAAGGAACAGTAAAATCTGATGTATATATAAAGAGATATCTTTATATATACATACATATATATTTAGTATTTTTCAATCTGATAGTAATTTGCTAGTGTTGAAGTCAGATTCAGTGAGAAAAATTTCTTCTATCTGGTGTGAAGTCAAACTGGTTAACAGCTTCTGGAAGCCTCTTTCCCAATATATATCAAATGCCTTTAAAAATATATGTTTTAACAGATTAACTTTCCGAGCAGGAATTTACATTATGAAACATATACTCATGTTATGTAAATATACTATTTATTATTTGTGACTGTAACAAATTGGAAGCAATCTGAAGGCCCAACATAACAGCAACAGTTAAACATTTTATGGGGAATATTTCCTAACAAATACTTGGGAAATATTTTAAATGTTACAAAAGAATGTTTTGTATTTCATAATGTCTAAAAGAATCTGCAACAGTATAAAATTTAGTTCTGCTGTGGAAATGTATGTTTAGAAAGTATAGGGGCCAGGGAGATGGCTCAGTAGAATCAGCGCTTGCCCGGCAAGCAAAAGGGCCTGAGTTCAATCCCCAGTTCCACCAAAAAAAA
>NW_004524678.1:3200624-3217741 GCF_000260255.1 Octodon degus
TGTGTGTGTGTGTGGCCAGCTCAGCCCACCAGGGGGCGGGGCTGGCTGGCATGTGGTGCTGGGGGATTGAACCGCGGTCCCTGTGCTTTGTTGAGCTTGTTCTAAGTAGGTGCTTTAGACCACTGAGCCATCTCACCAGCTCCATGTTAATCACTTTTTGACCCCACCCATCAGTCACTTTTCTACTCTATTTCTATTTGTTCAGAGTTATGGGTTTATTGTTTTGTCTCTAGATTCCAAATATGAAAGAGACCAAGCACTATCTTTCTGTGTCTAGTTTATTTCATTTAGCATAATGTCTTTATTTCATCTATGTGGTTGCAAATGTTAAGACTCCTTTATAAAAGGCCCATCACATGTGGGTATAAGTACAATATCTTTCCGATGGCTACGTCAGTTGTGGGAAGTGATAGCTTAGTGGTGTGACTCAGGCATGAAATGTAAACATGGGAAGAGTCTAGGATTACACATTGGATTCAGGCTCATGGCCACTGATACCCTTTACAAAGACCGGTTCTTTTCCAAGGTTAGAGGTTATCTCCAGTTTGGGCCGTGTGGAGTTCAGTGTGCTTGTGGAATTCACTATGAGAGGTCTCTGGACGTGTGGAGTTTGGAAGAGAGATCTCAGCTGAAGACACTGGAGGGAGTCAAGCTGCGAGTTTGAATCAAAGACCCAGAGAGGAGGTGGAAAGTGGGAAGTAGACCCCAGAACTGGGCAGGGCTCAGGGAAAAATAGATACTTAATGAAGCACCTAAGAATTCCCCACCATCCCCAAATAACTAAAAGAGAGCGGGGTATAGAAGTCATGAAGAGAGAGCTTGTGTCATGGTGCCAAATGTGGAAGGGGAAGGGAACAAGAGCCAAAATGCAGTTTGGGGGCCAGAATTATGAAATCTGTGCATGAATAGAGCAAGGTGAGAAAGTTGCTGCAGAGATGGAGGAGAAGACGAGGTCAGGGAGGATGGTGGGACAATGTGGAGGTTAAGATGTGGGCCATGACACCGAGGCACAGAAAACCCTCTAAGTGCTAGCTAGAGGTTAGATGATGATACAAGGGAAAGAGATAGATAGATAGATAGATAGACAGACAGACAGACAGAGAGATATTTTGTGCCCTTATCAAATTAAAAATAGTATGTGAAACCCAACAGCACCCAAATAACTACCTACTTTTCTATAAATTTCTTCCAAACTTAGCTCATGTTCACAAAGTGTAATATGGGCACTGGATGGCTTCCAACAGTAGACACCTGGTATCTAAAGCTTGAGTTTGGAGCTCACCCAAGCTCTGATAACGTCCTCGCCAAAGAGGTCCCTGTCCTCTGTGCATCCAGTCACACCTCTACTTCTCTGCCACCAGACTCACTGAATGCTCTCTATTCCTGCTGCTCTGGGGCTGTACCAGGACAATATTGTCCTCAAAGGGTCACTATCAGATTCACTTGTCTTTCGAACAGGGAAGCGGAGTCTACTGAAAGGACAGGTAGACACAGGTCTGTCCCTTCTGTTGCATGCGATGCGCTTTCTGGAAGCCTGCCTGCAACCGCAGCTAGCCCTGGACCGAGCAGGCCTGTGGCAAAGCGGGCCGGGGAGACCAATGTGGGGTGGAGGTCAGCGGCTGGAGCATCCAGGCTGTGGTGACACCTCAGAGAGCCAGTGCTGGGTTTTGCATATTGCTCTTGGTGCTGACATTGTGTGTTTTCCTGGGATGTGTTTTGGGTCTCTGCACATAAACTGTTAACTCTTTGAAAACACACATTTCATGTGTCTCCCAGGCCCAGGCACGCTTCACAGAGTGTTTTGCGCGTATCCTGCAGTCTTTCCCTTTCCTTCCTGCTTTGAATCCAGATCCAACACATAGAACTTGAGTAGCCATCTAAGGACCATGAGGTGACAAAGTGAGAACAAGGTTAAGAGCTTACCATGACCAAATTGCTAAGTGTGGCATACTCAAGATGTTGAGTCCATGGCAACAGCCAGCTAGTGCCGCAACGTGTCATGAAAGAAATATATTTCTTTTTGCTTACTCCATTTACAGGCCAGGTTTTCTATGTCCCGCAACTACATGTAAGCTACTTAGGATCCATTCTCTCTACTGCCTCCCTGGAAGAGCCCTGATTTGCTCGGATCCCCATTCCTGCCTGACTCAGCATGGTACCTTGGGTGATACTGGCTCTCCCTCTCCGTCAGGGTGGCACTGATTGGCCAAGTGGCACTGCATTACCCTGACCAATGCTCAGCTAAGAAACTACTGGGTAATAGGGGCTAGGGCTGCAGCAGCAAGACCTGCCTGCCTGTCCTCCTGCGGCCACTGTTTTGCACAGGTTGAGACTGGAAAAGTCGTGGCCATCTTAGTACTCAATCAGGACGATGCCAGCACAGAAGATGGCAGAGTGAGGAGACAAAACCCTTGCTCAAATTGATTTTCCCCTGGGTGACACCCCCAAGAAAGCTTACTTAAGGCCTGTCCCTCTTGTGCTGTGACAATGTTATTTTCTTTTTTCCTTAGTGTAGTTTGAGTGAGATTTTTTGTTACTGCCCCCCTGAAACAAGCTTTTTTTTTTTTTTAAAGTTTACTTTCAGACTATCTAGTGTTAGCTTCTTATAAGGAAAGACAGATAAGTTTCAGCCTGTGTATTTGAACATTTTCAAAGGCTAGATATTATATCTCCCCGCCAAAGATACAAAGCATAGTTCAGCTACAAATGCATCCTGAAACAGATGTTAATTTTGCCCGGGTCAACCTGACCCAGCCAGAGGAATGCTCTGATTTATTAAATCTGTACCCTATAAGAAAGGTAGAGAAACTGAGCCAATAATAATAAATTACTTTCCTTCTGAAGGGACTTCGGGTACAAATGAGTCAAAACTCCTCATGCTGATAGGACTTGAGGAGGACACTGGTGGCCTCTTTCGTAATAGGAACTGGGCCGCTGTAGGCAAAGTTTCACAAGATGACACGCACCCTGGCTCTCAAACTCCTCCCAGAATTCTCTAGGGCTATAAAGATAAGGACCTTGGTGAATGACCTGGGGTTGGAAGGAGCTGTTAGTCTTCTGTCCCTGATTTACTCTGTCCTGGGAAGCAAAGTTCCTTGAGATGAGCCAGGTTTATATAACTGCCACAGTTACTAGTAGGAAAAGACAAGCAAAATTGTGTTGAATGGGCGAACAAGGGAGGCGCTGGTATAGCTTCTAGTTCTTCTTCCTCTCACTCCTGTCCACCCACTATGCCATCTTCATGTTATTCAAGTGGCCATTGCTGAGTACAGTTGAACTATGAAGGGGATCCATGGAGACTTGGGGTGACTGTCTCAGGCTATTGCATTATTCCAGAAACATCATGCCAAAGGCTTCTGCAGTCCCTGACCCAGAACCTTAAGCCCAGGACAACTTTAAAGCCTTGGGATAGAGGAGCAGCAGTCTTTCCAAAAATGTTGCATGGAGACCAAAATTTTAAATACTCGCTGCTGATTCTAGTCATCCATTCTGTCCTGCTTTTCTGAGAAGATGACAAACCCTTCAAAGGTGAGACACAGCCATGCCCCTCACCTCCTGATGGTGACATAGTCTGGAATAGACGTACCACATAAAGGTATCAAATGTTTGCCTTTGAGAGTCTCTGAAAGACATGTGTTCTTAAAGAGGTTAGGTCTCATGCTTACTCTAATTTTCCACTCACTTGTAGTATTACAGCCAAATAGGTGCCCTGAATGTCAACCCTGACCGTAGTCACAGGTGACTTGGATATTTTCACTCTTGCTGAGGCCTGTGCATCTTCTGAGATTGTCCATCACAATAGATGTTCTTTGGGTCCATTCTATGGGTCCTTTTGTGAGTCTCTGTTATGGTTTGTGTCTAGTTGCCCCCCATCCCCGCCAAAGCCTCATGCAGTCATGCAGCAGCTTTCTGGAGTTTGTGATTCATTCTTGACCCAATGCTGGGATTGCAGCTGTGAGTGCTTCACCCTGACCCTGGGGTGGGTGACCTGCATTACAATGTGAGGAGGGGAGAGAGGCTGGCCAGCTGCCTGAGCTGCTGCCACTCTCTTTGCTGCAGCCATGAATGGCTTCTCTATGCCCTGCTCCACTCTGTCTTGGAGCCAGCTGAGTATGGACTGAAACCTCCACTAACTGTGAGCTAAACAAACCTTCCCTTCCTTACTTTCAGGTGTTGAGTATTTTGTCCCAACAATGAGAGAAGAGTACCTGAGACAGTCCCCCACAATGAAGGGTAGATAAGTGCTTGGTACGTGGTCGGGGAATGAAGGGGTGGATCATATGAAAACTTATAGTGGGAATAGACACAGAAAATCCTTCTCAATATGTAAGTGTTCTAAATGTAAGATGGTATATCTGATAGAAATTCTACCTTTAATATTTTCTAAGAAACAATGTAGTGGTCATACCAGGACTATGAATGCTAAAATCTGAAGACTTTCGGCCTGTAATAAATATCATCATAACTTCATTTTGCTTATCCTGTGTACATGACTTTCTGGCATGGTCTTAGGTACTACACTTACATTTTATTCTTACAGTGACTTTATAAAATAGGCCACTTGAATGTAATTCTTGTTCTAAATTCAAGAAAAGTTAGGAACTCAGAAAACTAAGTTTCTATAGCCACACAGCCAGAAGAAAGTAATGAAGTATGTGTTTGATCACCATGTAAGAGCAGCCACTGCTCCAAGAAATTGATCAGATCTGAAAAAGGACACAGAAGGAGAAAGACCTTGGGATCCAATGCACACTTTAAAAATTTTCAAAGCAGTAAAAATCTCCTTAGACACTATAATAATATAGCCTAGTACTTCTGTTTTTCTTTTCTTTTTTTTGTAGAACTGGGGATTGAACTCAGGCCCTTGCACTTACCAGGGAAGGGCTTATTCCACTGAACCATCTCCCCAGCCCCCTGCTTTTCAATGACAAATTCTGAACTCCTTTATAAAAAACTACCTCTATTGTTTTATTCCAACTTAGCAGAAGTGCTAGACTTGTACAAATAGATATATGCCAAGAAAGGAAGGTAAAGGTAACTCAGTGGCCTCACGCTACAGTGAGAGTGGTCATATTTATAAATTTTTACAACCTTTGTACCCAACTCCAGCTCAGCAGGTTTACCCAGGGCCCGTGTGCACTCTGAACTCTACGCCATGGTTTTCTCGCTTTCCCAGAATGCCTTCTGTTTCAGCACCATCAGCCTAAATCTTGCTCTTCCATTAAGGTTATTCCAAATCCTAGTCATTATTGTAACCTACAGTAGTAATTGGAATGATTATCATTTATTAAGCCCTCCGTATGTTCCACATTATTACTTAATTGCCACAACAATGCCAAGTAGAAAAATGCCTATTACTCTTCACCGACAGATAAGAAAGAGTAAGTTATGAAATAGTTAAATGACATTTCCCTAGCTATACAGAAGGAAGAAGTAGAAGAGTAATCTCTATTTGCTGGTCAACTATATTTTTTCAAAAAATCAATTTCATTCTTGGAGCACTTATAATAAAGTCCTTAGTGTTTTATGATCAGTAGTTGTCGTTAAGAAACTAAAGTACCTAGGCTTAAGGAAATATATCAGCTCACAGCAACTAATAGTATATTTCACATGGCTGGAAGAGAGTAAATAGGAAATATTTTGCCTTTTGGAAGTTTCTGTTTTCAAGAGATGTGTCTAAAAATGACTAAATTTTTTTTTAAAAAGAGATGCATCTATTCCACAGCATTATTATTATTGTTGTTGTTATTGTGACAATGATGATGATGATGATGTATTTAGTACAGGGTCTACAGGGTCTCACTACACAGATTAGACACCCAGTGATCCTCCTGTTTTCAGCCTGCCAAGTGCTGGGCTTACAGGCATGCGCCACCACATCCAGTCTCAATCACCTGGGGGCGGGGCTGAGATGGCATGCATGAGATCGAACCCCCTGTGTCTGCCTAAGCAGGCGCTTTAATCCGCTGAGCTATCTGGCCAGACCTTCAGTATTATTATTTTTGATAGTCAATTCATGGACATTTGATACTCACAAGATCATTGACAATTGAGGATTCAGCTGGATAGCTCTGGAATAGCCTTAGTTTAGCCACCATAGGTAGGCATGATGTTTTGGGAAAGAATAAAAAACCTCAGGCTATAGCTTTTGTAATAAGAACCTTCAAATTATAATTTTAAAGATTATTTAATGCCATGGAAATAAGTTCATGATATAGTTCATGAAATGGAGGTAAAATACCAAATACATGGTATTGGCCAATAGTTCAGTTAAAGCATTTGTTATAAATATTAAATTTAAAAGGCTGGGAGTAAGTATACTGAGTGTTAAGGTGGTTAGCTGTAGATGGTAGAGTAAGGGTATGGTTTGGTTTTCTTCATACTTTATTTTCTATTTTTTTCTATAGTGAGCATGAATTACTATTATAATCAGAAAACTAAAATATCATCTTCCTCTAAAAGCAACTAAAGCTTTGTTTTCCTGGAAAATAGTAAAGTCTGTATCTAGGGTAGGAAGAGTTCAAGGGGAACCTCACCATCTTGTTATTTCAGGGGAAGGAAACGCTCGAAGGCTCACGGGATCACATCAAAAGTCTGCAGGAACCAGCTCAAAGGGCTCCCAGTGGCCAAATTTAGAAAAATTAGAGCATTAAAGATAATTAGTTTAACTAATATCAACATATTGAATAATATGGATAAAAGCAACAAGAAAAGAAAACAAGATGTGTTGGATATGGGATGTGGCCATAATGGTAGCTAGAAAAATAGCCATTTGTAATTCCACTATAATATCTAGCTAAGAAAAGAATGATCAGTGGGCGCTAACACTATCGGGGGGCGGCTACTGACCCAGTCATTGTACCGACCAAATATTCCTGCTACTTACTCTGCAGGGAGAAAGATGTTTCTGTAATAAGGTAGAGAAGTGGTAGATGCAGCCCTAGCCAAATATCTAAGATTGGTACTTAAGAAAAACAGCAATCTAAGTATATTATCCATTTAAATATTAGAAGAAAAAGTTCAAGTCATAAACACTTACTACCTGGGAAAAAGCATCTGCAAAGTAAGGTAAGGAACAATGAACAATGAACTTTGGTTTCTTATTTATAAACTTTGGGTACAGAACAGTTTCTGAGTGTGTGCATATATTATTTATTTTACTAGTTGATGAAAAAGGAGCAGGTGATACATATTGTGTGGACACAAGTTTTGCAGGGTGATGCTGAGCCAGCTGTGCCAGGAGTGCTAAACCTGAGGTTTCTCAAAGTGCAGGTTTAGAGGAATGAAGAGGAGTGGGGCTGAGTGGAGAAAATTCCAGAAAAAATGTGACAAGAGGAGATGAGTATTGCTCACAGGTTTTATTCCAGGATGGTCCGACTTACCCATTTCCTTTGCGGTTTACTTTCACATCCTCCCTGAGAAAGCCTCTCCACATTATCTTCTCAAAGCCCTCAGCACTTACTTACTGAAGACAGACACATTTGTGAAAGTGCAACATTCCAGTTTCAAAAGAAAAGATGACACCAGGAATTTCCTCTTCCAGTTTTCTAACTTCCTGGGACTTTAAAGGTCAACTTCTCTCTTCCTCAAAGAAAGGATATCTATTAAATATTCCCTTTTGTCTTCTGGGGGTAGTTTGAAATAGCCTTCAAGTAAGTTTGAAATATTGGAAGCATTTGTTATATTTTTATGGGAAGATAGTTCCCTTGAAGGAAAGAACATAAAAGCATCTACTGATCTTCACTGATTATCAAAAATCTTTATTCATGGAGCTGAGAATTAAATGGTGAGTCTGGGTTATAGAACATTGGGTATCTGTTTAACTCCTTGCTACTCAAAGTGTAGGTTAGCCAGAAGGTTAATCCACTTTGGGGAGCTTGTTAGAAGTGTAACCTCCATGGTCCTAAGCCATCTGTAAAGAATTAGAGTCTGTAAGACACCATCAGGGGCCCTGGGTGACACTGTGCTCAAGAAGATTTGAGAATGACCACCTTGATTCATGAGGCAGGGAAGCAGGCAGGGAGAAACCCTGGCCACTTCTAACTGCCTTGCACATTAGAATTTCCTGAAGCTTTCAAAACTTCTGATGCCCAAATCTCACCCTAGGAATTCTGTGTTTGGCCTGTCCTAAGGCTTAAATACTGAAATTATGGAAGCTCTTCAGGTGTTTCTGGGCTTACAAGGTTGAGATGCACTGAGAACCTGTACATTAGAAATGGCTCAGTAACGGGAAAGCAAAGCAATGATGGCTTGAGCTAGTGGTTCTCAAACTTTGCTGGGCATGGGATGCACCCAGGAGTTGCTGATTGTATTGGCATTGGTGGTGGTTGTGTTCAGGTTGGGTTAGCAGCTCACAAAGCTAAGTAATATCCAGTTCTTCTCTCCTCTCTGTGTTCATTGAATGGAATTTAATAGAAGACTTCCCACGCCTTTTGGTAGCCCGTGGGCCTTGTGCCTAAGTTCTTGCTGATGGAGTGTGAGCAGAGCTCTGTGTCCTTGCTGGCTTGGCCCCATAAACTTCTCACGTATACTCCTCTGTGGTCCTTTTTCCTCTTCTTTTTGGACTGGTAATGATTGGAACACCTTGGAAGGCATGTGTTGAAGATGGCTCTTCCCTGAAGAAGAGAAGAGCCACCTGCCAACCCTATTACAAGGGAGAAGAATGACCACCTAAGCACTGTGTCACTTGGGAATTTAACCACCTATGAGCCTTCTACACAGCAGGTACCATCTCTCTTTGGCTTTACAATATCCACGTGACCACGTGACATAAGTGCCATTAATCCCATTTTACAGAGGAGGAAGCTGAGGCCCAGCCACTTTCGCTAACTTGCCTGAAGGTACACAGCGAGTAGGCAGAAAAGAACAGATTTAAAGAGAGGTGTCTCTTATTTTCAACCTCAGGCCCTTAACCACATTCTATGCAGGTATCCATTGAAAGCAGGAAGGTTCATAGCTGGGAAAAAATAAAAACTTGACAGAGGCTGTGTTCAGAATGAAAACATCTGGGCTTGAAAGTCTGAGCGCTTGATTATGCATTCAGTGATTTGCTGCTCAGTAATTTTCAACTGCATTTTCTTGACTCAGCAATCAGACCCCCACCCCTTGCTTTCTCACATCTGTTCTGTATGTGCTGCTCTGTTAGTTTTCTGAGAAAACCCTCTTTTTACGTCACCTCTGACCTCAGGCATCCTCAGAACTGACCAGTTAGAAGTGGAATTCCTCAGTGCAGCCCAGAATTTTCTATTCCTGGTCTTTCTGCTTAGCCCAGTTCACCAAGCATTGACTTTCAGAGCAGGGAGAAACCTAAAGGGCAAATCACTCAGCACCATCCATATGGATCATTGCTGTGGAACCAAGCAAGTCAAAACCTAGTGGCTTAGAAGAAGGATTTACTGCTTCTTGAGTCATTGGATGGCCCTGTGGCTTTCAGTTGGGGGTTGTCCCACAGCGCCACGTGCAGGCAGGCTGGGCCTGCAGTGCATGAAGTCCCCTCTTCTGTGCCCAGGGGCTCTGTTCCATCAGCAGGGAGCATCAGAATCCTCCACATGGTCTTGCCCTGCTGCCTGCCAGACAAGCTGGGGTTCCTTACGGTTGGGTCTGAAAGGGACAGGCAGAAGCTCCTGGGCCGCCTAAGGACTCATAGACTGTCATTCTGCATATCCTGCTGGTCACAGCAAGCCACAGGGCTGGCCCAGATGGACCCTTATAGGGAGGAGTGACAAAGAGACTCTGGCCACCTCATTTCTTCTGTGTGCTTCCTCCCCTTACTGTCCCCACCCCTGCCTGGTGGTCTTTCTCAATGTGGCCTTGCACAGTGTGTAACAGGTGAGGGCAAGACTTGTTTGGGTTTGAATCCTATTCAACCACTTGCCTGCTCTGAGTTTCTGCAACTTACCCAACCTCTCTGTGTGCCTCAATCTGTTCAACCATAAATTAGGGGGAAACACAAACACAAGTCCTCTCTTGAAGGGTTGTTGTAAGAATAATGTACTAGGAAGTGCCAGAGCAGGGTCTGGCTTCCCTTACATGGGCCATCCGCGTCATCTCATGTTAGTGTTGTGAGAATCTGGTCCCCAGAGGCACACAACACCAAGGAGTCAGGCAAAGCCTGAGGCTTAGGCTCCAGGACGTGGGGGATTAGGAGAATGTGGAAGGCTGGTGCCCTGACAGTGCTCCTGTAAGGTGGATCCTCCGCTTCGGGAAGTTCCTAAGAACCCGAGGATCAGTCTACCTGATTTCACAGAGCTTCAGCCACACCTTTTCAAGCTGGGGGCTCCCAGTACTGAAACGCACTTTTCTATAAAATGGCCCTTTACAGTTTGGTAGCAGAAGATGCCAGCCAGGCTGGTCTGCGGGATCCTGGACGCTGGCAGTCCACACCTTGGCGCCCTGCACCCAGCAGAGACTGTGCAGCAGCTCCTGCCACGTGTGATGGGATGCAGAACCCAGAGCCAGGCTGTGTGGCAACTCAGCCGAGAGCAGACTCAGGGAGCCACCGTCTCTCCCTGGTCATCCGTCATATTCTGTGGCTCGTGAGTCGTATTTTTCCACTTCTGTTCATCTTGTTTTGTGGCAGGTTAATCACTGATCTTACTAAGAGAGGAAGCAGGGGCAATGACCTAAATTCACTCAGAGACTGAGAGTCGTCATACTAACGCATTAGGCCAGAAATGACCACTGGAGGGGTGGGCAAGGTGGCTATTAGTCTGCTGTAATTCATCTAAAAGTTCTGCAATAAGACATCTTGCCAGCGTTTAATATTTGTTTGGCAGCACAAATACGAGGAACAAAAGTGGTATGTGGAGCTTATGTCTGAAATTCTGAAATTAATGTGTTTTGTGTTCCCTCTGTGTTCAATATTTTTAGAGGGACTGGATGGTATATTATTACCGGGTTAGGCGCCGGAATTAAAAGGGTACAGGAAAAGAGAATCAAATGTTTCTTGAGCTCGTCTTCTGCTTAAAGCACCCTAACAATACCAGATTTTCACAGCCCCTGGAAGTCGCACCGTCTGCCCTGAGGAGTGTATAACGGAAGTGCCCAGATGGCCCCAACACGGGAATGAGGAGGCGTAAAGAACACCCTAAGCCGACACAGCAGCGGTGAGAAGGAGGTGGAGGTCGAGTGGGAGCGGGATTCGAAGCCTCTCTTCAGGAGCAGGGCCTGCGGCTGCTGCGCTCTAAGGGCTGCCTGCAGAGTTCAGAGCGCTGCTGCTCCGGGAAGGTTTCCGTGGCAACAGGGCTCCGGGCCGGCTGGACCTGGGCAGGTGCTGGCTCCAGCTGTGTGAATCCAGCAAGATGCTCGACCCCTCTGTGCATGCATTTCTTCGCGTGTAAAGCAGATGTAGCACGCGTACTCCGTGGGATAACGAGGGCGCTCAAATGCAGATCAAATACTCCAGCAGGGTGAACCTTCGGCACGCGCGCCGCAGCTGGCAGTTTGTTGCCATTCAAAGCTCTGAAAGGTTTGCCGCCGCTGACCTCGGCTAACCCGATCGTCAGTACCATCTGAGGGCCGGATGTGGCAATTCGGGGTTTTCATGAACAGAGAGAAAAGGGCAGTGACGGCCTCAGAGGTCTGCTGCAGAGCGTGCGCTAAGCCATCTGCCGAGAAGCAGGAAAATCAGCGCAGACTGGGCACAGCCCGGTGTGAGGGGCCTAGAATGCCTCCCCATCCCTTGACATCTTTCCAGAGGCTCCTGGAAGATCAACTTGGTGTTCGACTATTCCTAGCCTCTAATTCTACGGGTGGCCCAGGGTAGAGATTGGCACGGGCTTCTGGTTATTTACCCTTCTCTGAAGTGATCTCTGGTGCTCTGCATCTCAGAGCGCTTTCTTTGAAACACCTATTTGAAAATAACCTTTGTCACCTGCCGCACCCCCAACCTCCATGCCTGTAATCCCAGCACCGGGGAGGCTGAAAACAGGTCGATCGCTAAGAGTCTGAGCTGCCTAGTGAGACCCTGCACCAAACACATATATGAAAATAACCTTTGTCACAGTTTGTGCCACTGCATGCTGCCCTTTTCAAATGTCCTGTGCCCCTGGTCAGCCCATGAGGGTTAAAGCTGGGCCTTACTTGCATTGGATATGAGGTGATCAAATATATGGTGAAGGTTTACTTTTTAAAAAAGTTACAGAAAAAGACACATTGTTTGGGCTGGGGAGATAGCTCAGTAGAATAAGTGCTTGCCTGGCAAGCGCAAGGTCCTGAGTTCAATCCCCGGTACTAAAAAAAAAAAAAAAAAAAAAAAAAAAAAAAAAAAAAAAAAAGACACATTGTTTGGGACCAGAGATATAGCTCAGTGGCACTCTCTGGCAGGTGCAAGGTCCTGAGTTAAATTCCTGGTACCAAATAAAGACACATTGCCATGAATTCTCCTCAGAGTACTCCTTGCTGTGAACACACTTCTCCCATCATCCTTTCCACTTGAAAGTCCTTTTTGTGAGTGTCTTTATGAGGCACGATCAAAAATGTGGTGAATTCTGATGCCTAGGGTCATTCAGTGAAGGCTCATAAATATCACGGTATATCTTCATCAGTCTTAGTTAATGGATCTGGCACTGTGAGATGAATAACTCAGAAAAGTCAGTTTCATGGAGGTTGACTAAAGGAAGGATTTCAGAGAAATAAGAGGGACAAAGAAAATCCTATTAACAAAGTTGAGCATAATTTATTTGTTAAATGTCTTTTTGAGACCAAAGGCGTTAAACCATTTTTAATGAGTCATTTTCCTTGTTTTTATTTTTATTGAGATATGACTTGCACTAGTAACATATATTAATCTTTTTTTTTTAAAGTATAACACTCAATTTATTATTTCTTTCTCAAGAGTTTTCTTCAGTCCATTAAGACCCAGCTCCCCTTCCATGAGCTTTGGTGGAGGTCGTGGGCAGGCAGCACCAGCAGGTCTAAATCGGGGTGGAGGAGTTCGGTCGTTTCGGGCTTCACGAGATCGATTTCTGACCACTTTGCTGTGAATGGCACAACTCACACAATAATGCAGCTTCACATACAGCTTGGGAAGCGCATAACCATCGAAGACACTCGCGTCGGAAATGTCCCTGATGGTGGCGGCCTCCACGATGTTCCGAATGACAAACTTCTTAATAGCCTTATCCTTGGGTATGCACTGGGTGCAGTTCGTGCAGTGAATAGGCTGCACATGACCGCGGCCCTTTTTGGCATGACCGTTGTTCCTTCTTTTTTTCGTCATCTTGGAAAGGAGGACCCAAAAGAGAACATATATTAATCTTAAGTGTACAGATTGGAGGATTTTTATAAGGAGACCAACTGTGTACACCAACAGATAAAGATATAGGAAGATATAGGATATTTCTCCTTTTCTTTTCTTTTCTTTTCTTTTTTTTTTTTTCAGTACCAGGGATCAAACTCAGAGCCTTGTGCTTGCCAGGAAGGCACTTATGCCACTGAGCTATATCCCTAGCCCCCTACAGGATATTTCTAAGACCCCAAAACTTCCTGAGAGGTAACCCCTCTTCTGATTTCTATCACCACAAATTAATTTTGCTGACTTCTGAACTTCACATAAAAATGATCATACAATATGTATTCTTACACAGCCAAATAAGGTATTTTGCCATATATAATACCTCTGTGATGTATCAGTGTTCTACATATAAGTACAGCGGTCTAAATTTTCATACTATATGGGCTATGTGTGTACTACATGTGCTGTGTAGTACTTAGATTAAGGCATATACAACAGTTCATTCATTCTACCACTGATAGACATTTGGACTGTTTTCAGTTTAAGTTTTATGAATAAAGTTTCTGTGAATGAGCTTGTTCGTGTTTTTGGAGTCATTATACTCAGGTGTCTTGGACATGTACCGGAAGTAGCAGCACAACGTTGTGAGGCAGGTGTACAGCTCTAGGTATCATCCAATGTCTTCCAGAATGGTGACATCAGTTAGATATTCCCCCCGACAATGGCTGGAGTTCCAGATTCTCTTAGAACAGCTTCTCCGACCATGGGTATCAGCCATCAAATGGGCAGCCTGCAGATCTTCCTTAAAATCCCATGAGCGGTAGCCTCAGGCACTCCTGGGGTGTGATCCACATGCTTGTACCTTCAAGAGCTCTCCTGAGTGGCTCCATTGTGCCGCCAGACTTGAGAGCACACTGGATGAAGTCGTGGTGGGCTGGAGACCAGAGCCAGCTGGAGAGCTTTGATAAATGCTGGTCCTCAGGTCTTTCTTCACTTACTGGGTCAGATTCTTCAAGAGAAAAACTATTTAACTAGTTTATGGAAGTGATTTGCACGCAGTTAGTCCTAAGAGGTAAGACATGCTTAACTTGTAAAAATTAGCTACTTATTTTCAGTTGAAAAAGATGCACACACAAGAAAAGGCAAACAAAAGTAAAAGCCAGTTAACCTGTATGCAGTGGAATGGAAATCTCCCTCCTATCCTCAACCCCCAGTACCTTTCTGTGGAGGTAATTCTTCCATGAGTTTCACATACGTTCTTCCAAATTTTTCTAACCATACTATGTTTGTTATCATTTTATATGTTGTAAGTAATAGACAACTGTTTGTACACTGGCTTAAGTTTTAAAATGAAAATATGAAAATTTTGATTTACATAAATGAAAAATTCAGATTTAGTTTCAACTTCAAGTATGGTTTGACCAAGAGAACCAAATACTATGTCCCGGTCCCCTGCATCTTTTAGGTCACCCTTTATCATCATGTATGTTGTCTTCATGTCACAAATGGCCACAGTACTTTCTTTCTTTCTCTATTTTTACTTTTTGCGGTACTGGGGATTGAACTCAGGACCTTACACTTGCCAAGAAAGCACTTATTCTACTGAGCTATCTTCCTGGCCCCACAGTAGTTTCTGACCTCAGACTTTCACCACAAAACCTCTGCTGGCCAATTCTAATTGGTTTCCTGTATTTACTCTGTGTCTCATTGGTCTGAATTGAACAAAATGGTCTGCTCTCTGTCATTGTCACCAGAAAAGATGAAAGATGCCAACTGACTCTAGCCAATCTTCCAGAGCTAGGCTGTTTTAGCAAAATGTGTCACTGAAAGGTGAGTCGCTTTTCCAAAAGAGATCAAAGGAACTTCTTCGAGAAAGAAATCATGGCTAACTCTAAAACAACCTCCTCAGATCATTTATCATGTGACCGTACGTTCTGTAGTTGTCAAAACCTTCTACAGAAAACAAGTTACAGCCCTCTGGCCAACAGAGATTTGCCCAGAAGTCTGGGCTGAATCCCAAAAGACTGCCACTATGTTTTATTGTCATTTTCCCCTTCTGGTCATAGTAGAGGAATGGGGGATATTCCTAGGGGCAGAAGCTGAGAGGTTTTTAAAGTGAAGCTTGTTCTCAAAATGAAGTACTGACTTTGATGCTTCATTCCCCAAACTACAAACAAATTTTCTTCAAATAGCTCAGCTGATTAAAGTGCCTGCTTAGGCAGACACAGGGGCTGGGAGTTCAATCCCCAGGCCTGCCATGCAGCCCGCCCCCCGGGGTGCCCTGAGACAGTAATTGAGACTGGGCGTGGTGGCCTCTTGGGAGGCCGTAAACAGGCAGATCACTATGAGTCTGATCTAGTAGTAAGACCCTGAACTCCCTGTAGACCCTTCTTTAAAATACAAAAAAAAAGAAAGAAAGAAAAAGAAAAAAGAAATTAAAGAAAAATTCTGAATTGTATTTAGTTGTTGCCCAGTATCTACTTTCTGAAGCTGTGGGGTTGGGATTCCTTCTCTAATGGTTGCCCTTTCCCACATCCTCTGAAATGGGCTGATCTCTGAGAGTGGCTGGTTAGTAGAGCGGTCATCAGGGGTGAGGGTTAGAGCCCCATGTAGCTCCTAGCAACCAGAAAGCTCCTGGCTGGCTTTGGTTAGTATCCCCTTTGTTTCCCCTGGAGGCCACCCATACAGAATTAGAGGATTTATTTTTAACCAGAATGAATGCTGGACAAAATCATGAAGATGGTCAAAGCAAAAACAACTGTGATTACAAGCAACAGACAAGGATTCCCGACGCTCCTGATTTCTTAACTTATTAACAACGCTGAAACTGTGGTCTTCAAAATGGTTTCCTTCCAAATGACTTTAGTACTGCTGATAGCGTTAATTGTCATAATTCTCTCTAGCTGCTTTCTATTTTACCAGTGAGAATCCTCTTTAGAAACACACACAAAGCCAGACCTCTCTAGAAGCATTCATGATTTCTGAGAGCACCACAATGTATTTGGTCTCTCTTTCTTCTTTTACTTCAGTATTTCTTTTTGTTAGTCCCTCCTCCCAGCTCACGATGGTGACATTCCTCGTGTGGAGTTGGGGCGTGACCTAACACATCTCATGCCCTGCCTCCTCTCTCTGTCCCTGGATCCCCTGCCCATTGGAGAATGATCACCCTACTTCCTACTGCTGTCCATCTTTCATTTCACTCTTCATTTACATTTTGGGTTTCTTGTTGCTTTCTCTTGTCCCCAAGACCTATTCCATTATGTTACCATAAGCTCTGGCTCCTTTGGTAACTGAGAGGTTAAAAGCAAAATTAAAAAAAAAATTAAATTAAGATGTTTTTCAGAGTTAAGCAATTTCTTCAGTTTCCTCAAGCTGAGACAGGCAACTGCCACCGTCAGCCCAGGTGCCAAGGAGGCTTCCGTAGAACCAGACCGCCCATACTGCCTGGAGCCCTCTGCTGGGCCAAAGCCCTGCGGAATCCACATCTGCACATTTCCTAGCTTTTGTTCCACCTCTTTCTAAATATCGGTGCTCTTGTGTGTTCCAGGGGGCTGGACTTCCTGTCCCCCTGATTTGATCAAACTGGCAATAAATTTTCCTACCTTATAATGGGATTTTTCTCAAACTCTTGACAGCCAGTTCTGCTCAAGGGACTCCAGACAATTGGGGCCCCAATGTGGGCCTCTGACCTGGCCCTACCGGTAGTGCCTTTATGCCAGACAGTGACAAGGATGAGATCGTGAGGTCCCTATACCCTGGCCATGACTACGGCTGTCCAGATGCAGCGACAAAACCGAAGCAGGAAAGAACCACAAAGCAGCCTTCTCAGCTGGGCTGACCTTGTCCCCCGGGGCATTTTGGCAATGCCTGGTCACTAGGAGGA
>NW_004524678.1:3218781-3238952 GCF_000260255.1 Octodon degus
TGAGTGCCAGTTCCTTGTGGCTCTGAGGACAGGAGCACTTTTATCTGCCCTGCCTAGGGGTGGGTGGCAGCCTGTAATATTCAGGATAGCCACAGCACAAAAGCTATGGGCTCCAGATGTCAATAACGAGGCAGGGAAACCTTAGCTCACGTTGGTGCTTTCAGTGTACCTGTTCTAGTTCTTTCTCTCAGTTTCTTGTTAAGCTTTGTTTCAGTCACTGGACATTGAACCCAGAAGTTCACCTCAACGCACAATCTCAACACCTCCCTGCCTTTGGGAAACAGGATCTTTCTTGCTCAATAACTAATTTAATTGGCTCAGGCAGGCTCAAACTTGTGATCCTCCTGTCTCAGCTTCTCAGAGTTTGGCATTACAGGAATGCCACCAGACCTACCTTTTTCTATTTATTTTTAACATGTCTTTTTATACAGATTCACTTCTAACTCTTCCATATATGTTGGTACATGACACAATATGTTCCTGTTCAATTTGATACTCAGCATTTTAGGCTAGCACCTAGAGGCCCGCATTTGGATGGCGGTGTTGCCCAGAACTGCAGCTATTACCCAACATCCTATAAAAGAGCATCTGTCGTGCCCTGGTGCCACATTCTGGGTTTGGGGTGATGAATGTATTCATGAAGAGAATTCATCCCCATGAGGTAGAATATTCTCAGGGAAGCGTGGTACCATGTTTTCCCTTCCTTCTTTCCTTCCTTCCTTGTACCTTAGTTTTTGTAGTCCTGGGGATTGAACCCAGGACCTTCATGCAGAGTTACATCCCTAGGCTTTTAAAAATGTCGTATTTTTGAGACAGGATCTCACCAGGTAGCCCAGATCGGGCTCGAACTTGCCTGATCCTCCTGCTGCAGCCTCCAGAATCCTGGTACATAGGCGAGCCCCACCGGCCTGGCTTGCTCTCGTGTCCCCGTGGCATTCTGACGTGGGTGGGCTAGTGCATCAGACAGTGGAGCCCAGGTTCAGGCCTCAGGCTGGGCCCCCAGTGATACAATGGAGTTACACTTGCATGCTTCCTGGGCTGAATGCAGATGAACCTGTTTTCATCGACTGCCTGACCACGGGAATATCATCTTTCATAAAGGGTCAACTATCTACTCTATTTTTAAGCCTCATGATATTCCTCTCCCCAGTGATCTTTCTGACTTTCCTTGCTAGGCATGCCTCCTTCTGTACCTCCTGAGGACTCTATTTTTAAGTCTCTGTTAACTCATGCTCTGTTTCTTTTTTTGATGAAAAACCATCTTATTTTAATAATCTGTTGTTAGGACACCAAAGGTCTAAAGAAAAGACTTCAGCTTTTTAAAAATTTTAGATGAGCTTGGTCGTGTGTGTCTACACTCCTAGCACTTGGGAGGCTGAGGCAGGAGGATTGCAAGTTCCAATCTCTCCTAGACAATTTAAGAGAGGGGCTTGGGGAAGTAGTTCAGTACTGTTGAGGGGCTTTATAAATCTTTATCTCTACTTTGATAACTTTTAGGCACTTAGTAATGTGATTTAAATATATATTAAAATAGGAGTCAAATGCATACCAAACTATAGTTTATAAGATTAATTCCTTGTACATGTGTTGCCAAAGTGAGCAAAAGATTAATATCTTGTAGAATTCCCATAGGGTGTTTCTTTATAAGCTTCCACAGTGTGGTCTGAAGCCATAAATATTGATTATAAGAACATATCTGTAGGTGAATTACAGAAGATTTCAGTTATAACTTTGCATCTTTCTACTTTCTCACTGGGACAAAGTACTCAACACCCACAACTTAAAGGAGGAAAAGCTCATTTGACTCATGGTTCCAGTGAGCTCAGTCCATGATCGGTGGCTCCAAGCCATCAACAGTGTAAGGGAAAAGCCTGTGGGCGAGGACAGCTGAGCATCCGTGGCAGCTCAAAAGCAGAAAGAGAAGGCGGAGCCAGAGGAAGACTATACTCTTACAGGCCAGGGCCCCAGCGAGCCACCTTTTCTGACCAGGCCTTAACCCCGTTGGGACATTCAGCCCTGAACTCATCACTGAATGAATCACTGGTGAGCATAGCACCTCTTGATCCAATTACCTTCCCCAAACCCCAGCTCTGAACACATGAGAATTTGGATCTAAGCCATAACGCTTCATGTGCTAGCAGCTCAATGTTTTTCAAATTCTTTTGCATAACATTTTCCACCCATATTTTGTTTTCTTTTTTCCACCCATATTTTGAATAATGTCAGATATTTAGCATGCGTTCCAACTGAGAAAGTTAGGTTACCATTTTCTTGGCAAAAGTATGCACACATGTGGAACATGATAATGTTCCCTCATGGGGTCTGAGGAGGAGAGTGGAGAACTCAAGCTGTCCCTAACGACCTGCCAAGGAAACACATTCAGGACGTGTCTGTGAGAGACATAAACAGATTTATTACACAGAGGTAAGGAAGTACTGCACACACTCAAAGAAAAATAGCAGGCATTTAAGAGAGAGGTGCGTTATGGTCTGGGACAGGAGGTGCTTACATGCTTAGGGGAAGGGTACCCCAAATAGATGGGCTGGAAAGTGTATTTCTAGCATCTGTCAGGTTACTCATCAGTGGGGAAGGTCAGAGTGCAAGCCACTTGCATGTGCTAGAAGTTCAGAGATATGGCATGCAGCCGCGCGGTTCCTTTAAGGGTGAAAGCCTGTGGAATTGTGAGTCTCTAATTTTGGAATGAAAAACTCAGGCTCAATTCACAGAAGAAAAGCAAGGGCACAGTTGAGAGACTTACTGTACCTTTCAAACTCCTAGAATTTTTTTTTTTTTGGTCAGTTGCTTGGAAGGAAAAAAGGCTTTGTAACCTTGGCTCTGTAACTTCTGATTGTGTCCGGAAGCTGTAGGTCTTTTTGTATTTGTTTTTGTTTGCGTCTTTGTTTTGTTTTTTAATGTATTTGGTACAGGGTCTCACAACGCAGCTTGGACTTCCAGTGATCCTCCCATTTTCAGCGTCCCCAGCACTGGGATTACAGGTGGGCACCACCTCGCCCAGACTCTGTGGCTGGCTCTGCACGCCTGCAGGTGGCCCGGCGTGGCATGTGGTGCCGGGGATCAAGCCCAGTCCCTACACTTGCCTAAGCAGGTGCTTAGTCTGCTGAGCTATCTCGCTGGCCAGCTGTAGGTATTTTTTACAAGTATAATTTAAAAATTACAACTTTCCTTTTTTCTTTTTTAACCTATCCTCTTTCTACTACTTTTTAAATCTTCTATTGTCCATCCATAGTATGTTAGACCTACACCCTTCATTTTCCATTCTGGAGGAGTTATAGAGCCACTGCCAATCCATTTTACCTATAGAAATTTCTTCCTGAGTTCATGCAGATTTAGTGTTTTTAAAAAATTCTACAACTGGGTCAGCCAAATAGGTAAGCAGATTAAAGTGCCTGTAAGCAGGTACAGGGCCAGGGGTTCAATCCCCAGGCCTGCCGTGCCGGCCCCGCCTCCAGGGTGCACTGAGAGGGCAACTGAGACTGGGCGTGGTGGCATGTGCCTGTAATCCCAGCTCTTGGGAGGCTGTAAACAGGCGGATCACTATGAGTCTGATCTAGTAGTGAGACCCTGAACACCCTGTAGACCCTTCCTAAAATACAAAAAATAAATAAATAAATCTAAAATTTAAATAGCCTTCATCCTGTTAGGCTATTATTATTTTTTTATCATCTTTTAAATTTAATTTCATAAAAATTTCCAAATTACTTAGTACATTTATTTAAAAAGGAGAAGACAAGTGGCCAGGGAGAGGGCTCAGTGGAATAAGCGCTTCCCTGGCAAGCGTAAGGGCCTGAGTTCAACCCCCGGTTCTGCAAAATAAATAAATGAATGAATAAATAAATAAATAAATAAAAAGGAGAAGACAAAGCTGGTACTGTCCCTTACCCACATTATATCCCAGCAGGGGAGGAAAGCAATAATCTCAGGCCACAAATCATAAAACTTTCAATTAATTAACAATTACTGGCAAGATGTCATTTAAATATCTTTGCCTCATTTCTCTTGTTGCTTTTCAAACCCAGAAGTCAGTAAAGCCTGCTTTGGAGACAGACTATTCCTTACCCAAAAGACAAGGGAAATAGAAAAAAAAAATGGAATCAGTGATTAAGGATATAAATTAATTAATGCAATCATTTTGGTTTAATTAATTAAAGTCCAGTTCTTTTCTCCAGTGAACCTGAAAATATAATCTCTCCTAGCTATCAGTATTATGCGGAGGTCTGCAGTTTTTCACTGATAAATTTACAGTTCTCACATATGCAGAGGGAAGGTGGGGAGATAGCTCAGTAGAATAAATACTTGCCTGGCAAGTGCAAGGGCCTGAGTTCAACCCCTGGTACTGCAAAACAAACAAACAAATAAACAGAAAAAAAAAACCAGGGGGAACAAATACTAATAGATATAATCTGAAGATAGTATGTGGAACCCTGTGTGCCAGCATGCACGTGTACCATGTGCTTTTAAAAAATGATAGCTTCTTCAATTCTTCAATATTAACAATTTGATTTTTTACAACTAAGCAGTTTTAATGATTCTTTAAGCGACCCCCGTGTCAGTGGGGAATCTTTTAGCTGCTGTGGTTTGCACATGATTTGACCATGTCTGCCTGTGGTGAGTGCTGGAAGCTCGGTGCTCAGGGTGGTCGTGAGGTGGGTGGTAAGTCTCCACGAGGTAAAGCCTGATGCAGGTTACTTAGGGCTCTGGGGCGCTGTTCTCGGAAGGGATCTAGATGGATCTCTCAGAATGAGTTGTTCTAACAGAGCAATGCTGGCCCCTCCCACTCGTTGGCTTCCTGTGTTGCTGCATGAGCTCTCTCTCCCCCAGACATTTCTGCCGTGGTGTCAGCTGTCCCAAGGAGACAGGGCCGGCCCTCCTCAGAGCTGTGCAGATGTTGGTGCTAAGCTATTTGACTCCCTAAACTGAGAGCTAAACAAATCTTTCTCCAGTATTTTGTTATAGCAATGGATAGAGGTCTAATATATTCACCTCATCTTTGATCCCCAACATTTTTATCATTTTGCCCAGTTTTCAGCATACACTTCCAAGGGCAGTATACTCCCCCTGGACAGCCATCACCAACATTGGCTTCCACAACAGCATCATCTCCCTAAATGGAAACTTTAGACCCGCTCTCTCAGTTACTCTAGTCTCGTTGCTGGGCCAAATACCTGACACCCAAAATGAAGGAAGGAAAGGCTTACTCAGTTCACAGTCACTGGAGGTTTTAGTCCACACTCAGCAGACTCCAAGGCAGCGTGGCACAGGGCAGACAGCATGAGTTCATGGCAGTGGCAAAGAGCAAGAGGAACCAAGGGAGGAGCAGCATCAACAATGGCGACAGAGAGGAAGTCTGTCTCTCTGACTCTCTTATGTTACATTCAGACTATCCACCCCAGGCTGGGGGAAGTACTCACATCCATCATCCCAGCAGTACTATGACCCATAATCCCAGTGGATCACGAGTTTTAATCTCAAATTCAAAATCTCCACCCCATAACTGCATGAGGCTTTGCGGGGACAACTAGACAGAAACCCTAACACCTGCTAAATGATAACATACACTATTCCCTCCCCTCCATTCTGACAGCTAAAATTCTACTTTCTGTCTCTATGAATTCAATTGCTTTGGGCCACATAGTAAGTAGAACTGTGCAGTATTTGTCCCTTTTCATGCTCCATTCACTCAGCAGAAAGTCTTCGTGCTCTGTCCGTGGAGCAGCATGTGTCCGAACTGCTGTCCTCGGAAGGTTCACTAGTTCAGTGTGTGCCGCGCCATGCTTTTCATCCATTCACTTACTGACAGTTATTTGGGTTGTTTCCATGTGTGGGTATTGTAAATAATGCTGCTGTAAACACAGTATGGACAAAGAGCTGAGGCTCTGCTTCACTTTTTTACATTCAGAATCATCGGATCATGTGGTAGCTCTGTGGCTAAATTTGGGGACAGCTACCATACTATTTTCCTGGAAGTCTTCACCGTTTTACTTTCCCAGCAGCAAAGCATAAGCCCACTGAATCTGAATAGCTTGCATATAAATCCCATGACCTAAAGACCCAAAGACCCAAGACCTGCATTCTCCTGTCTGTCAACCTGTGCATTCCCTCTTACGCTTACAGAGATGTGTAGGTGAAATCAAGGCATCTCAAATGAAGGTCGCTTGCTGAGGACTGAGCCCACCCCTCTTCTGCTTCGAGTCTGGCTTTGCTAAGCACCTGGGTGTGCAGCCACAGTGGGAGCCCAGCTCTGCAGCCAGCCAGGCCTGGCAGCGCTGCTCAGCAAGTGCTGCTGGCCTCATGGGTTGCCCCAAGCTGCGGAAGGCTGGTTTCTTCCAGAAAGCTTCAAGCTTTCTAACTGTAGTCCCGAGGTAGCTTGCAAACAGGGCTTTTATTTTCCGGGGTCTCACTACTAGACTGGACACGTAGCGATCCGTCTGTTTACAGCCTCCCAAGTGCTGGGATTACAGGTGTGCGCCACCACACAGACACTGTCTCAGCATGCCCCGGGGAAGGGCTGGCATAGCAGGCCTGGGGATCGAACCCCTGGCCCATGCTCCTGCTTGCAGAGTTCCCAAGACTGACCTGCTGAGCTATTTGGCCAGCCCTAGGGCTTTTATTTGTAATCAACCCTATGTTTGATAATTTAGATGGACATTCTGTTTTCTATTCCCTCTTTCTGTCTTCTATTTAACTCAGTCTCCAGTATTTTTACTATTTCGTATTTAGTATTTTTCCAACACTCATCTTAGAATTTGTCCTCCGACTTCGTCATACCCGTCCCTTTTCACACGACGCCCCACAGAGCAGCTTGCCTCAGGAGGGCCATCCGGATGGCGGGAGGCATTTTTATTAGGATTTTTGCAGTGGTAATCTTGACAGCCACGTGCAAAGCAAGGCATTGTTTAGCTCCCACATGCCTCGGCTGACAGACTGGCTGTGTTGGGTTTGTAGAGTTGACTTGTCACTCAGGATGGGAAGTAAGGGTGCAGAGGGTGGGAGCTTCAGGGGGTGCCCGCCGTGGCTGGAAGTGGCTCTCCTGTGCGAAGCCCTCATGCTCTTCTGAGCAGCGCTGTCAGAGGGCTGACTGCCCGTGGAGCCTCCTCCTGCTCCCCTTCATCTTCAGACAGATTCCTCTTCCAAATAAGGCTGCGGCAAGAACTGGGGTTCAGAGTCATAGCTGACCTGCTTTTCCTCCTCCTGGGTCTGCTACACTGTGCCTCCTTCCTCACACCCTCTGACTGCTGAGGCCTCCTTTCTGGTCTTTCTGTATTTATTCCTGCGATGATTTCTGCCAGTCTCCCAGCTTAAATAAATCTGTGTGCTAGTAACTCCAAATCTACGCCTCCTGTCTTCTACATAACATTCTCAATTTGTTCATCTGACCACCATCACAGTATCTCAGACTGATGCCCGAGAAGAATGTTAAGTGGAATGCACCCCAAATCAATCTCTTTTTTTTTTTTTTTTCCTGCCAAGAACACTTTCAGCTCCCCCCACCCCCCGCCTTTTCTAGGTCTGTAAATGGCTCCATCATTTGTGCTGGAACTCAGCCCGAAATTGTTATTGTCTACAAATCCCATCCCCTACTGTTATGTCCAAATCAATCTGCAAGTCTTGCTACTTTGGTCATCAAAATATACTCCGCTGCCTGCCATTCCCCTCATCCTCCACTGCCGGTGGCCTGCCCTCATCGCGGTCAGCTCTTTCCTGCTCCTGTCCCGGCCCCCACACTGGATTTGCTGCCTCTGTGCTCGGCCCTGTCTTGACTAATTTCAGAGTTCCCAAGTCTGACGGATGAAAACACCAGCCAGGGCAGTCCCCTCCTCCCATCTGATCCCCTGATAAAGCAAGAAGTCTGTCAGGTTGTCCATATGTCACGTAAGCTCCGTCACCAGGCTGTGGCTGCCACTCTTTGCTGTCTTTACTTTCTTTGCCCCCCTCCTCCTGTTGTGTTCTTAGCCAGCTTCCGGGAGTTCTCACACAGCTCGCCTTCTTATGTATGTCATGTTCCTGCCGGGGAGATGGCTCAGTGGAGCAAGTGCTTCCCTGGCAAGCACAAGGACCTGAGTTCAATCCCCGGTTCTGGAAAAAAAAATGCTATGAATGTATGTCAGGTTCCTGAAATTTCTTTGCCACTAAGTCTGGAACACTTCCCAGACCCTCACGATGCCTGGCCTCTGCTCATCTGCTGTCGCCTTCTCTCATCACCCAGTGTAAAGTCTCACGTCCCACAGATGTAGTAAGTCGTGCCACCAGACACTGATGTTACAGGCACAGAATGGTGAAGAGCGGTAGCCCCAGTGTGTCTGAATACACAATGTGGGGGTCAAGCACAGCGATGACGACTGACCTGGGAGTCGCTAGCAGCACAGGTGAAGCTCACCTCTCTTGGGTCTGGGGCTCTTGGAGGTGTGACACTGGAGCCTACAGATCGGGTCCCTTGCCTCTTCCTCCGGTGCTGTGTACATGCTGACCACGGACTCCGAAAACAGGCGCTCTGTTAAGTCTCCACTCCTTCATGCTGTGGGTCTTGGGTGTCTTGTCTCCGTGGTGGGAAAGCCAGCTAAGACAGAAAAGTGGTACCAGAGCCGAGGGCTCGGCGCCGGGACTGTACCTAATCGTGTGCTTTAGAAGCTTCTGGAACTGGTCTGTGGGAAGAGTTCGGAAAAGGTTAGAGATGAGACACGGAGAAGCCCTGGAATGCTGTAAAGCAGTCGGATAGATGATTCTGGACAGAGCTCGAAGGCAAAAATGCTGAGAGGAATGTGGATCAGAACGTTCTGCCCTGGAGGTGTCAGCCGGGAACAAGGACTGAGGGAGCAGCGCGCGAGGCCAAGTGTGTATACTCTGGCAGAAAACCAGCCTGCACTTTCCCTCCTCCAGAGACTTTGTGAGAGGCCACGTTAAAAGCCACGGACACGGTCTGGTGGGTGAGTTTTCACGGCAGAGCAACATTCAGGCTGCTCTGTGGGTACTGTTGGCTGCTTTCAGCCAAATTTGCGGTAAGAGTTGGGGATAAAATTAATAGAAAAATGTGAAGATCTTTAATTTGGGCCCAGAAAGAACCCCGTGAAAGTTGGGACAGAAGGAATGTGCCTCCTGAAGGGATTAATTCCATTAACCACTTACCAGTCCAATTATTTAAGCACAGGATGACCAAGACTGGCACAGTTTTCATTAATTTGTATAAGAGAACAAGAACTATGAAAATGAAGACGCTGCTGGGTGTGTCCAGGGAAGTCACAGAACCATGAACAGAGGTGGATGTATCCAGTCACCGGCCCCTTTCCTGTCCAGCGCTGTCTCCTTGCTGTCTCCTAGCTACCCAACCCATCTACCAGGAAGTTCTTCCATGGAGCCCGGTGGCCGTGGATGGAATTTCCTGTAACCATGAGACAAGTCAAGCGCCTCCTTTAAGTTGGGAGTGTCCAACATCGTGTCCCAGTAACAGGAAAGCGGACAAATGCACACATGCAGTATCACTGGGCTTGAAACCATCTGCCGTGGTTTATATATTTATTCCTTTGTTGCCTATCTCGTGTCTGTCTCCTCTGCTGGAGAAGAAGCACTGTGAGGGCAGCAATTCGGGTTGCTTGCTGCTCAAAAGTGACTGCAGTGAAGGGGATCCTCAGGTCATCTGCCAACCACTCCTCCCACGTTTGCTGTCTCTTCCATTTTATTTATTATTTATTCATTTATTTTCATTTATATGTTTGGTGCAGGGTCTCACTATGCAGCTTGGACTCGTAGTGATCCTCCTCTTTTCAGCCTCCCCAGCTCTGAGATTATAGGTGTGCCCCACCATGCCTGAGACTCGGTGGCTGGCTTAGCATGCCCCAGGGGCGGGGCCAGTGTGGCACGTGGGACTGGGCATCGAACCCTGGTCCCTGCGCTTGCCAAAGCAGGTGCTTAGTCCACTGAGCTATCTCGCTGGCCCTTACCTCTTCCATTTTAATAAGTTCAATTTAGTAGACTGCTTCTATGCAGTCATACTGGCATTTTTATTGATTAATTGATTGACTGATTGATACAGGGTCTCACTACACAGTTCAGACTCATAGTGATACTCCTGCCTCAGCCTTTCTAGTGCCTGGCCTGGGCCTGCATGGCATGTGGCTCTTGGTATCTAACCCGGTTCATTGCGCTTGCCAGGCAGGTGCTTAGATGACCAAGCTATCTCCCCAGACCCCACACTGGTAATTTTGGAATGTCAAGTCCTTTCCCTTCTTATCAAGGTCCCTACTCTTGTATCCTCAGAATTTCAATTATTCCATCCCTCTTAGACAGTGTTCTCCAGATTGCTTGATTGTGGGATTGTACCCTACTCTCCTGTGAAATTCTGAGAACTGGATGTCCATTTGGAACCCAGTCAGAGTTTCTAGCATAATTTTTCTTGTGGTTTTTTTTACATTTCTGCCTGGGAAGGCACTCTCTGACTCCCTAGAGCTCTGGTACTTCTGCTTCAATAATCACTTCTTCCCAGGAAGTCAGAATTAAATCAAAGAGAGACGTCCCTTTTGTGCCTTCCTCTTCCTTCTTTAAAATGAAATTATCAGCAAGATGAAGTCTTTAAAATCAAATGTATGTTCTGGGTTTATAGAACTGCGATCTCCAGCAGAAATGCAAAAGGTCAAGAAGTTCCCACTACTGCCACGACTTGCAAGGTGACCGTCTGGCCACCTTCTAAGGAATGCGTTCGTCAGAGCCCGTCTTACCTGGCTGAGGCTGTCTTAGTCGCTATTACCAGGGCTGCTGCTTTCCAAACTATTTGACAGTGGATGAAATCTCTAGACAGCCCTATGGTGATGGCTGGGGCTTCTCCCAAGAAACTCACCCCAAGACTAACTTGAGCGCCCAATTCCACTGGAGTGTTCCTTGGCTGTTGGTTGCAGGCAGAGGTAGACTCAGGGAGCAGCACGGGCCAGAGGCAGAGGCCAGCGCTCTCAGTCAGACACAACCATCTTGGATCTCATCACTCCTCTGTATCTTAGAAAAACAGAATCAACACCAGTAATTTGCGTGGAAAAGAACTGAACTGAAGGATGACTAAATGGGTGTAGGGGATGAAATCAAAGGGCCCTCATCAGGCACCAGGGCCAGACTAACTTCAGGATGAAACCACTGCTCCCAGGCCAGGGGAAGGGAAGAGAGCGTGATGTTATTGGTCCCTAGGATCTTGGAGTAGAGCCTCGGGTCACTGCACACTGACCTCAGAAGGGAAGCCTGTGCCCTGGTGTGGGTGCTTCTAAGGCTCTGGGTGCTTCTGAGGTCATGGGAGCTTCTGAGGTCATGGGCGCTTCCGAGGTCATGGGCACTTCCGAGGTCACGGGCACTTCTGAGGTTCTGGGCACACAGAACATTACTGCTGCTGAGGTGTGAAAATATTGCGGGGTTGATGCTGACAGTACAAGGAAGCAAAGAAGAAGAGGCCAGTCCGCCCCTGCCCTGCCCTCCTCCGGCCTAGAGGCTCCCGCTAGTGGGTCTTGGGGCAGCTGACAAAGCAGAAATGTGGTTTGCAGAGTCTCAGCCTCAGCACCCCAAAGGGGTGGCTTGGAAACAGAGAATGGCTTCCTAACCAGCGTACCACCTTAGGGAAGCCCCACAGGCTCTCTAAGCCTGTGCCTACACCTGGTGAGTGGGGAGAACTGCAGGCCCTCATGTCGCAGTCACTAAGACAAGTAGAGCTCAGACTGTCGGCTCTCAGCCCGGCAGCCAGGTGTTGACTGGAGAAGAGGAGGAAGAGAAAGATGGAAGGGGAAGGGAGGGAGAAGGAGGGAGGGAGAGAGACAGACAGACAGACAGACAGACTGACCGAGAAAGAGAAGCAGACGGAGGGAGAAATGGAAAAAATATGACAGGAGCTCTAGGCAGTGGGTAGCCATTTCTAAGGGGAAAATTAACATCATCAGGGGACAAGCAGAAGCCTTGCGGGACTGGTCCCCATCTCTGGGGAGGCCGTTTCTACTTTGAGCAAATTACACGCTCCGGGCACTTTTTAATGACTGACTCCTGGGGGTGTTATGATTTCTGTAAAATCAAGAGAACCAGGCAGGCAGGCTGGGGGTGAGATCATTTTCTAAAACGTGAAGGCTCAGTAGTTTGGCAAAAGATGACAGCAGGAGGTCTTAATGAGTTAGGCCGCCAATTAATCCTGCCTGGTTTCTCCTCTAACTGCTTTGGGGTTGTTCCTCTTTCTGTTTTCTCCCCCTGTGTGTTTGGCTGATTCTAGCAGCTGTTGCAACTGTGTAATTAAGCCATTTCTAAAAATGCCAGCAGCTGGGTCAGTACTGTGTGTTCTAGTGGGCTTTGGCTACCAGGTTGAAGCTGAAATGAACATTACGGGCAGTCACCAAACGGATGTCGCCCCCTCTTCAGGGAAGCCGGGGGTAGTAGTGCTAGTCCAATCCCTATTTCCATCAAGAAATCCAAGGAGGTATAAGATCCCAAGCTGGAGGGATCTTGCCAAAAACATTTCTCAAAGTAGCCACCCCAAGGAAACTAGAATGGGGAGATGTCTAAAAACTGAAAATAGGGGGCTGCTGAGATGGCTCAGAGGTCTAAAGCACCTACTTAGAACAAGCTCAGCAAAGCACAGGGACCGCGGTCCAATCCCCCAGCACCACATGCCAGCCAGCCCCGCCCCCTGGTGGGCTGAGCTGGCCACACACACACACACACACACACACACACACACACATAAATAATAAAAAAAATTAACAAAAAAAACAAACTGAAAATATTTCTGCACAGTACAGCTGCCCGATTGGATCGGGAGAATCGTCACAGCGTCAGTTTGGGCATCTGTCTTTGCTGTTAGGTCTCATTTCCTTCTGGTGCATTCTACATAAATTCCCTATAATTAAAAACATTGGAATATACCGATTACATGAAGTTATTAAATTACCTTTGCTGGTGGAAGACATCTTAATTAAAGGGATGTTTTGAAATAAGGGAGAGTAATAAAGTGTTTTTCATTTCATTGGCCTTCATACCAGCCACATTCTCCTCAATGATCTCATTTCTATTTTGCTTATTTGATGAATGATTTTTCCAACAAGTTCATTTGCAAAAAGTTCATGAAGTCCAGCTGAGTGTATTGTATATGGTAGATTAGTAGGGTTTCTGCCTACATTTGCGAGTACAAAATGCCTGATGTGCACAATCTAAAGCAGGAGAGGTTTATCTTGGCTCCTGTTTCATTTTTTGTTTTATTTTTTTGTATTTTAGGGAAGGGTCTACAGGGTGTTCAGGGTCTCACTACTAGATCAGACTCATAGCGATCTGGGTTTACAGCCTCCCAAGAGCTGGGATTACAGGCCACCATGCCCAGTCTCAATTACTGACTCAGCATGCCCTGGGTGTAGGGCCGGAATGGCAGGCCCAGGGATTGAACCCCCAGCCCCTGAGCCTGCTTGCAGGCACTTTAATCCACTGAGCTATTTTGCTGGCCCTGTTTTAGAAGTTCAGTCATGGCTTGGGCAGCCAGCTCCAGGCAGAAGATCAAGGCAGAAGGCTCGGGCCCGTGAAAGCTGCTCGCCTCACGGCTGACAGAAAGCAGAGAGTCAGGGAGGAGGTGGGACAGGAGACAGGTCTCCTGGGTCACTCCCAGGAGGAGCCACTTCTTTTGGGAAAACCCAGCCTCCTAATAGCCCGATAGCCCAATCATCTTCCACACACAGGAGGCTTGGGGCTATTTTGATCTACAGCTTAACACCCACCCCGAAATCACACATCCCTGCCTTCCCCTTCCTGCTTAGGGACAAGATGGAATGTATCAGAGCTAGGCCTTTTCATGCCAAATGGCTATGTTTTCTATCCTAGGAAATGACTTAGCAGCTACCAGAATTACAGGGGAAACACCCCCTCCATCTCCCACAAATGAATAAATTTTCTACAAGATCAGTTTGAGTGTGTGTGTGTGCATGTGGTGTGATTTTCCATTACAAAGAATCTAGCAAAAGCAATAGATTTAATCTTTAGGATCAAAACCTAAAAAATTTCAAGCTAATGTGTAATAGTCCAGTCATAAGGGGTTGAGGGTTAATGGTTTAACATTTGTTGAAGGCAAGGTACAAAACAGAATTTTGCACATTTTTTGAAAATGGCAAAACTGTACCAATTCTCTTGCACATCAGAGTTTTTAAGGAAAGAACATTGGCCTTAGGGCGGAAAGGCCTTGGTTTGTTAGTCAGCTGTTTTAGGCCAGGATGAAGTAATGGACTAAATTAAAACTTTCCACCTAAAATGACAAACAAACAAAAATTAAAAGAGAAAGAAAGAAAGCCAGGAAAATGATGTTTCAAAATATGTGTATTTGGAAACAAAGTTCTACAACACTTGAGAGAGGATTTTAAAGGGGCGGAGTAAATTTACAGAATTGATGTGGTCCCAAATAAAATGTGAGGGTTTTTCAAACTGACAAGACTGTTCTAAAAATCACATTAAAATGCAAAAATTGAAGAATAATAAAATAAATTGGAAAAAGAGCAGCAACGATGGATGGGGCAGACTAAGCACGAAGCTGAGTCAGTGACCTCTAAGGCCACAGTGAACAGACTGATGCTTTTGGCACAAGGACAAATGGGTCAAAGGCACAGAGCGGAGATTATGCACATAGCATTATACCTAGCTGGCGATTCTATGCGCAACAGAAGTGCAAAGGGAGTTAAATGCAGGAAGGGGTCTTTTCAGTAGGAGGTGCTCAGCTGGAAAAGTTCAGCTCAAGTTGCCAAATAAATACATAAATAAACCAATCTTTAATACATGCCTCACACCAAACAAAAACTTACCCCAAACAGATCATAGACCTAAAAGTAAAACCCAAGGTCAGCCACGTTCAGCAGAGACGGGAGCAAGATGGCGATTCTAGCAGGCAACCTCCGTGAGTGAAAGTCTTCAGAGGGAGGCTGCAAAGAAGCAGGCCATGAAACAGACCAAACCGGAGATGCAGAAGGCCCTTGCAGAAGATTCCACTGCGTATGATTATGACAGCATTTATGAGGAGATGCAGAAAAAAAGGAAGAAAATAATCCCAAATTACTTTTGGGAAAAGATAGAAAGCTCAAGTATATCCACGACTTACTAAAAGCAGTTGAGATCAGAAATAAGGAACAGGAAAAAAGAATGGAAAAGAAAATACAGAGAGAACAAGAAATGGAAATAGGAGAATTTGATGATAAAGAGGCATTTGTGACATCTGTTTATGAAAAAAAACTGCAAGAAAGAGCTGAAGAAGAAAGAGAAAGACGGGGCTGCTGCACTTGACGCAAGTTTGGATGTAACCAAGCAGAATGGTCTCAGTGGATTTTTTTTTTTTTTTTTTTTTTTTTGGTGGAACTGGGGATTGAACTCAGGCCCTTGTGCTAGCCGGAGAAGCACTTATTCCACTGAGCCATCTCCCCAGCCCAGTCTCAGTGGATTTTATAGACACCTTTTAAATCAAGCAGTTACTGAAGAAGAAGTACTAAAATGCAGCTTTTGTGAAGCCAGTTCTGGAATAAAGGAAGAGAAACCAAGAGGCTACTCGGATGAAGTGAATTCAGAAAACAGAATACCACAGGAGAGGTGTGTTCTCAGACTCCTTGACAGAGAAGGAAAACCCAGATGCAGACAGTGATTTTGATACTAAGAGCAGTGAAGATGGTGAAATGGAAGACAACAAAGTGAACTGTAGAAGGGCAAGGTTCCCAGAGACCTCCAGGAATTATTCCAAGCATCTCAAGAACCAGCCTCACTCAAGATCATCTAGTGAAGAAAGAGAGCGTAGTACCAAACACCACGCACAAAGTTCCAAGTCCAGAGGGCATGAGAGAAGGGAAGATCAGCACCACGAAAGGCAGTCCAGAGACCAGGACAACTGTTATACTGACTGTGATCACTTAAAAGCAAAGGATTCTCATAAACCCAGAGAAGCCCGTCACAGAGATCCCCACTCGCAGAGGCATGAACAAGAAGATCAGCCAAGGGGAGACCAGAGAGAAAGAAATGTCAGAGAATGGAAAAAAGAGAAATAGTCCTCAAGAGAACAAGAAAGAGATAGACAACAAAATGATCATGACCGATACAGTGAGAGAGGTACGGAGAAGGAAGAGGAGAGCAAGGGAAGGAAGAACAGATGAAAGGAAGGAAGGAAAGATATGAAAGTAACAATGAATACAGTGATAAGGGAAAACAAGAAGTGTTCAGACTTCAGAAAGAATTCACAGAAAAGAAGACTGATCATATTCTAGGGCAAAGGAAGGGTTTTTTGACCATGAGAGAGCTAATAAAGTGAGGAATATGGAAAAGAAAAAAGGGAAGATACCAAGAAAAGCCTTCTGGTTCTGGAGCATCACTGGGAGCGAAACACAGACTCACAGAGGAAAGGCAAGAGCAGGGCAAGGAACAAGAGAGACTACCAGAGGCAGTGAGCAAGTTTGCAAAGAGGAATAATAAAGAAACTGTAACGTCAGCTAGAGACAGGTACTTGGCCAGGCAAATGGCGCAGGCTAATGCAAAGACCTGCACTGAGAAGGCAGGAGATTAGTGACCCCCAGCAGGGACATCTGTGGAAGCACAGGGCACTGTAACTCCCAGGACTTGTGACGGTGTCATGAAATGCGCTAGTTGAGGGAAAGTATTTAAAAATATATTTTTAATTTTTTTTTTAAATTTAAGTCAAAAGTCAGTCTTCTAATCTTGATTGTTTAACTAGAACTATGTATATATGTATGTTTGTGTATAATACTGCTTTGTCAATACCAGTTTTCTTGGTTGTATTCAAGAACCATAAATGTGTGTACATCCCTGAAGGTTAAGAGGAAAATTAACTGTACTGCGACCGTTAGAAAGTAAACAGCTTTCCTGACAACGTTGCTTTTGTTACAATAGCTGTTTTGTTTTATATTGTATTTCAGGTAAAAATTTGAAAACTAGGAAAATTTGTTAATACTTTTTACCCTGAAACATGTATTAAAGTATAAAATGTAGACATTGTATGTTGTCTAAATAAATTTTGGCCCATACTTGTTTAAATAAAAATAAAAAAAGTAATGTACGTTTTTTTAAAAAAGTAAAACCCAAACTACAAAAAATCTAGAATAGATAGGACAAAAGCTCTGATCTTTGGTTAAGTAAAACCTCTACTGTAAGGCATTAAAAACATGCTCCATCAAAGGTAAGTTTGATAAATTGGACTGAATTAAAATGTAAAATGTCCAATGTTGAAGAGACACTAAGAAAATGAAAAAATCACATAGCTGATAAAATATGCATATCTGAAATATATTAGAAATTTACAAAACCCAGTTTCTGTCACTATAATGAAACACCTGAGATTAATGAATTTATAAAGAAAAAAGGTTTATTTTGGCTCACGATTCTGGTGCTTCCATGTACAACTCTTTGGGGGCTGTGGCAAGGCAGCCCAGGCTGGAGCAATGAAACCTCTTGCCTCGCAACCTGGGAGCAAAAAGACAAGAGGCAGCGAGGGAGCAGAGTCCCACAGTCCCTACACAGCCATGTCCTGAGTGACCAAGGACCTGTCACCGCAGCTCCACTCTGTAAAGGTTCCATTGACTTCCAATGGTGCCATGCTAGGGTCCCTGTCTTTAAGGTGGCGGCCTTTGAAGACCCTT
This sequence comes from Octodon degus, assembly GCF_000260255.1. NCBI lineage: Eukaryota > Metazoa > Chordata > Mammalia > Rodentia > Octodontidae > Octodon > Octodon degus. The sequence goes on from NW_004524678.1 coordinate 3,236,409, forward strand.
AAAATCCAAATTGTAACACAGTATCAAGCAAACCAACAACCAAATATGAAGACTGAGCAAAGGATTTGAACAAATGCTTCGTTAAAGTTCTAGGAATGGGGACCGGGGATATAGCTCAGTGGCATAAACACCTGTCTGGAAAGTACAAGGTCCTGAGTTCGATCCCTGGTACCACCAAAAAAGTTCTACGAATGGCTAAGGAACACCTGTAAAGATTCCCAGCATCCTCAGGGGCTAAGAAAATGCAACTCCAAGCCGCAACACAGTGTCACTCATACTTGCTGGCATGTCAACCGTGGAAGAGACCAACTGTACCTACTGTTTGCAATGACAATTCTCCTACCTCACTGGTAGGTAAGTGGCACAACCACTTTGTAAAGAGCTAGCCTTTTCTTAAAAATTAAATGCACAGAGGGCTGGCCTGATAGCTCAGCAGACTACAGTGCCTGTTTAGGCAGAGTGCAGCAGCCAGGGTTTGATCCCATGCCATGCCAGCCCTGCCCATGGGGCACACTGAGATGGCGACTGAGACTGGACTTGGTGGCATGCGCCTGTAATCCCAGTGCTTGGGAGGCTGAAAACAAGAGAATCACTATGAGTCCAATTTACATAGTGAGACACGGTAGACCCTTTAGACCCTGTCCTGAATACAGAAAAAAAAATTAAATGCACAGTTACTACATAACCCAGACGTTCCACTTCTAGGTTTCCACCCAGAAGAAATGAAGGCTTATGTCTACCACAAAAACCTGCGCACCAATGCTGTCTGAATCTTGGTTCATAGTAGATTTAAAATAGAATTCCAGTTACCCCCTGGCATCGGCTCCAGGATCTGCTCTAGATGCCCAACTGTGGGTCTCTAGCCCCTCCGGGAGATGGCGCAGTGTCGTCACACAACCCAGCGCATCCTCCTCAGTGCTCAGGTCTTCTCTGTGTTACTTAGAATACCTAATACAGTGGACACAATGTGAAAGGGAAATATGGTGAATGCTTAAATTGACAAAGAATTATTACAGTAAACGTCATGTCGCCATTAACCCCTCCCAGAACACACTCATCCCATCAATCTCAGGGCTTTCCGAAGCAGCTCTGGAAGACTCTTTCATGAGTGTCTTTGGTTGTGCTGCCATGGTGGTCTGGATGTTTCCCTTGTGTGGTTATTTTGACTTTGGGGTGGAGCCAGGGTCTGGTGAAGCCACGTATGGTGAATGTGGCACATGAGGACACACCACAATGTTCTCACAATCAACCTTTTCATCAGGTGGCTCTTGGCAGTATTCACCGAATCTTTTAAAGTCATTCACGCCTCATAAAGACTCAAACGAGGACCTCCAGAGCCCCTTCAGAAAGGAGCTAGCATGACAGAACAGGTGTGTTTGAAGGGAGGGAGGGACTCTGCGGAGGAGTCACCGCAGAGTGTCTCTTACTGTAATAATGTTAAAAGCTTAAATAATCACTGATATTTTGCTCACCTCTTGTAAATGCTGTGTAAATATTTGTCATGCTGTGTTGCCTAGGTGACGATGACAAGGACAGGCCTGTATACCTTGTACCGTGCATTGTACAATTGCACACTGTCCAGGTACACATGTCCTTGTACACAGTACATCCCTCGACCCATTCAAATGCAGAGGCCCAACTGTATTTTCTTTCTTAAATTTTTTAAAAAATGTATTTAGTACAGGGTCTGCAGGATCTCACTACACAGATCATACGCATAGGGATCCTCCTGTTTTCAGCCTCCCAACCCCTGGCTCCGACGTCTGCCTAAGCAGGCGATTTACTCCGCTGAGCTATCTGGCCCGCCCTCCAACGGTGTTTTCTATCTGCAGGCCAGTCCAAGCGCACAGAACCTGTGCACACAGACAGCCTGGAATCCGGACGTCTCTCATCAAGAGGACGGGTAAGTCAGCTGTCTCCATAGAGCAGCAGCCCTCAGTAATGACCAAGAGTGAACAGCGCCTGCACAGAACACCATGAGTGGGTGTCAAAATAATGATGCTGAATGAACAGAGCCGGACCAAGAGGAAGGGACTGCATCAGGTTCCATTTCTATAAGATGGTATGAAATAAAAACTACAGCAACAGAAGGATCAGCAGTTCCTGGGGATGCAGGCATGAGGACACAAGGGCACCTGCAGGAGGTACAAGGGGTGGGCGGCACGGGGGCTGTGCTCGTTACCTCGAGCGTGGAGCTAACGGGCTCACAGGTCTGTTCAGCGGGAGCTTCCGAAATGTGCGCTTCCTACGCACGCAGGCGACTGCAGGTCAGTTATACTTCGGTAAAGTTGCTCAGGGCAAGGCTGGGCTCAGGACCCAGGGGCCCGACCTCAGACAAGTCCCCTGACCTCTCTGCTCCCGCGCTGCCCCAGGGGTCTGCCACGAGCCTCGAGGTCATTCGAGGAGACTAGACCTCCTCGATGCTGCACCAACCGCCCGGCACATCCTGCCCTCTTCCTATAGCGTTTGATTTTTCCCATTAATCTCTCAGCCGAACGGCAGTCTCTCTCTCTCTCTCTCTCTCTCTCTCTCTCTCTCTCTCTC
>NW_004524678.1:3239052-3240803 GCF_000260255.1 Octodon degus
CTCTCTCTCTCTCTCGATTGTATCTTTCATGTTCAGAAATCAAAGGACATGATTGTGGAAGCTAACGTAGTTAGGTCTTTTAATGCCTTCATAAACAAAATATGAGGAAAAGAAATCTATCACAGGGAATTAGCCGGCAACGGCACGCGTGTGAATAGCTTTATGGAAACTGGACTTGTCCTACCACCAAGGGATGCAATAAATCAAGCTGTCTGGCTACGTTCGACCTCCCTCTTCCATATTTGCATGATAAAAATTATAAAATGAAAGTAAGCCCCCCCCCATAAAGAGCATAGACTTCAGAGCCAGACATAGGGTCAGATCCTAGGATTATTACTCTCTGGCGCTGCAACGCCACGGACAGCTTCCTCCACCGTGCTGTGCCTCAGTTTCCCCACTCACAGGACCTGTCCTGTTCCGAGCTCGGAAAGGGCTCGGCCAGTTCTGCAGCCACGCGCCCCCTGCAGTCACACTTGGATCTGAACCTTCTAGCTGCAGCTTCTCTTCTGCAGTCCTCGCGGGCTGAGGGAATACCAGGCCACTCGTCTCTCAAGCTGGCGCTCCTGCGGCTGCTCACGGCTCTTAGGTCACCCATGAACATAAATCTATTTATCAACTAGGTAAAGATGGCACCTAGAGATGAAATCATAGAGGTTGACAGAGGCCAGGAAAACGTCCCGTGGGCCCTACTCCGGTGCTACTGGTGACGATTCAGTCCCTGAGGCGACACCTGTCTCTCCGCCTGCCCGCAGCCCTTGCCTCCCAGAACCCGCGAGCTGGGCGGGGCGGGCCGCCGTGCACGCCGTTGCTATGGCGGCTGTCTGCCACAAGGGGGCACCCGACTCTGCTTTCCGCCGAAGCAGGGCAACTTTGCGGCCCAGCGTGCTCCAAAATAGACGATAGTGTCTTTACTAGGAAAAGTTGCCTCGCAGAAGGGGATTCTGCTGAGGGCGAGGGCTGACGGGTGGAGCGGAGACCTTGTCCTGCGGAGCCGCTGGGACGCTGCAGGACTTGGCTTTTGGTGTCTGACGGGGTCCTGCTGCCCCTTCTCGGGTCGCGCTGTGCCTAGAGGGCGGAGACCTCCAGAGGCGCTCTGAGCTCTAGGTCTCTGGCCTCGATCAGGGGATGGCTGAGCCTTGGCTACGCTTTACAACTCCAGATTTTTTCTTCTCGAGTAAAACATCTCCTCTAGCCTCAAAAGCACGCTCGTTACGTTTCCCCCGTGCTCTCTACTGAGGCGTGAACATTTCAGATGTTGTTTATTGCGGTGGCTCTGCCAGGATCAGGACCTGGGGGAGGATTTTAATCTCTGTCCCTTCCCAGGCCCGCCCAGGGCTGGTCCAGCTGTCCCCGAGCCAGGGCTCCAGGGCGCCCTCTGCTGACGGGTGCTGGTTTTTCTCTCCCTGCACAGTTTGGAAAATGCTGATCGCTGAAGCCCAAGCTGTTCAAGAGTAAATCTTCAGGGGCTCATAAATCTCATTTTGCAGGTAAGACAACACTTTGGCTGCTTCAGTTAATTAGAACCCCTGCGCTTAAATCAGGTATCGTGGTCTTTCCTATGAAATCTTGAGCAAAAGTGCTGTAGACACACGGGACGTGAACGTGAGGTTGCTTCCCGGAGATTCCCGGTGAATCCACGGGCAGAGGGTAGCTGGGCTCCTCTTGAGGACGATGGCTAGGAAGGGTCAAGGCATGGAGTGGGGAGAGAAAGGGCGTCTTCTGCGGAGAGCGCCACCTGAGGGGTCCAAGTG
>NW_004524678.1:3241303-3246130 GCF_000260255.1 Octodon degus
GTGGGCCTGAGGGGCTCTGAAGACACTTGGTGGAGGTGGCCAGCAGGAGCCCTGCAGACACCCTGGTGGAGGTGACCAGAGGCCAGGAGATGGAAACAGGTAGCGTTGTTCCCCCTGGAAAGAAGTAGCCAAGGGGGACACTGTCACGTTTACAGGGTAAGTAGCAGAGAAGCTCACAAAGGAAGCCAAGAGCAGCAGCTGGGAGGCTCAAAGAGAAGCAGAAGAGATTCCCTACATACTAAGTCATCAGGGACCCTCATGGAGGAGGAGCCCACCGCTGCCACACGGCAGAGGCACAGCAAGAGGAGGCGTGATGGACCAGGCAACAGGCAAGGCTGAGGTTGCAGAAGCCAGGGGAAGGGCTGAAGATGGAGCAGAGAAAGTGGGGGACATGAGGGAAAATTGTCTCCTGGAAGAGAAAGAGAAAATGGAGGAAGGGGTGATGGGTTCAGGGCCGAGCTGGGCTCAGAGAAAAGCAGCTTGTATTTTATTGTGTCTCCTTTGAATTTGCTTAGAAATGGTGAGCCTTTGTAGGATTTTGAGACTAAGGGGAGGGTGTGAGGCGAAGGTGATGGATCGCAGGTCCCAGAGGAAGGTGATGGTGGGAGGGGGTCCCAAGAGGGCAGGAGGAGCAGGGGCAGTGGCTGGTGGGGTTTGACAGGGGTGTGTGCTGCACACTGTGTGAGACTTGGGGGAAGCAGGTCAGGGTGGGTGAGTGGGTGGGGAGGACTTGTAAGAGGGTGAGAAGCTGATCCAGAGCCGAAGAGCTCCGGGAGCAAGGTTAGAGTGGAAGAACTTGGAGGACCTTGTTACCCGTGGAGCTTGTGATCTTGTGGCACTGGCCACCCGGTGGAACTGGTTACCTGGTGGAGCTTGTCACCTGTGGAGGTTGTCACCTGGTGGAGCTGATTGCCTGGAGGTAGTGGTCGCCTGGTAGAACTGGTCACCTGGTGGAACTGGCCACCTGTTGAGCTGGTCACATGGAGGTACTAGTCACCTGGCAGAACTGGTCACCTGGTGGAGCTGGTCACCAGCATGGACTCTAGAGCCAGGATGAGCCGGGCTCCTGTGACACTTCCCACACTCACCAGCTATCTGATCTCGGGCTACCTGATCATTCTCAGGACTCGGTTTTCTCATGTGTCACATGAGGGCTAACAACAGAGCCGACCTCTGGGATTATTTTGAGACCCAGATAATACTGCACGTGCTCAGTGAATGAGATTGCCAGTAACGGTGACCGCACCCCGAGGGGAGCAGCCAGCTACTCCAGACAAATTCACAGGGGGTCACACCTGCTTTGTCCCACTTTTCACTGCTTCCCCCCAGGCCAAGAGTCGCCGGAGGGCAGGGGCCAGCATGTCTTCTCTGCATGTGGCTCAGTACCTGCCTTACACAGCACTCCACTAATGCGTGTTGCTTTTCCTTTTCTTTTTTCTTTTTTTGGTGGAAGCGGGGATTGAACTCAGGCCCTTGCGCTTGCCAGGGAAGTGCTTATCCCACTGAGCCATCTCCCCAGCCCTTATCTGTATTGGATGACTGTGCAGAATGCACCTGCAGCAGCTCGCCAACCTCCTTGTCCCAGATTTCAAGGCTCTGCCCGTCCTGTCCCTTCTGAGACTCTGCTGCCACGGCCACACGTCTGTTCCTCCCCTGTCACGAGACAGAAGAATGGAAACTCTGTGAAGCAGACTCTGGATCTCAATTCTAGAAACGCAAAGCACACCAGTATTTATCGTGAAGGTCGGTGAACCCACACGTACCGGCTGTAGAGCCTTGAAGAACTGCACCGCTCACCTTTGTCATCCTGGGAGTGCCTGCGCTGCAGCTGTGGACCCAGGGGACAGGGACAAGCCCACAGGGTGACCAGGAGAGCCCTCTGCTCTTGAGAGCAACCCGGCTGATGAGGAGGGAGGCCCTGTCGGTTGTCAGGGGGTCATGCCCTAAAAAAAGTCTTTAAAAATTAATAGCCCAAAATCCAACTCTCTATATTTGCTTCTTTCTTCTGTGCTGCCTTATAGGAAATGCAGTAAAATTGTCACCTACAAATGCTTAGGTGGAGGGGGCCAGGCAGATAGTTGAGCAATGGTGTCAAACCTAAGAGACTCTATTCCCAGCCTCTTGCCCTCTCCCTGGCTCTGGTAAAAGCCTCTCTCTGCCTAGGCCTTCTAGGGAAGATCAGCACCCCGAGTCCTTCAGCCAAAGCACCCCCTCCTGGCCAGCAGAGGTCAGCCTACAGCCAGGATCACGCAGGAGTCACCCCAAGGACAGCTGCCTCCTCTCAGCCCGGCCTCCTGCAGGACGACGGCCCCAGCAGCCTGTGGGATTCCTCTCCCATTTGTAACACACTGGAGCAGACACCCCAGTTGAGCTGCATGGGTCGGGTTGGGTCCCGAGTGAGTCACCCACTGCCTCCCTGCCTGGTTGGAGACAGCTCACTGAATCCAGGTTGGTAAAGGGGGTTTCCTGGAGTGCAGGTTCTGCTCTGCAGGGCAAGGTGGGGCCCAAGAACCTGCCCTTCCTGTGAGCTCTTTGAGTGGTTCTTCCTTTCTCCTTTTTGCAGTGCTGGGGATTGAACCCACGACTTCACACAGAGCTACAACCCCACCCCTTTTACTTTTTACTTTTTATTTTTGTATGTTAAGGAAGGGTCTTGTGAAGTTGCCCAGCCTGGGCTTGAACTTGTGATCCTCCTGCCTCAGCCTCCTACAAGACTAGGACCCCAGGCACGTGCCACCACCCCTGACTCTTTGGATGGTACTGAAGCAGGAGGCTGCAGAGTGCAATGAGCAAACAATGTGGTGTGCTGTGGCTCACACCCCGCCACCTCCAAGCAAGCCTTGGCTTCCAGAGCAATGCCTCAGGGTCAGACTCCAGCAGGCAGGTGGAATTTGTCCCATGGGCCTGTCCCCTCTGGCCCACAGTGGCCCTACGGTTGCAGGCACACCTGGAGCGCAGCTGGCTACCTTTGGAGACACCCAGTGTGGGGAAGGCAAGGCCTGGTGGCCTGTGGCAGGCTGGCCCTGTCGGCCCCATGTCTTTGAGCTCCTTGTTCCTCTTCAGCGCCTTCGGCTCAGGGCAATCCTAGTTAGTTGTCCTTCCTGGGGCCGAAGACAGTCTACTCCGCGGCATCCCGGCAGCTTTCTAAGGAGCGGGAAAGCACGACCTGAAACATACAAAATCCATGTTAGCTCAGCCCGGTTCTCAGACGGGAAAGGGACAGGAGGTGGGAGAGGGCCCGTGGCGCGGGAAGGAAGCGTGGGGGCGGGGGTCAGACAGGCGGAGGACGGACGAGCTGTGCCCCTGCACCAATCCATGCAGAACGTAAGTGTTCTACGTGCAAACATGCACTAATATAAATAAGAACTGAAAAAAAAATCTTTGGATTAGGGTAGAAGGGGTTTATGACTGCGAGTACTGAAACCCAGTGAGGAGATCAGCGAGGGAGATTCCCACACTGCACCTAGGGGCCCCCATTTAAAAATACCTGGCTCCATTTTCCATCCATCTTTAGGGAAAAAAAACTTCTCAAAGCTCTCCAAAAACCCCTCTTCCTGGCCCGATGTTGGGAACAGGAGCTGAAGAAGGAGGCTCCCGTTGTCTCTGAAGGGAACTCAGTCCTGTGGACAGGTACCATGTTGGTGCTGTCCCTGGCCCAGCAGCCTTGGCTGCCCTGGAGGCGGGTGCAGGAGGGCCGAGCGGCCAGGGCCTTCTGACGGGTTGCCTGCCCCCGCCCCCAGAACCTCGGTCTGTCCTAGAGATTGTGTGAGGGTTACCCTCCAGGTGTCCCCCAAGAGCTCTGTGCTCACTGGGCTTTTGGAAGGGGCGTGGGCCACAGCCCCACCGGCCTGGCTGGGGAGGCGGGTCCTGGGGTGTGCCCAGAAGCAGCACCTCCCTCTCCAGCTCCTCCCTTCGCCCTCTGCTTCCTGAGCCCCGCGAGGTGAGCAGCTGTCCTACGCCAGGACCTTCCACCTCGAGTTTCGACCCTGGAACTGGCTGACCGTGGACTAAATTCTTGAGCCAGAATAACCTTCTCTCCTTTAAGTTGCAAGCGCTGGATATTTTGTCCCAGGAATGAGGAAAGTGAGAAAGCCAGCATAGATTTGTAACACACGGGTACCACGGAGTACCTAGTGAAAGGTGTATCTTTAACGGTATTTTCCACCCCACTCCCACCCTTGGGGCTCAGTAAGTTCCCTTGGACACTGGTGTTCTAGGGAGGAAGGAGAAAGAGCTCAGGTAAGAGAGGGCTGTCTGGGGCACATGGTTGGCATTGCAGGTGCCAAAGGTGGTCAGGACCCTGAGCTATACCTGGGGGTTCTGCCTAGTAGGTGGGAGAGGCCGAGAAGTCCATGTGCACTTGTCAGAGTTCCTTTAGGGCTTCTGAGAATTAAGTCTGTGAGCCCTGGAGCTAGGGCCAGAGCGGTCCCCAGTGTCCTAGTTATTTTCTCCTCCCATCCTGGCTGCAGGGTCCCCCAGCCTCTGAATCTCTGGCCCTTCCTAGAATCCTAGCTCTCAGCTTTTGGCTTCCCTTAAGCTCTACTTTTCTTCACAAGCCCCCAGAGGCCTGTGGCTGAAACCCGAGTCAGCCCCAGCCCCAGTGCCAGGTGGAGCAATTGGTTTGGACCCTTTCAACAAGGGCCTTGGGTTACCAGAGACCCATCTGCTGGCTGCGCTCGCCAAGGAAACGGGAGCCCAGTGGCTCTCATGGGCATGAGGGCGCACTTCCCAGGGTGCCGGGGGAGGGGAGGGCAGTGCAGGGCAGGGTCTCCCCTTCTGACACCTTCACTATACACAGCTCCCAGGCTGCTCCCAAAGACGCTGCCA
>NW_004524678.1:3246595-3257290 GCF_000260255.1 Octodon degus
CTTATGAAAGATGAGAGTGTGGCACTCTAAACACGTCTACTCCCTCTCACCACCCCACATAGAAGTTTTCTTCCCTTCCGATATTATATGGCAGTTTTATTAAACTGACATAGTGCCTACATTCTGAGCGGGGCAGTGTTCATTGTTCAGCAAAGTACTACTCCATGAACATTTCTTTTCTACATTTGTTCGAGTTAATTGTTCTTCTTGCCTGCTCAGTCCCTTTTTGCGCATCATGACCCTGCCCTCCACAGAGCTATAAAACTCACTGTCTGCTTCTTAAAAATACATTGAGACATTGCTGGATCTTTTAGTATCTTTTAATATTGTCTGGTACCCAAGTTTGTTTGTTTATTTATTTATTTATTTATTTTCGGTACCGGGGATTGAACTCAGGACCTTGTGCTTGCCAGGCAAGCACTTATTCTACTGAGCTATCTCTCCGGCCCTCAAGTATAAATAGAGAGAAATAAAAGATAGAAAAGAGGAAGCAGGAAGACAGATCTGTGTCAGGCAGGAAGGAGATCAAGTAAAGCCATAATAATATGCTGAGCTGTAAAAGGCTCAAGTCAACATCTTCTGACATCGCCAGTCTTACGGAAAACCCACTACTATTATGGACTACTGGGCCATATTGGATTATTTTGCTGAATTCACCCACCTACAATATTTGAATGGCAATGGAACACTCATCTCTGAAACAAGTAACCAAAAGAGGGGATACAAATGAAGGACTATTTTGCATCTGTATATACAAAATAGTTAGGATAGATATATAGCTACTTTCTCTTAATCCAATGAGAAGAGAGATTTGTACTAATAGTGTTTGGACAGGATATCATGTCTGCATCTTGTACTATGAATAACTACTAAAAGACAATAATATGCAATGCATTAATTATTGTAACTGTCTTACTAACCTGTTTTGAAACTGTCTCAATGCTAATTTTTTCCTCAATAAAATTAATATTAAAAAAAGAGATGGAGGGGCCGAGGGAAGGAAAAGGGATGGAGGAGGGGGAAGGTGTGCTTCATCCGGGCACCAGCTCCATGGAGAGTGGATAGGATATGCAGCGCAAACACGTACTAATAAGAAAAATAACGAGAAAACCATGATGATGATGTTCCCAGGCTAGTCAATCTTGCCCATTTTCTGGGCATTCCTTGAATTTTTCCCTCTAGTTGGGCAATGCTTGCCTTTCAGTTCTGAGGAATTTTCCCATAAGATTTCCCCCTACTGTGTGCATGCTTCTAAGGGCTTGGGCTATCTGTGCGTGCAGGTAGACATACTGACACCGACCACTGCATGCTGGGAAACTCGTTACCCTTTCTGTCACTCCCCTTGTCTTCTTGGTCTGACTTCTGAGTGATTTCCTTGGTCTTCCAACTCTTTGAGAACATTTATTCCTGCTATCATATTTTGCAGAGGACTCGTATGTCCACCTCTGCCTCTCTCTGGCAGTCTTCTCCAGTTTTCTGAGTCAAATAGCTTCTCTCTGACAATCTTAATAATGGGTTTTTTTCTCTAGAAGTCTTTATTCTCTATGTGACCTGTGTGGGTTTTTTCCCTTTCCTTTCTGTTTTTTTTAAACTTACTGAGAAGAATATGACATTGAACAAGAAAAAAAAGGATCGAGTTTCCTGCATGTGCTGGAAAATGTAACATGACCTCTGATCTTTTTGGGTGCTGTGGACCACGCCTTGATTAAGCCTGAGCTCCTGGATCACCAAGTCCCTGGACCACTGACCCCTGGCTTGGGCAGTGTCCTTGTTTTTTCCCCCAGTGACTCTTCAGAGCTCCTCATCTTTCAGTTAGTTGTTCTTCTCTCTTAGCTATAGTCTGAAGCAGTGAGTTAGGGCAGGGACAATGTTTACCTGGTCTCCTTTCTCTGGGGAATAACTTTACTGCACTGCCATTGTCAAATACTGAAAACATTCATTCATTTGTTCATTCATTTATGTATTTGGTACAGGGTCTCACTACATAGCTCAGACTCATAATGATCTACGCCCGGTCTCTGTGGCCAAGGCAGCATGTGGAGCCAGGTATCGAACTCCAGGTCCTGAGCTTGCCTAAGCAGGCACTTAGTCCGCTGAGCTATCTCACCAGCCCTGAAAACATTTTTTTTTTATACATATACTTTTCTTTTTTCTTTCTTTTTTTTTTTCATCTTAAGGAAGGGTGTTCAGGGTCTCACTACTAGATCAGATGTGTAATGATCTACCTGTTTACAGCCTCCCAAGAGCTGGGATTTCAGACGTGCGCCACCATACCCAGTCTCAATTGCTGTCTCAGCACACCTCAGGGGCAGGCCTGGAGATCAAACCCCTGGCCCCTGTGTCTGCTTGCAGGTGCTTTAATCTGCTGAGCTATTTGGCCAGCTCTATGTATGCTTTTCTTTTGTAAAAGTATCTAAGGTTGGATGGTAAAACTGGTCCTTATCACTCCACTGAGACTGATATAGTTTGTTTGGGATTTGGGTTGTACCTGGCGGGGGCAGGGAATTGACATTAACATCATTCTACCTTTCTTTTTAGGAGCATGGTATATGGATTTATTTAGGTCTTCTTTTAAAACTTCCTATAAATTGTATGGTTTTATGCACTCACACTTAGGGCTCTGGCATAGGCTCCTAAACTTTTCTCTGCGGCACCAGACTCCTGCCCTGCAGCAGTCCAGCCACAGCCTTAAGAAAGCCCTGTGGCCAGCTTAGGCAGGCGCAGGGCTGGGGTTCGATCCCCGGCCTGCAGTGCCAGGCCCGCCCTAGGAGTACACTGAGATGGGGATTGAGACTGGGGGTGGTGGCGCATACCTGTAATCCCAGTGCCTGGGAGGCTGAACACAGGAGGATCATTATAGGTCTGATCTGTGTAGTGAAACCCTGCAGACCCTGTATTAAATACATTTTAAAAAATAAAAATAAAAAAAGAAAGCCCTGGGGCTTCTGCTTCTTCGAGACGCTCCTAGGCCTGCTCGCTCACTCCCACCTCTGTGGATCAGGAGAAAAGGGCTGTTCCTGCCAACTCACAGCGCAGGGCAGCCTGGAGCAGCTGGGGGCTGGGGACAGGGTTGTGCAGCAGACTACACTGAAGCAGTTCCGGTGGAACCCCGAGTCAGACAGCTACCTAGTGCTATGCTGCTGCCGCCTCACTTGGTTGGCTAAGTGCTTCTTCTACTTTTAGTAGAGCTGGGCAAGGAGGAGCCGTGAGAAGAAAATCCTGATGGCTGAGCTACTGGGGCCCAGGAATGTGGGTGTGGGCTTATCTGGTTGTGGGGGTCCTCCGGCTGCTGCTTATGCCATGGCTGTGGACCGCTTCTTTGGCAGATGGCCACTAATACGCGGGGAAAGACTCATCACTCATAGCACCTCTGGGTTACACAGACATTTGTGGGCTACTTGGGGAAGTGGGAACACGTGCTCTAAATGTCAGGCGACCAATTTAGAAGCACACTTGGAGCACAATTCCTTCCTAAGCTGGGAACTCTCTGTCCTTATGAAATCTATCTCTGACAGCAATGACAGCGAGGCACTGAGACCTCCTGGGCTGCAGCTGACCCGAGATGGGTAAACACCTGCCTTAGGTAATGAGTTGGGTGATTATAGGTGCGCCTTGTTTACAGACTTTGATTAGTCGCTCGAGAAGGAGCAGCTTCCACACCTACCACAGCTCACAGCATTGGAGCGGGACTTTTCAGAGGTCAGACCTCTCCATTAACTCAGAAAGCACGTCTTCACCATCAAAGGGCTGGGTGGATTCAGCTGACTTATCTTCATTATCAATCCGTGTGGGGATCGGCTTGTATAATGCATGAGAAATGAGGAGGCAAATGAAACAGTGATGGGGAGGAGCTTTAAAGGTGGGTTACCGTACTTGGCCTATGCTCTTGTTCTGAGTCAGACAGCCCCATGTTCCGTATGTAATGTGCTCGTCTCGAGATCGTGGCATAGTCAGAGTTTTTGAAATGTTGATTCCAGTTCCTCCTGTGAACTTCAGTCCATTCTCAGATGCTTTGCGGACAAAATGCATTGCACTCGGACACCTGGAGAACCACCCACCCCGCATAGGGTGCATGATAATGGGCCACAGAAGTGAACTGACCGCAGCCGCTGGGCTCAGCTGTAGCCCCCAAGGTTGTGACCCTGACCCACATGGACACCAAGCGTGCACCACAAGGCACCAGGCCGGGTCATTTTAATGTGCAGCCAGAGCTGAGGACATGGATACAGAGTAGGCGGGGCCGCTGTGCCAACTGTAAGGAAGAGTGGGTTGGAGTTCATCCTATAAAGCAGTAGCTTACGTTGCAGTGCAGGAAAGTAGCCTATGTCTCTCGCTTTCAGTGCAAATGACAAGCTTGTGTACATACACACACATACATACATAGGACAGGCCTGATTCTCTCACTGTACCCGGAGTTCAGGCCCCCAAGCGGCTCTTTGTGGCTCTCCAGCCCTCCACAAGCTCTGTGCTTCCTCTCATGTTCCAGATGCATCTTCATTTACAGTTCCCTGTAGTCGCTTCCTGCCATCTAGAAAAAAACCCTCCATGTCCTCCTCTGGGCAGCTCAGGCTGTGCAGGACAAGGCTAGAGAGTGACTACTCAAGCCCAGAAGTCCCACGATGCCCTTGATGCTCTTGTTCCCTCGCTTCTAAGCCTCTGCCTGGATGGATGGCCTGTTATGTCACCCATCCTGATAAAGTCCCCATTCAGCCCGCAATTTTCCAGTAAAACCGTCTCGCATCTCCGTGCCTCCTATTCTGTGTCTAGGTCTTTCCTTTCTCTGCCAAAGCAGTGACCCCATAACTCTCATGTGTGGCCTGTAGAGGACACTGAGATAAATGTATCGCTAGATCAACAAACGTTTCTTATCAACTACCAAAACTGTGAGGCCATCTTCTCTGTTAGGTCCGTGCTTTCTCTAAGGACAACAGGCAGCACGGCATCCTGCAGCAGAAATAGCCTGGGATCCAATTAGGTTTTAAAATGTGGTTCTATCACCGGCTAGCTGCAGGCTCTTGCTCTTCAGCGTGAAGGGACTGGAAGGGCTCGGCACACCGCGTATGAGCAGGTGCACAGGAGGTGTGCAGATGATGCTCTAACTGGAATGCACAGGTGCTCTGAAAACATGCATGCAGGACACCCCAAAGGAACGCTTCGGTTTGGGATGCCAAATGGCCAAATCACTTTGTTTCATATAAATGTTCAGCTATTACCTTATTTAATTCTTCCAACAGTCCTTGGGATTCCTATTCCCATTTTATAGCCAAGAAATTGGAGCACAAAGGGAATGGACTTCCTTTTGGGAGAAGAGGTGGGACTATTGAGACATCTGCTACTATTTAAAAAAATTAAAACCAGACTGGCAACATAGCTCAGTGGACTAAGCGCCTGCTTTGGCCAGTGCAGGGACCAGAGTTCGATTCCTGGTCCTACTTGGGCGCACTGACCCAGGGACTGAGTCTGGGTGTACTGGTCCATGTCTGTAATCCCAGCGCTTGGGAGGCTGAAAACAGGAGGATCACTATGAGTCTGAGCTGGGTAGTAAGACCCTGTACCAAATACAATAAAAGAAAAGACACCTTAACGGCAAAAACAAAGTAACTTTATTGACTGCTAAGCTTAACCATGAAATGCCAGTAAGAAATAATTACAAAACAATGCGGGCTTTTAAAACATACTTTTGGTATCATGCTGATGTGATCCTTTCACAGAAAGGATTATTTACAGTTTATGTAGATATAAAGTTTATTCTTGCAAATACAAATGTAAGTGATGTAGAGAGGCAATATATACCAAACTGGTATACTTACTAACAAAGGATATGTAACAAATGCAGAATAAATAACAGCTTTATACTTTCATTTTTCTTTTTTCTTTTTTCAAACAATTTCCAAATATAAAAATGTAGATTATTCAAAGTGGATTTTCATACACACACATACACATATACATAATTCTGCTGCCAACAGTAGGTCAGAAAAAAATAAGTGTTTCCTGGCGTGATTCGTTTTTGAAAACCCACAAGACTATTATTCATAAATCCAATTAGAAAGAGGGTGTGGAAAACCACGAATGCTGGCAAAATCCTGAAGACACGATTCTGGCTGAGTAGAGAAAAAATACAAAGCACTACCTGATCCTGTAAATACTTCTTTTTCTTTATGTTTTGCAAGAAACACCACAGGCTAGGACAATGCATGGCATTGTGATCGGGCCTTCTGGAGTACCGGGACACCAGGGCTTGTCTCTGAAGCATCGTGTCAGGCGGCCAACCTGTCGGAGCGCTCAGTGATACGCACAACCCGCCGCAGCACAAGCTAAAGGTTCGCCACCACTGCTCTGCGAGAAGCGGCGGATTATTTAGGGACTGCGAGACCGACAGTCGTTAAATGATCCCTTCATATTTTACCCTTCTCTACAGAGGGAGACACTTGTACATTCGGACATCTGAAGCTTTGGTTTTGTTTTCTTCTTAAAGCATTTACTAAAAGCAAAATAATTTCATGAATGTAGAACTGTGCAGAACTCGTTCTGTTCAAGCGTCAGGCGAGCCTCGCTGCCCGGCGCTGCGCTCGGCACGTGGGCGCGGCCCCATCGCTCAGAGCCGGCTCCCGCCGGGCTAACACCGCCTCACGTTCTGTCCTGCTCTACCCTAGAGCTGTTTCTTGGTACCTGAAAACACTTTTGTACAAAAATATGAGCGTTTCTTTAGAAAATAATACATAGTTTTTAATAAAACCTGGCAGATAGCAAAAATGGTGTATCAAAATATGGTAAACAAATGTTGAAAAATAGGAAATCATTAAAAACATCCCCTAGAAAGACATTGTGCTATGAAGTTCCGTCGTGAAGTGCGGGCGGCGCTTCCACTGTACACCAGAAGGCTACCGACGCGTCCACTGCCCCGACGCGCCTTCCTCCCAGCGCCGCCACCTTGGGCGTGGCCCTGCTCATACACATCTTCTGTACACTTTCACTTCAACGGTAACAAAATGACCCCCTGCAGTCAGTGGTTTTGAACCCTGCTTACTATTAGCTCATGTAGAAAACTTTAAAAGAAAAGGCAACTTCACCTGGGTCCTGCCCACAAGAGACTGATTTATGTGGTCGGGGGTGAGATCCAGGCATTATTACTTCCTAAAAGCTCCTCAAACACTTCTATCATGCACTCCGACTTGAGAATCATGGCCCAAGGCACATGAGGAAAGAGTCACTCTAGCATACGTATGTACACCGAGTACCTGCGCGGCACGGGTTCAGTGACGGAGAAGGACTTCCACGCACGTGACACGGCTGTGGAGCCCAACTGAAGAGGAAGGCAGCTTTCAACACACACAAAATACACAGTTCCATGAACTGTCATAGGTAAAGCATGTCCACAGAGTGAGGATATTTTGGTTAGGCAGAAACCAGTATTACTGTAACTTGATTTTGTTAATTAAAGAACAACAACAAAAAACCCAAATGTTTTTCTGTGAGTTTTCTTGTTTTAACAAACACCAGTCTGTAAACTCTACAGAATGAATGATGTCATGGGCATAACTGGCCTGATACATGATGAAGAACTCAACTGAGCCTGAGTGCTTTCGGGTCGTAAGACATCATGGCGCGTGCTGTCCTCCGCTGCTCACGTCACATCACCCTGCTCTGCACGTATCTTTGGCTTGCTACAATAATGCAGTTTGATCATTTCGCTGGTGTTTGCTTTGGGACAGCCTCGAGGAGGCGGCAGCTGTGCACCAAGCCATGGTCTCTCCGTTCAGAGAGACCCTTCCCTCTCCTTCCTCAAACCATGAGCACTTCATGAGGGAGGGGGAGAAATGTTCAAGCACACAGATGAGCCTAACATCCTTCCCAGGATAAAGAAGTAGCACTTAACTGAAGTGAGAAACACATGAGCAACAAATACCACACTCTGACAGTCTAAAGGCTTCAAACCAGTAAAGCACATTTCCTTCAAAGAAGAGAGACCCTCCCCTCTCTCCTTCATATCATGGCCATTTCACGTGGGAGGAATTATAAAACAGATGCCAAGCAAGCCAGCCTAACATCTTCCCCGTGGTAAAGAGACGTTATGTTTAACTGAAGCAGGGGACAAAAAATGAGCAGCACGCACACACTCCAACAGTCTGCAGGCTTCCACCCGTAAAGCACGCTTCTTCCCAAAGGGTCGATACACGGGCACTTGTCTTGCTGTACATTCTCTGGTTCTGTTACTTTGCATAATACTTAAAGTGCAATTGTCCCAAGGCTTTTGTTTCCATCACAAATGTTATAAAGCAAGAGCTATGTTCAGGGTAAAGACAATATGGCACAAGTGATCCTTGAAGAGCCCAGGCCTCCCGCAGCCTCTGGCCCGGCCAGCAGCAGACTCCCTGCAGGCTGCATGCAGGCGACCTTTACACAACGAACTCTGGAACCTCATCGCGCGTGAGGTCCAAAGAGAAGTACTTGCTGGTTCTTTTGACTGGAAAAGCATCTTGGATGTTGACACACTGCTGTGCCAGGCAGCTGTTGCAGTAGAGCCCTTCCGCGTCCAGTTCGTGGCCACACCCAAAGGTGTAGCTCTGTGCGGTATCCTGACACAGACCTGCGATACGCAGGAAGTCCTTCTGGTACAGTCTGATGTCATCGAGACTCAAGCTGTGTCGGTCAGTGGAGGTCTTTGGTTTTCGACATATAGTCTGGAAAATAAGGGAAGGTGGAAACAGCTTTGAGTCCAGATGAAGTGAAGGTTAGCACGTTTGCCCTACAGAGGGAAACTGCGAAGCCACAAATGGTGAAGTCACCCCTTCATGGCAGAAGGTGGTTTTGTGGGGGCTGAAAGCTGAGACGCAATATGTCTCCTTGCTATCACTGCAGCCAGCAGCAGCGGCTGTCTCCTGAGCGCTTACTATGCGCAGCCCTGACCTAAACCCTTGGCCAATACTAACTAACCCAGTGGTGGTGAACCTACGCATGTGCATCGTTTTTAAGGCCAAAGATGTTATTGTGGGAGTTGTTTTTCTAAACTACAGCCCAGGTATGCGGCTCCCTGTACTGACGGCACTTTGCGGTTTGAGCTGGCTGTGGGCTGCAGTCTGGGCACAGCCTCTGGAAGGCAGTCTTCAACCTTCCCCACAGCCCCAGAAGGAGGGTGCTTGGGCACAGAGATGCAAACTGGATGGAAGCCCAGCTACCCCTGACATTTCTGAGATCAAGAAATTATCTTAAAATAAGTCTATAAAGGTACAGAGAATTTTTTTCTTTTCTTTCTTTTTTTTTACTAGGGTCTGGTTATTCAATGCACCAACACTCTTCTACTGAAGTTTGTTATTATTCAAAAAGAAAAAAAGGAAAACCAAAGCAATTAGTTTTCACAAAAGTTTGCATGAGTTTTGAGAGCTATGGTTCTTGGCTGGAGCAGAAAGATTCCTGGTGTAGCCGGAAGGCCAGTGTTAGGCGGCAGCAGCAGTCCTCAACAGGCTAAGGGGCTGCGCACTGCCGGCCGGTCTGCACAGCAGGTGCTGGAATTCTGGAGCCTTTGTCCCAAGCCAAGGTGGAAAATATAAATAGAACTTATATTTCAGAATTGTTCTGATCAGAAATGAGTTATTGGGGCAGGGGAGCTAGCTCAGTGGTCTAAGCGCCTGCCTGGCAAGCTCAAGGACCTGGGTTGTGCAGTCCCCAGAACCAGCATGGTGGCACATGCCTGTAATCCCAACACTGGGGAGGCTGAGACAGGAGGATCACTACAAGTCCCAGCTGTGTAGCGAGACTCTGTACCAAATAAATAAATGATTTAAAAAAAAATAAGAAGCAGTGACTTATGTAGGGTCACAATGTCCAGTTTGGACATTGTCTCTCTCACTTCTGCGGCTCAGCCCTACCGTAGACCACCTGGTTAGAATGAGGTATCACTTGTGTTAGAGACGAATGTTCCAGAACTTTGCTCTAAGTGCCACATCTAAGTGCCACTTGTGTAGGGTGACCTTTGTACTGACAGTCTTCCCAGCCCCAAGAGGACGTCACACACAGGGCTGTGTGGTCACTCCAGAGCCCGCAGGGCACGTGCACAAGAGCTGCCTGCAGCGGGTGTGCGGCCTGCCTGGCCAGCTCCTGCAGCGGAATCAACCGCGGGCAGCAGAGCTGGGCGCAGCTCTGCAGGCTTGCTCAGGAGCTGGGGCTCCAAGTGGGCATGGGGCACACACTTCTCAGGGGTAGATCTTTCAGAAAAACATTTAATGTCATTGTCATTATGGCCATTTCAGTGGACGGAAAAGGAAAAATTAGAAAAAAGATAAGCAAGGACAAAAAGTAGAAAAGAATTGTCATACCAGAGGAAGAAAGCAAAGGAAAAATAACAGACACAGAAGGGACAGCGCTCGGACAACAGCACGAGTGCCCCCTAGAGACCAAGTCCAAATGCTAAGAACTCGGCGCTGCGGAGGATTCCCCGGCAGCTGCTGCTACTGCAGCAGCCGAGCCAGCGGCCACAGGCTGTCGATGCTCCGGCTCAGCACACCTTGAGAATTTGTTCCGAACAGAAAAAGCAGAGGATACTGTCCTGTTTCCAGATGGTACATGGTTAGATTTTTGGACTTAGGTGTAAACATAAGAATTATATAATTCTTTATGCCTATTTTTAAAATATATTCTAATTTTTAAATGTTTTTTCATCATATTCTGTAGGGACTTAAAGTTCAACATATCAAT
>NW_004524678.1:3258095-3300612 GCF_000260255.1 Octodon degus
ATGAATAGAGTGATTTGTTCTAATGGTGTTTGTAAATAGGATATCATGTCCGCATCTTGTACAGCAATTAACCACTAGGAAGAATGTATGCAAATATGTTAATTATTGAAACTGTCCTACCAATTTGGTTTGAAACTGTCTCATTGCTATTTGTTTCTTAATAAAATTATGGGAAAAATAAATTTAAAAAAATTAGGGAAAAAAAGAAAAGAAAAAGCAGAGGACAGAAACGTTTCTACCACTGCACACTGCCCACGACGTCACTCTGCGTGGTTGCTGAGGTCACCCGACTCAGGCACAGGCCACGTGCACCATGCTGGCGTGAGCACATGTGCTCTCTCAGCGAAGCTGCCGGCTGCACGCCAGAGGCTCCCTTCCACCCATATAAATGGGAAACGAAATACGCAGTTTATCCAAACAAAAGCCGAAGTGCAACTAGCAAACAGAACAGAAATTCAGAAAATAGGAGGGCACACATCTGAAAAGAATCATCTCCTAGGAAAATTTTTTGGTCATGTCTAAATATAAATTTAAGTTCCCATTTAAAAGTTCTTGCCACGCTGGTTCCTATGTAGAACTTCCTGTTCCTTCAGTACCTGTGGAAGGGAATCAGTACTCTGGCCTCGGAGTTTGACCACCGTTTCTGAAGAGCTGGAGGTGGAAGAACCAATTTCTTTCACAATCAACCCTGAGGTAAAACAGAGAAGAAAACAATGAATACTTTTGCTCACTCACACCTCTTGCTGTGTATCCGACACATGCCACTTCTGGGGCCCCAAGCTGAATGGTGTCACTATCTAGGTGACATGCTGTGCCTTCTGTGGCCGACAACCAGAAGGACCAGGAGGGAACATGGGGCTGGAGTGCAGGAAGTCTAGAGTCTGCATTTTCTAAAACCATTTTTGTTTTTTATTTTTTATGTATTTAGTACAGGGTCCACAGGGTCTCACTACACAGATCAGACACATAGTGATCTTCCTGTTTGCAGCCTTGCCAGTGCTGGGATTACAGTGCCCACCAGCACGCCCAATCTGTCACTATCTCTGTGTGCCCCAGGGGTGGGGCAGGGACCGAACCCCGTTCCTGTGTCTGCCTAATCAGGCACTTTAGTCTGCTGAGTTATCTGGCCTGCCTTCTAAAATAAAAAAATTTAAGTGAGCTATGCAGGATAAAGGCTGGAGCTATGAAGCAGCCCTTCCCTGATGTCTTGTAAAGTCCTCTTCCCTCCTGCCACTTGGCACCAACTCTGTCCTGTGGACAGTGACATAGCCCTACAGTTCAGGGGTCATGCTTCTGGAGTCAAGCAGGTCTGTGCTGGAACCCGGCCGGGGTAAGTACTTAGCTTTGTGTTCCAGCCAACTCTCAGTCTCCCTGTGCCTCTGTCCCCTCCTCTTGCAAAATGGGGTCACGTGCCTGGAGACCAGCAGCTCCTCTGGGTGCACAGGGCCATGGGTGTGTGGCCCCTACAGCAGACCCCAGAGCGGAGCCCGAGCGAGCACTCAGTGCCAAGTCTCTGAAAGCCACACAGCCCTGAGCCACCTGGGACCCAGGGAAGATGTGCTGCATTTCCAGAAGCAGAAACCCGGGCTGACATTTCCCTTTATGGCTCTGGCACGTGAGTGAAGGACCTCTAGAAAAACTGTTTCAGAAGCTAAAGTTCCCAACAAGAACTAGAGATGTAAATGGTCACTGCCGATATTTCTCTTGCCAATAGGTAAAGCAAGTGAGTAAGTCAAGTCCTGGAGCCACAAACCAAAAGGCTTCTCAGGAAAAGCACATCCTCACCTTATAGAAAAAGAAGCGGATAAGGGGATTTTTATTTAACCACTATTTACGCCTGCAGAAGAGGCCTTCCATGTCCTCTCGCTTAACTCTCTGGACATGTCTCACGATGATTCAGAGTCTAGCACACGCTTGTACACACAGAGAGTTCAACTAGTTCCATGGCACCCGGATATAAAAGCATTCCTGGCTAATGCAGAGCACCCCACACCTTCCCAGGGATGCACACGTCTGGGGTTGGTGCTCTGGCTTTGATCATGGTTTTCCTGAGAAAAACCCTCGTCTTTGGGGAGCTGAAAACCTCTGAAGGAACCTCATGGAAGCACGTGGACTGGAGCGCTGGCTGGTGCCAGGGCTGCCCCTAGGGACTTCCTGGTCCATAGGCCCTCGGCTTGCACACCTGTGAGCACTTCTCCGAGGCCCATGCCCACCGCCACACGGTCAGAGCAAAGGCTGGCGCTCAAAGCTCGGAACTACCCAGCCCCGTGACCGTGGAAGGGAAGGAGCACAAAGCCCTTCAGACTCAGCTCAGGGCTGCAAAGCTGCGCACTGCGGAGAACTTGGAAAGTAAGGGTGATAAGGAGAATAAAATCAAGGGACCTATCTTCAGAGAAAAGCCTAAGCATAATCTTATTTTTCTGTTTTTTTTGATAAGCATTTTTATTTTTAATTAGATTATGCTTTTATATAATTTGTACTGTTTTCCTTATGTATCTTTCATGTTACCAATTATGTAAAAGCCATCTAACCCTCAGCCAACTGTATAGACAGAGTAATCTTTCACTTTTTTGCTATTAGAAATAACATTTCAATAAACATTTTATATAGTCATTCTTATTTCTATTATTATTATAAAATTAATAACCTTACAAAAATTGAACACAGAAATACAAGTTACTGCCCTCAGCTGCCCTTCCCACAGGAGCCTGGGCGACACTGGATGACCATCACCTTAGCCCCCTGGGAGCTCTCACAGGACACTGAGCCCCACTTTCTTTCCATAAACCCATATAGAGCTACCCATGCACTTATCATGAGTGTATAACTGCAGGTATATTTAATGTATATTGAAATATATTTGTAAAAAAAAATGTAATGCAATAAAGCAAATGGGCAAAAAGGCAAAGCTTGGCACACGGACTCCAAGCGTGTCTGTATCGCCCAGCGTGATGGCGTGGTGCTAGCGAGGGACAGGGATGGTGACACCGACTCTGTGCCAGGGCAGGTCTGCTCCGAGAACAGCTGCTGTGGGCTGGACGAACAAATGGACTGTGGTGAAAGACACTGGTGCTCTTGCACAAGGGAGACTGTGTGTGTCGCTTCTGTCACCTCTGATCCCAAAGACTTGTACGTGGCAGAGGCTCAGTGAGCATTGGGCTGTGGGTTTGCCAGGGCCAGGATGGGCCTTCTGAGGGGTCACAGGCCTGTCACCCAGTCAAGCTAGAGGTGGCAGGACAATACGCACTCAGGCCAATTCAACAGTGCTCTCTAGAGAGCAAACCAACACACGGGACTGACGCAGCAAACAGGGGTCACTGGGGCTTAACAACAAAGCCACAGGGCTGCCCTTCTAAGGCACTGTCTCCCCTATGGCAGAGCCAGTCATTATGTAACCTGACAGCAGGGTTCTGGTGAATGCATACTTGCTAGAAGAACTCACAAAAATACAGAATTTAAGCGTGGCTTTTTAGGGCAACCCTGACTGGTACTTTTCTTCCATACTCCTACATGTATTAGTGTAACATCCCAGGGAAAGCAGAAGAACCAAGCCTGGAGGTCTGGCTTTGTTGCTAGCCAGGGACCCTTGTCTCACTAATCTACATCTGTAAAAAGGGTCTCGTGTACAAATAACGGTGAATCCAGACCTAAGGGTCTCCCTAGGGCCCCTTTCAGAGGCATCGTAATTCTCGAGCTCTGGTTTTAAAACAGCAAAAGTAGGGCCAGGGAAAATAGCTCAGTGACACAGTACCAGCCTGGCAAAGGTGAGGTCCTGAGTTTGACTCCTGGTACCAAAAAAATAAATAAATAAAACAGCAAAAGTAAAACCCTACTGTACCTTTTGTCCAAAGCACGCAGGAAAGGATGCGGCGCCCTTCCAGGCAGCCTCTCTTTTATGGAAGGCAGTTAGCCCTGGAGCTCAGGGCTGTGGCCTGGCGTGACCTTTCTCCCAGGCTGCCTGTGACCTAGAGTCACAACCAGTACCTCCTATGTCCAAGGCACCTGCTTCTTGGTCCAGGATAACCCACCACCCAGGGCCCTCCCCACAGCACTCACCAGAGTGTCCATTCAGCTTCCTCGACATGAGCATATCCTCTGTGATATAGATGCACATGTCTGGGCTGACCTCCAGAGAGTCTTCATGCATTGGCTCCAGGTCCCTGGGGTCATCCACCAGCATCTCAATTTCTGATAGAAAAGAAGAAGACAGTTAAGGACATAAAGAAAATGACAACCACAGCCACATTTGAAGGACAGACATATAATTATCATATGTGAGAATAAATCTGCTAAACAGACTCTAATAGGAAACTCTAGGGACAATTCTTTCTGTCTTCAGGCTTCCCACCACTGGGATTATAGGCATGCACCACCATGCCTGTCTCAGTGGCTGGCTCAGCATACCCGGGGCAGGGCCAGCATGGCATATGGTGCCAGGGATCAAGCCCTGGTCCCTGTGCTTGCCTAAGCAGGCACTTAATCCACTGAGGTATCTCCAAGGCCCTATTCCTTATTCTTGAAACAGGAAGAAAAGCTGTACAACCCTGTTCTGATGACCAGGGACAAACAGAAACTGACGGCCGCGTATCTACAGCCACATCAAGGACTGCTAATGGTAGCAGGACCAGGTACTCCTGCAGGCCCGTTTCCCAAGGTGCTATTCTCAGGGTACACAGTGGCCACATAAGCTCTACAGGAACGCTACAGGCATGGTCTACAGTTTTCACCAAACCTGGATGCTACAGACTTATCAGGGACAGAGAAAAGCGGGTGGGGGGCGGGGGGCGCGGGAGCACAGCGCTAAGCCAGGCTGACACAGGCCGTGGGATGTGTCTTATCTCCATAAGGGAGCAAGTGCCTAGGAGCCAGCTGCCTGCTGTACAGCCCTGCTACATAGGAGTCACTAAAAAATACCTAATTCACTGAATGCCATGGACTTGGATCTTTTCTTAGGGGAGGAGGCAGACATCTAAGGTGTTTCTGTCACGGATGCTGCACTCCTCTCTGCTGCCCTAACTGCATGCAGGTCTGAGGGCTGCAGAGTAACCTCCATTCCCCTTCACATAAACAGCCAACCAATGGCTGTGGACATTCCCCACAGGAAGGAGTGGACACTGCCCACAGCCCAGTGTAGGCAACTCCCTCAAGCTACTGGGCAAGGCAGCAAGGCATCACTTCTCTACTACCACTACTGACTGCTGCCCAGGCACCAACTTTGCCAAGCCCGGACTAGATATGGCTGCACAGAAAAAAAAAAAAAAAGGGTGCTAGCGGCGGGACAGTACTGCTACCATCGTCCTGCAAGTCCTCCTCCAGCCGGTCCTTGCCCCCACTCTCCACCCCCGAGGTGTGGGAGCTGCCGTGGCTGGTCATCGAGCTGCAGGTCTTCAGCTTCCGGTGGATGGCACTGCTGGAGTAGCTGTCCTCTGGCCCCGCGTCCCGGGCCTTGGTGTCCGCCTCGATGCCCGAGGTGTGTGAGCTGCTGTGGCTGGTGGTGGAGTGCCGGGACAGGCGCTTGTGCTTCACACTGCCTGCGCTGCTCCCACTGGCCCGCGAGCGCTTCTCCAGCGGGTCCATGTCCAGGTCCAGGTTGTCACTGATGTATGACTCCCGGTACTGCTTCTTCTCTGTGTGGTGAGAACAGAGCTCAGCATCACATTTCACCATGCCAGAGGGGCCATGGGCTGGCTCATGCGACTCATCAGGTCAAGAGCAGAGCCAGTGTTGCGATCTGCACCTAGTGAGCGGACAGCGGGGCACCTTGGAGGAAGACTACAGAGTGGATGGAACACATGGGGGTACAACGCATGGGGACGGATTCAGTACTCTGAGGGCTGTGAAGCTTCAAGCCCCAGGGGTGAGCTGCTCTGCAGTCGCAGGCCATGCCCCAGCTGCGCCCTGCTGCTGTCCTCAGTGAGTGGGAGCACGTAGAGACCTCCGGAGCTGCAGACCCTGCCATGACGGCCACGGTGTGTACTGCATTCCGCAGGAGCATCAGTCCACAGCATTTTATTCAAAAGACCTGGTCCTTGGCTATAGATACTCGCAGAAGCACTGCTACCTAATAGACATAACTGCCCTGACTGCCGATTCATTTTGCTAGTTTGTTTAATTTTGTCCGTTGTTAGCTCCAGCTACTGAGTATGATTTAAGATAAAACTATTCTGAATTTTTGTGCGGATCTTGAGTTTAAATTTTCATTAATATATGAGTTTTTCTCCATTTATGCCAAATTAGTGAGCTTCCTTAGACTGAATTAGTTAAAAAACAGAGCTTAATGCTTTATACTCATGTGGCCTTTGGCTGGTAAAATTGCTTTTTAATTTAATGTGTCAGTGCTATTCTTTAACGCAGTCAGGCACTGGGAAGCCTCGTTCATCAGGCACTAATTCTTACCTTAAGGGGCAGCATGTTGTTGGAGGCACGTGAAGAACTGATAAAAGAACATTACTTTTCTATTTCAGGTCAGAAAGCTAAAAAAGAAAATTCAGCTTCTTTGCTTTCTTAATACTGGTATGAGGTAACACATTAGGCCAACGTTAAGCCCAGAGCATGCATCTGGGGAGTGTTAGCTCGCTGCTATTTTACAGACTGCCTACTGGTGTGCGAGCTGGGGTCTCAGGAGCCAGCTCCTGGAGGGGCTCGTTCTGCAGCGAAGTGGAAAACTCTTGCACAGGGCTGGGGAGATAGCTCAGTGGGGCAAGCGCCTGCCTGGCAAGTGCAAGGTCATGAGTTTGATCCCCAGTACCAAAAAAAGAAAAACCTCTTGCACAGTCCGTGTGTAATGCCAGCCCTGAAGTGCGATCACCAGTACCTCCCAGAGAAATGGGCACCGGAAGGCAAAATGTGCTTTCTAGGATGAAGAAAAAGCTCAGGGAAGGCCAAGGGAGCACTCGTAGGCCCAAGCCAACCGTGTTGCTCTAAGGACTTGGGTGAACTGTGAGGGGCTGAACCGCAGGCACCCGGGCAGTCAGCGCAAGTGTGGCCATCTACAGCCCACCTTCCGGGGAGCAGACAGCTTTGATGACCCCTGTTTTCTGAGGTCACCAGGGACACAGATGAAGATGGAAAGCCAAAGGGGTTCGAAAATTTCTCAGTTTCTATGCACTGTAATTTCAAAATAACCACACATAAAACATTTCTGTAAGGTGTTGGAGCTCTACAATTCTAAGACAATGAGGAGTTAATATGGGTCTAATATTTCAATGCTTTCCTACATCCTTACAAACAGCCCTTTTACTGCCACCCCTAGCCAGGCTCCAAGCCAGCCATGGGCCCTCCCCACTGGGCAGCGTGCACATGAGAAACCCGCACTCACCAGCCCGTTTCCTGCCGGGTAGGATCCCCACAGAAACCTTTCTTGCCGTCAAGCTGTGAGCTCACTTAAGGAGGTGCGCTCAGTTACTGCGCAGCCACCGCTGGTTCAGAGAAACCAGGCTTAAGGTCTTCTTCAGACCTAAAATTACGTCTGAGGAGAAAAAACTATGTATGTTTGCTTTGGAAGAAAAGAAAACAAGACTTCCTCAAATTTCCACTCATCCAAAAGACCCAGCTTATGCTCTTAGGACTCTGGCACTCTTACTGTTAGGTTTGAGTTTGTCCTCTCTCCAGCAGCAGCTGAAATTTCACCGGCTGTTACAAGGCACCACGATGCAGGACCATTAAGAGGCGAGGTCAGGTGAGGAGGCTCTGCCCTCGTGAGCGGGTCAGCATCACTGCACAGGCAGCAAGGCTGTAAGAGGGCACGGCCTTTGCACACTCCTCTTTCACTTTCCGCCACAAACTGTACTGGGTGCAGCAAGAGGCCCTCGTGAGGTGCCAGCTCCTCTGACTGCTCAGCCACCAGCATGGGAGAGCTAAGTTTCTGTTCTTTGTAGCTGCCCACTTCGTGGTGGTTTGCGGCTGCAGCATGGGGCGGACAAGGACACCAGCTCACTGAGCCCCCAAACACAGCTGGTATAAGCATGGCAACGCCTGGCCTCCAAGAATTGCACATCCTTTGTCATTTGGCATTCTAACCTATGGAGAAGGATCACTAATTCTTTCAGGCTCTAAGGGATTCCCTATAAGGTCATCTAAACAGGAATTTACCCAAATGCTGAAGGCAGCAAGCTGATGAATTCCTCAATGTGCCATCACGGCCATCAGAAATGAGGCAGATTTGGCAGAGTTTAGACTCTGCACCTAACTGTCACCCATTGTCACAGACTCCCCTGGTGCATGTGTCCCCAGCTGAATCCCTCTTAATATTCATGTCAGCGCAGGGAAGATAGATCTGTCACCCAGGTGAGCCACTGTGGGGAGGAGCTGTCAGTGTGGCAGCAGCGGAGGCCCGCAGGCCTGGCCACCACAGCAATTCTCTGCTGGGACAGACACCATCCCAGGACAGACTCCTGTGCTGCTGAGCGACCGGGAGTCCCCAGCCACGGTCTTATCTGGAGGAGCCCGTCTGAGAGACATCAACCCGACGCACACACTTCTTTAAGGTTATGTAAGGGATGATGGGTATTTGTCCTGTTTCTTCAAGAAAAGCAAGATCTCAGGGTTCAAACATGTTCAGATGTACACCGAAGATACGGGCCTGCATCCTGGCAAATAAACCCCTCAATCTCATCAAACCATCCTAAGGTCTAACTACTATATCATGGCTGTGCAAAACCAACTGAAAATATTAGCCAATAAATAAATAGTCAACACAGCACCTGGTGGGATTACAAGGTGTAGCGTGTTAAATGGAAGGACACCAAGTGCTGAAACTCAAGGGAAAGTGCCAACACTAGATTAACGCCATAAAGAGAAAGTGAGGTGTTGGGGCCCCAACACTGCCTCCTCCTTCCCCATTCTGCTTGCTCCCCTTTTCATATACTGTAGGCTCATGCAGACTACTCTACACAATTACATCTCTGGAGAGGGATCATGGGATCAGTTAACAAACTCAAAGAAAACTTTCACATCCTTTGTCTCTCATCCTGGGTCTGAGGTTGGGGCCCCTCCTGTCATGAGAGGGGCTGGAGATATTTGTGTCACCATCTTTACTGACATTTTAACCTAAGGCATCATCACATAGCATTAACAGCACCTAGGAAGGTCAGTGTGCATACAGAGCTGAGATGCTAGCAAATCTTTACCCCATGCCCAGCATGAGGACTTTCAAGCTAGCAAATCTTTACCCCATGCCCAGCATGAGGAAGTTCAAGGTGTGAGGGAACTTCCCAGACACTGCAGCCCGAACACAGGGCAGGCTCAGAGCTGCTGCAGAGGTGCCAGGGCAGGTGGGCCTCGAGCTCCTTCCCTTGCCTTCCACAACTGTGCTGAGAAGTAAACAGAATGGATGTGTGGAACATGGACAGGCCTGGTCTCAAAATCCATTCTCAGAGAACAGAGATTAATGATTCGTGGCAGTTACAGAGTTAAGAGACGGGGTGGCAAAGCACCATTTTCTTCCCCCACCCAAGACCCGGTGATACCTTCGTTTTCCTCCAGCTTCCGGATGTGGCGCAAGACCGGCTGCAGGTTCATGTAGAGGCGGTGGCTGTTGCTCAGAAGCTGCAGGAGGTGTCTGGAGCGCATGGGGCACCCCGTGTAGTAGATGAGCTTCCTGGCGGAGGGCAAGCCGTCTGGCAAGATCTCAAACTTCTTACCCTGTGGCGGGAAAGCATGAATCAAATGAAAGAGGAAAATAAACTCTAACTTGCCAAGATCCCCCTCATTTTCTAAGTAAGAAAAACTACAGATTGAGAAATACATGTATAGAGCTCCATTTAAGATCCCCTGAGGGGGGCCAGGGAGATAGTGCAGTAGAATAAGCACCTGCCTGGCAAGCGCGGGGTCCTGAGTTCAATTCCTGGTATCGCAAAAAAAAAAAAAGACCAAAGATTCCCTAAGGGATACATTATTATGTTCTCTCTCCAAAATGCCACAGCACAGAAGATTACCACAGATTCAGGAAAGTATCTAGCCAGTGGCCTCTAGGAAACAGACCACATGAGACAGCTGGGGAACCGTTCAGTTTCTCTGGCTGGTTAGGCTACTTGCATTATGGAGAAAGAAGGCCCCAACTCAGCAAGCAAAGTGAATTTTAGAAGAGCTGAATGCGTACATGTATGTGCAGAACACTGCTGGACACTGAAAACATAACCGAGAGTAACACAGGGCCCCTACCCCATGGAGCTGCATCCTTGCAGGAGAGGGTAAACAACTATATCAAATACAGTTCATAGTAAACGCTGGGAATGCAACAAATAAGCCAAGATAGTGAACAATACGGAGTCCCAATTGGAGATAAGAAAATGGAAAACTCTTCCAGCTTGACTGAAGAGGAAGCTGGCCGCTGGAGACACAGAGGGGAAAGCACAGGGAGCAGTGCCGATCGATCGATAGCAGAGGTCTCTTTCCTTCAGCCTGTGCAAGTCTAGGCGGAGGGTCACAGTGCCTAGTACACTGGAGTGTTATGGACGGACCCCTGCCTTTCCTGATAATGAACTGGGCAAAGTACTTTAGACAGACCGATTCTCGGCTGGAGAACAGTGTTACAGGCATGTTACACCACGCACCTCAGTCAAGGAGGGGAACATGGCACTGGACAGCTCAGGGAGAGAGACAATTTTTTTTTCCATTCACACCTCTGGGCTTTTTATTGTAAAGGAACTACTAGTAGATTCCAATGCTGGGAAAAATGAAACAAAATTAACATACATATTAAGTATTTTAAGAACAATGGACTATGTAATTTGAGGAAGATTTGAACTTCTCCCTACTTCCCTATTTTGCAGTGTGTTTTCTCATATAATCATGCAATATTTCAACTTGTCTGTTTGTCTTATTTAACATTATGTTCTCAGCTTGCACCATTTACCTAAAAATGCCACAGGTTTAGCTTTATAACAGTGTATTACTCTGTTGTGTATAAATATCAAAATTTCCTTATCCATTCATCTGTCAGTAAACATGCATGTTGTTTCCAAGGTCTAGCTACTATAAATTGAGCTGCTATCAACATGGGTATACATATATCCCTCTAACAGGATGATTTTTAATGCTTCCGGGGAGATACCTAAATGGGGATAGTTGAATCAAATGGAATTAACTACTTCTAGTTTTTCGAGGAATGATTTCCATAGTGGTTGTATTAGTTTACATTCCCAGCAACAATATATTTTTTCCCCCACATCCTTATCAGCATTTGTTATTATTAGATTATTTTGATGATAGCCATTCTTCCTGGGGTACATTTTAGCATTTCTGTTTATCTTAATTTGCATTTCTCTGATGGCCAGTGATGAGATTTTTTCATGTATTTATAGGTCATTTGTACTTATTCTGAGAAGCATCTATTCATGTCAATTGTCCATTTTTTTGACTTGGTCTCTTATTTACCTGGGTGAGGGTCTGGTTATTTTTGCAAAGGTTTACATTTACATATTCTTGATCTTAGTCCACTGTTCAAGGAATAGCCTGCAAAATTAATTTCCCATTCTGTACATTGTCTTTTTACCCTGTTGTTGTTTCCTTTGCTATGCAAAAGTTTTTAAATTTGATATGGTCCCATTTGCTGATTCTCAGTATTATTTCTCATCCCATTGGGGTTTTATACATGAAAGTCCTAGTCTATGTCTATGTCATTAAGAGTAATATCTATTTTATTTTCCAGCAGATTAAGTGTTTGTGTTTTACATTTAAATATTTGATTCATTTTGACTTTAGTGCATGGTTAAGATATATATGGGTCTAGCTTCAATCTTCTGCATGAGTATATCCAGTTTTTCCAGCACCATTTATTAAAGAGGCTGTCTTTCCTCCAGTGTATGTTTGTTACTCTTTTGTCAAAAATCAAATAGCTGTAGATGGCTGGAGCTGCTTCTGCTTCTTATGTTCTAGCTCACTGATCCACATGCCTGTTTTTGTAGCAGTACCATGCTGTTCTAATTGCTGTAGCTTTACAGTATAACTTCTAGTTTGGGACTGTGATGCATCTGCTTTATTTTTGTTACCCAGAATTATTTCTGCTATTCTGAGTCTCTTCTGGTCTCATAATTTTCTTTACCTCTGTGAAAAGTAACATTTCTATTTTCATTGAGATTGCATTAAATTTGTATCAGTTTAGAAGTTTAGCCATTTTGATTATGTTGGTTCGGCCTAACTAGGAACAGGAGGATATTTTTGTGTTTTCTGGGGTACTTCTTGATTTTCCTTTTCAGTCTGATGTAATCTTTATTGTAGTCAATTCCTTTCATTTCCTTCATTATATTAAGAACTAAATATTTAATTTTTGATGATATCATGAATGGCACTGTTTTCCTGATTGCTTTTTGTAGTGAGGTCATTATTAGTGTACAGGAATGCTCCTGATTTTGTGTGTTTGTGTCCTACTGATGAATTTGGCTATTAATTCTAGGAGCCTTTTGCCTGATTGCTCTGGTTATTGTTTCAAGGACTATGCTGAATGGGAGTTGTGATAATGGGCATCTTTGTCTCGGGCCGGATTTCAGAGGGAAGGCTTTTAGCTTTCCCCCATTTAATATGATGCTGGCAGCAAGTTGGTCCTATATGCGTTTTATCATATTGAGATAAAGACATTGTGTATCTATTTTCTTTAGGGCTTTTAAAAAATCATGAATGGATTTGGGCTTTGTCAGTGGTCTTTTCTGTGATTATTGAGACGATCATGTGATTTCTGTCCTTACTTCCTTTTACGTGATATATTTATTGAGTCATATGTGCTGAACCACCCTTACATTCCTGGTATTAAGCCCACCCGGGCATGGCATATGTTCTTTTGATGATTTGTCCTATTCTGTTTGCCAGTAGCCTCTTAAGGAGCTCTGCATCTATGTTTATTTGAGAAACTGGTTTATGATTCTCTTTTTTGGTTGGATCCTTGTCTGATTTGGGGATTAAGATAATGTTAGCCTCTGAGAATAATTTTGGAAGCACTTCTTCCTTCTCAATTTCATTAAAAAGTTTGAGGAATATTGGTGTTAGATCTTCCCTAAAGTCTTTGCAGAATCTGGATGTGAATCTTCCTTCCAGTCCTGGGCTTCTTAGTCTGTAGTTTTATTTATTTTATTTATTTTTTAAAATATTTATTTATTTAATGTGTGTGTGTGTGTGTGTGTGTGTTTGTGT
This sequence comes from Octodon degus, assembly GCF_000260255.1. Lineage (NCBI taxonomy): Eukaryota > Metazoa > Chordata > Mammalia > Rodentia > Octodontidae > Octodon > Octodon degus. The sequence continues at coordinate 3,271,221 of NW_004524678.1, forward strand.
GTGGCCAGCTCAGCCCACCAGGGGGCGGGGCTGGCTGGCATGTGGTGCTGGGGGATTGAACCGCGGTCCCTGTGCTTTGCTTAGCTTAGCTTGTTCTAAGTAGGTGCTTTAGACCACTGAGCCATCTCACCAGCCCCCCCTTTTTTTAATTTTTAAAATTTTTTTTAAAGTATAAGGGATTTTTTGTTTTTGTTTTGTTTTGATGGAACTGGGGATTGAACTCAGGCCCTTGAACTTGCCAGGCAAGCACTTATTCTACTGAGCCATCTCCCCAGCCCTGTAGTTTTATATTATTAACACTTTAATTACATTGCTTGTTAAAGTCTTCTTAATCCAGTTTTGGCAATTAACATGTATCTAAGACTGTCTCCATTCAGAGTTCAGAGTTCTTCAATTATGCAGCATATATGTTTGTGGAACAGTTGCTAATCATTTTCTGGATTTTAGCAGTATCCATTCTGATTTCACCATTTTCATTTCTAGTTGCATTAATTACTTTAACAAGCTTCTAAAATATAACTGATACAACTTCATAAATACAGCTCATCACTACTGACTTTGGGCTATCAGAAGGGCATGTGGGGTACTGCTCATTTTCAAACACCTCAGAGCCTTTACAGAGCTTGGACACAAGCTCCAGTGAGGAAGGAATAGGGCAAGCCCCACTCGCCATGTGACTGACGCAAGATCAGACCAAACAGGGCCCACGGAGTTCAGATGACAGGAAGCCCCAAATAGGCCTGTGGACTCCGCTCAGCCTGGAGTCAGTGCCACCTTTTATTTAAATAGGCTGTCTGCCTACAGGAGAGAAGTGTATGTCTACAAATCCTTAGCGTCTTCCTTTCTGAGTATATTTTTTTCCAGTAATTTCTGAACAAAGCAGAATTATGGGTTTTAATGACCACCAGATGTATACATTATGAACTTTAATTCTTTGAACTCTGCCAATAAAATGGATATAACTGGTGAAGTAAAGAAATAGCTGGGAAAAATCAAGAATTTTCTCTCACAAAAGCAAGTGTATCATTTTCAATATTCTAAAAATAAAAGTACTTTTCCTGTTAAGTACTGTAGACTTTTCTTTATAATGATGAGTTTTAAATAGTGAGATATTAATAGAAATATCTTTTTTTTATTACTCTTTATTCTTTGTTCAAAAGAAACAACTTCCAAAAGAAGCAGCCAACGTCTACACTAAGGGTAATTCACCCTGTGATTACAGCTTTCTGCGTTCCAATTCTTCTGCTGTTTTTTTAAAACGGTAATTCTGTTTGATGAACTCATCCTGTACTTTTCCCACACTGCTTCTGCAGCTGGAATAACAGGGTCGCGTGATAAAGAGCAGGCGCACGTTACAATCAGACAATTCTTCGGCTTTAAGATTCTTTGATTTTAAGCTCATTAGGATACAAATGACAAGGACCATAAGAATACAGGAGAGTAAATTTTCTTCGGTTTCAAGTTTTAAAAAATAACTTTTGTGCCTGATACAAAATGTTTTAAAAATAAAACCAAACACACACACACACACACACACACACACACACACCCAAATATACAAAGCCCCAAATTTGTAAGAATATTATTTTTTAAAATTAGTTATTTTGAACTTACCACAAAGACCAACTTTCCAACATTTGTCCAGGGGAAGTCATACAGTAATTGCTTCTCTTCATCAAGATTCTGTGAAAAGAATTACAATGCACGTGGAGTTATAACTCTAAGATCGCTCTAAAGTCTTCCCCAGCTAAAATTCAGTAATTAAAATCTGAAAGACTTCTGAAATTCTCTTTGGAAAGGTAAAGATAGTAATTAAAAGATTAGTGATAAAATTCCATAGCACTGGGTTCCTGGCAACTGCATGAACTGGCTGTCTGAAGGGAATCTTTTCCCTTCTGGCCTATCCACACAATTTAAATAAGAAGTCCAAAAATTCAGGCATACCAGAAAAGTAGTAAGAGACTGACTTTCATAACTGGATATTCTGCCTACATTAAAGGTAAGACATCCTTAGAGCATCCTAATGTTTTGTGGAAAGGTATTTTCCCTCCCTGTAGGACAATGGCATACCACCTTCCAGGGACAAGTTTTATCACATAAGTGCAGCAGAAATTAAAATGTCTAGCCAGACCTCATATTAAAATGCCATTTTTCTCTCCACACTTATTAACTGTTCTGTGGGATAAAAGAGAACACTGAAAAATCAATGACATGCAAAGAAATGTTAGGGTAGTAACGATCTGTTAGTGATGTGGTGGTGACGCATCTGGGCTACTCTCCGGCCTGTTTCCTACTACGGGGAACTCACTCCTGGCAAGCATCAGGTTGAGTCACTTCGCCCAACCTGTATCATTCAACATCTGTGCGAGACAAACAGGAAGCAGTGGCTGGAGACATCCCTCGGGAGTGTGCTTACACGTAAGATGCGGTCAAGACCAGCTGACACTTCTTTCTCATTCACCCACCTGAAAAATCTGTATTCCTCGCATGGTCAGCCCTAGGGTCAGCGAAGCTTCGATCTCCCTTTTATCCTGTTAGAATAAAATTGTATGAAAAAAAGAGTATTTTTCCAAATGAATACTTCAGAAATGAATACTTCAGCATCAAAGAAATAGAAAGAGATTCTGCAATTTAAAAGCATCTGACTTACAATAACTTTGCTCAAGTCTTTCCATATGCCTAGTATCCAATAAGAGTTCAGAAAACCATAAGCATATGCTAAATTAATAATGGCATATAATACATTTTGTATCCTTAGAGTTCAAATTTTAGCATGGTCACTATAGTATACGCACGTTCACTCTGACAATACTCTAAACACTTATGCTATTGAGAGCTCTAGAAGGTAACACTATTTTTTGCTGCTTTTGCATCATTTGATTTATTTTTCACCTTCCATCTTAGGCTTACTCACTCCTCTAATTTCATAGTTACAGTCTGAGAGGTATCAAACTTTATATATATTTAAAACAGGACTAATTTTACAGCTCCATGAAACCAAATTGCAGGCAAGTGACTAAACAGTTATGATTGTCTCATGACAACAGATAATACAATTATCTTTTATATTTAGTTTGGAAATATGTATTTTTAAGAAACTCAATTATTGCTTGCCAGTATGATATACATTCTTCTAGTTAAACTGTAAACTGTAACATGTAAAACTGAAACTATAACATAAGGAAAAAATTCTACAATTAAAAAGGTACTCGGAAATTTGGCCACATCTTTTATGTACTCATCTGTAAATACATTTAAGGAATGAAGTTCAAAATGGAATAATAAGAGTTACTTAATAACTAAAATATTTTCATCACGAGGTATCTTGAAACAATAAATGGATGTGTGCACAACACTCCTCAATACCATGGAAAGAGATATTTTTAGAGAATGTATCTCCCCTTGGCATAGAGAAGGCATAGCCTATTTTCAGTGTTTGGACTATTCTTTTCCAACTCCTGCATTTTTTATGTCAGAAAGGCACATGCAGTGTAAGATTTAACAGGAGAGGCCAATCCATCACTATTTAAACTGTGGTCAATTTCCCAGCCCAGCTGTACCGATTGCTTTCTGAAATAAGACTCTGCCCATAAAATGCTGGTTGTTCACATGTGAGGTGTTTACTGGTGGGGGAAAGGACACAAAGCACTTTTGTTTTTTCTTCCCAGAATGCTCCCTGCCCTGTCTACCCTTTTTGCATCAATAAACCCTAAATGCATCAGATTTAATGGCTGCCTCTTGATTTCTCCAAAGGATGAAAACTGCCCTTCATGTGACAATATCTAATCAGCCACTTTAATCACATTGTTACTAAATATCTTATTTCAAGCAGACAAGCAAGTCACTTTCTATGTCATGTAGAAAGAACCACATGCTAAGCAAAATTTAAAAATTAAATCTTGCAGAAAGACAAACTGGGTATTTTTACTTCACTAAAAGATTATTAATAGAATTCTTTAAAGTAGCAAGTTTCCTCGGCAAGTGAGGCAAGAAGCACTGACTAATTACCAAGCATCTGCTAACGTGCCAGGGAGCCCACCGTGTTAGCATTTCATGTTCATCACCCCACGACCCTCCCAACTGCTGGAGTTCACAGCACTGCTCCCACGTAATAGATGGCCCAGGATTATAGCTGCAATGGCCCAGGACCCCAGCAATCATGAATAGTGACATAGGGCTTCTAAGTGATGTCTAATTTCAAAAAGCCAGAATCTTTCTAATGTATTTTTCACACTTCTAATATATCTTAAAATATAAGCTGATTATTAAAAATGTTATTTGTTGACATTTTTTTTTCCATGTAAAATGAAGTGCCACAATAGGGGGAAAAGTCCCAAGTCAGTCTTTTAGGAATTCACTCCAAAAGATTCTACAGACCTTAATTGTGCCTTTCAAGTCACAGTACATCTTTTCAGGAGCGAGAGGTCAAGGAAGGGGTGGAAGGAATACAGAGACCAGTTGCTGGCCACTTACTAAATTTTTGGGGCTGGGGACACAGCTCAGAGGTCTAAGTGACTGCCTGGCAAGCAGAAGGACCCAGGTTTGATCCCCAGTACTGCATACTATGCATGCCATGCCAGCCACCGAAACCAGGTATATGGTGGAACACACCTGTAATCCCAGGCCTGGGGAAGCTGGGACAGGAGGATCACTACGAGTCTCAGCTGCATAGTGAGACTTAGTACTGAATGAATAAATGAATGAGAGTGAATGAATGAACGAATGAATTAAAGGGCCATGGAGAAAGCTCAGCAGTCTAAGTGACTGCCTAGGCAAGTGCAAGAAGTCAGGTTTGAGCCCCACTACCACATGCCGTGCTGTCCCCACTGCCGACCACCAAGACCAGGCATGCACACCTGTAATCCTAGTGCTGGGAAGGTTGAAACAGGAGGATCATTATGAATCTGAGCTGTGTAGTGAGACCCTGAATCAAATACATTTTTATAAAAAGCTTAATAAATTAATCAATTAATTAATTTTTGGAACCAGCTAGAAAGATTACCCAGCACTACAAACCAAATACAGCCCAGTCTCCAATGGTACAGGTTATGCTAATTTTAACATAAAGGGTACAGTAGAGATAATAAACACAGTAATAATAGTAACAATAGCAAGTTTAAAGTGTGACGGGCACAGTTTTAGATCGTCTTCATTGCTGCCATCTTAAGGAGTAGGTTCCTGATCCCAGTTAATTATGGGGATATTGAAACACATTGGTTAAATAATTCGCCCAAGGTCCCACAGGAAGAAGCCAAGCTGGGATTCAATCCTAGGCAGTCAGGCCCAATGGACCATGTTCTGAACTACTTCATCCCTTTGGTTTGGAGGCATTCATGGAGATTCAGGAGCTCCTGCCAAGGAGGTGTACTTGGGGAGCACGGACAGGGGTGGGGACAGAAGGTGAGAAGATGATAAATCATGTGAGGTGCTCTACCCCATTCTTGTTTGGGCAACTGACTTCTGGCCAGGTTAGAAAAATGAGCTTTAAGGGCTGGCCAAATAGCTCAGTGGATCAAAGTGCCTGCAGGCAGGTGCAGGGACCAGAGGTTCAATCCCTGGGCCTGCTGTGCAGGCCCCACCCGCAGAACGCACTGAGATGGCAGTTGAGACTGGGGGCACCCAGTAATCCCAGCACTTGTGAGGCTGTAAACAGGCAGATCACTACAAGTCTGATCTAGTAGTGGGACCCTGAACACCCGGTAGACCCTTACCTAAAATACAAAATAAATAAATAAATAAAAAGAAAAATGAGCCTCTGCATGCACAGGATACAAAGGACTAAGGACTTAAGAGAGTGAGGTGAGTGCAGAGCCTGGTTCGTGCTCAGGAGCTTTGTCACCAAGGGCTGGGCTGAACCTGGCTCTGCCACTTGGTTCTACCATCTCAGGTACTACTTAACCTCCTAAGCCTCAGTTCTGTAGAACAGTGATTATAGTTTCACTCTCATAAGTTACAAAGATTAAAAAAAACAAGAAAAGAAATACAAAGTGTGCGCAATAAACCTCATACTCCATAAACATGAGCTTAAGCTCTTGAGACTGCTGGATGCACTGTGGGTGTGGCCTGACTCTAAGCAAAATTAAATACGAGTTTAAATGTTACTCCCCAAAGCAGAGCAGCACATTTGGGGTGGAGAAAAAAAACTATTCCATTATCCTAAAAAGTCACACAACTTGTAACCATTTGTTTACCTCACTATTAAGATCAAGAAAAGAAAAAAGAGAGAAATGCTTCATCCTCATTCTTGACCAGAAGAAAACACCATCACTTGACAGAATGACCCACCAGCGTCTTCAATTGCTCTGTCATGGCTGCCTCTGTGTCCCAAATTGATTGGAAACGTGTATCTTTTAGGGTTATTTTGACTTTGGGAGAGTCAGGAATGGCCGGGCGCCAGAACGCAGCATGAGGTGGATGAGAACACACCGCCATGTTGCAGGAAGCTGCCTTTCCATGCACTGCACTCGGCTGCAGCGCTCACTGTATTTTTTTTTTTTTTTTTTTAAGGTTTTCTTTCTTTTCTTTTTCTTTGGGCAGGGTCTCACTACATAGCCCACATTAGTAGCGATCCTCCTGATTTCTGCCTCCCAAGTGCTGGGTTTCGGACTCCACCGCCGGCTCAGCGCACCCGGAGGCGGCCGGCGCGGCAGCTTACCGTATTTCTGACCACACCTCCTACAGACACTTGTGAAAGAGAACTTCTAGAACTACTTCTGAAAATGGCAAGAAAGGTGGAAAACCTGTGTTCTACGCGAAGGGGGGTATTTTAATGGGATTAATAACAATGTGTCTTTTACTTGTAATAACTTTTAAAAATTGAAATAGTCATCATACATTTTGATCACCATTTGTATGTTAATGAAACATTAAAAAGCCAGTTTATCAGGGCTTGCTAGCACATGCCTGTACTCTCAGCACTCTGGGAAGTTAAGGCAGGAGGACTGCCAAGTTCAAACCAAGCCCAGGCAACTTAGTAACTTAGTGAGACACTGTCTCAACACTGTGTAATTCCTTTTTTAAAAAAGGGTTTGGGGATATAGCTTAATGTGAAGGACATGGTGAAGTCCTGGGAAGAGAGCCTGTTTTAAAAAGGAAATCACAGTTTTCAAGATGACTGAAATGCTGACTAGGAGTGCTCTCCTCAGAACCACAGACACAGCGCAGCTCTGTACCTTATACAACCTGTAGTAGTGAACAGCGACGTCATCCAGCCGGACAGCTTCTTTGATATATTTAAGATGGGCCTCGGAAGCAGTCAGTGCAAACTGATCTTTGTGCATGTTTGGAATGTGCTTCAGGATGTAGTCCTTGCCCCTCTTGGAAACAACCTGTTGGGACATAAGGGGGCGTGCAATGGAGCATTTGTTGGAGGCATGCAAGTACAACTCCCACCCCAAATGATGGAAGGGTGAGATGGAAGGGTGAGAGTTTAAAATAGGCTATGCAAGCTGGCTAATTTCCACTGGAAAAGTCCTACTTTTGTTCTGCTTTCACCATCTGTATGTTACTGGCTTAATCAGCTAATACTATAAGCTACAAACTCCATCTGGGGTAGTGCTGCATATCTAAAAACAAAAAATGAAGAGAAATGGGGAAAATGGGTTCTTCTGGCTATTAAGTCCCCAAGAAAAATATCCCATGCAAGAGTGCATGATTTTGTGTACCTCCTAGCTTATGCTTGCAAAATGACTGGTACCCTAAAATATACCCAGTATCAGCTCATCTGCAGGTTCTGGGTCCTATCTAATTCTTCCAAAATTATAGCCATGGGGATGGGGGGAGTTCAGTGCTCATCTGGAGAAAGCAGTGGACAGGGAGGAATTCTCTGACAAGCAGGAGTTCACATGACTCCAGATTTTGGGCAGTGGGCCCTACACAGAGCTAGGATTACACTGAAGTGAGGTGGGAAGATGAATTTGATGTAGGACATTTTGAGTTTGAGGAACCTGGTGAAAGCTACCTAAGAGACTGGAAAGAAACAGAACTGGGAGTTACCTGAATGTACATGGATTTGGATGAAATCTCCCCAGATGTGAGCTGTACAATATATTATACAGCAAAGCATCACTGTATAGTATATAGCAAAGTATAGCTGCCAAATTCGGGAAAAGAAGTGAAGGGTATTCTCTGGATTCAGCTGTACTGAGGCCCCTGGTGATCTTACCGACAGCACTGAGTAAGTAGGCTGGTAGGAAAGGAAGGCTGAAGGAAGTGGCTTGAGGAATACACATACCAAGTATACACGGCTTTTACAGGCCTTCCTGAGGAGGCAGCCGAAGGAGGTGGCTCCTCTTTCTCGAGGGTACGTGGGTAGCATCAAGTTTAGTGTGTTTTGACCAAAGGAGTGAGTTTGACAAGAGGTGACACCACAGAAGAGAGAAGACACAGCAGACTCAGGGAAGATAAGACAGACAGGACCAGGGTGAGACAGTTCATGCTAGCACAACCTACATTTTCCCACTGATGCAAGGGGTGGTTCCTGTCATGTGAAGAAAGGACACGGAGTTGGAGTGAGAAATTGACTTAAGATTTATTTTCTCAGCCTAGGAAAACTGTGAATGATCTCATCCTTGAAGAAATAATGTTTTTCTCTTCAAAGGGGGAAAATGCAGCTTCATGAAAGGTGGGTAAGAAGGCCACAGTCAAGTGTGTACATGCTGAAAGGAGGCTGGCAACCTCACGCTCCACTGTGCTGAGGAGGAGCAGTGCCCTGCCCATCAGCCAGCTGCCCACTGAGGACCTCAAGACATCGCGTGTGTCCAGCTCTCGAGTGTTAGGTTTCTAGCTGGGCATCATGAGCACCGGTCACAGAACATGTGGGTTCCCATCACATGAAGGAGCAGAGAGCAGCACAATGAACTAGAAATGCACTTGAGAAAACCCCTCATTAAAGTCTGGAAACAGTGCCTACCCAAGATGGGAAGTAAGCCTCGGGCTCAAAGTATTTTCCATAGTGCTTGTTCCTTTTGAAGTTTCCAAGATCAGCCTGCAGGGCGAAGGCTGCCAGTAGGAAGTAGGCCTCCTCTCGGAGCACACACTGAGAATGAAGGACTTGTTTTCTCAGGTGCCAGTAATAATAGTATCTTGCTGCTCTGTCACTAGGAAAATAGAAGAAAGCAGAAGTCACAGTCTGGTGGAACAATGCGACAGAAGGCACGTAAACAGCCCAAGCGCTGCTTTCCATCTGCTGACAGGAGCCTGCTCCTGCTCCCCCGCCCACCTCCTGAAACAGGGTGGTCACAGCTAGGACCTGCATCACTCAGGTCATAGACGCTGGAACACCAAGTCAGGCTGCCCAAGCTGCAAACAGTCTCTCCTCAGCTCATCACGCTTGATTTTCTCAGAGGAGGGGAAAGGGTCTGAAAAACTCCCTCTGACATGGTAAACACAGCCCTGAACAGAGAGAACTGAGAAGCTCACACACTTGTTGTCTGCATTTTGAAATTTCTGCCACCATAGTGCTGTGTGGGATATAAATGAGAATAGTATGAGCCAGGATTCCGGCTTTTATGTTTTGCTGTAATTTTTAAAACTTTGTTTCTTAGTTAAGCACATTACAAATACTCTAAGGCTCTTTTACAAATGTTTGTTTATATGCCTTCCTGAAAAAAATCTGCACACCTAGAGTCCTTTTTGTGTTTGTAATTCCCTGAGAATGAATAAACTGAAAGCCACCCTTGAATGTTTTTGTCTCATATTAAGTGAATGTTACTTTATGGGTACATTTTCATAAGCCTCCTCAAAACCATCACGATTGCCTCCACAAAAAGAAATGCTCATTGCAAAATCCACTGAGGCCAGAAATACAATCGCCACTAACTAAACGTGCTGAGCAAGAAGTGCAGAGTAGGGAAAAACCTGGTTAAAAAAATAAAAAACAACTTTATGGGTAAACAGGATGTTTGTGATCAAAGTAAAAACACAGTTAGAAGTGTGTGCATAGATTTATATTTTAATAAGCTTATTTGTCTCCCGTTACAGTAAGCTGAGTTTACCTGAGATTCATAGTTTTTCAGATGATAATATAAACATGGGTTTATTTTAACCAAGTATGAAGAGCTTAAACATAAAGCATTCATAGACTTATTCCCCTGGGGACCCAGTACTTTCTGAGCACGTCTTTTCATAATGCTGACCACACACTGTTTGTACTGGTTCATCCTTGAGGGGAAAGGCAGAGGGGATGAATTCAACACTCATTAAGCCCCAGGGAGTTAATTAGTAGTTAACTAATAAATTTTCTTTCTTTCTAGAGCATTCCTCAAAGGTAAATAAGAAGAAAAATTTATTTTAGGTAAATTCAGCCTAATGAAGTTTCCTAAGCTTTAAATAAAATTCTTCAAGGGCTGATGTCTTTTGGCTTTAATTTGCATCAGGCAGTGATATAAAACACTATCAAGAACTAATCTGTCACATAACTCACTAGCTGAGGTACCTTTTTCTCTTTCACATGGCCTTTACCAAAGTTTAAAAACAAAGCAAAGCTAGGGGTGATGGAGCAGGCCTGTAAGTCTGGCACTCAGGCAGCTGAGCAGGATGATCGCCGTGTGTTCAAGGACAGCCTTGCGTACAAAGTGACCTCAAGGCCAGCCTCAACAGCACAGTACAACCAACCCTGTCTCAAAAAATCAAAACAACAACAACAACAACAAAAAAAAAACCCAAAACCCAAACCAACCCTAAAAAACTAAAAACCAAAAAAACCAAGGTGAAGCAGAGGTCACATTTCCTACAGTTTTCTCTTAGGCAAAAAAAAAAGTACCTCTGAAAGTTTTTCAGCACTGAATCCTCCTATACAAAATGAACCAGGCTTTAAAACTGAGAGATTCTGAGTCTGCATCATGAGCATGGTTCATGCGCCCAGCCCTGAGCAAAAACCGTCGATGGCCTGCCCTTGCCAAGACCTACCTCAGTACCACAAGAGCTCCACTGGGCTTAACCCCGGCTCTGAATCAGTCATTAGAAGAGAAGCAAGACCCCAAATATGAATGGAAACCCGGCTAAAAAGAAGGCCTTTCTCCATTTCCTACCCTACCCACTCCATCCCTGGAAAAGAAAATAATCCTTTAATCAAGCTCTCCACTCTTCACAAAACTGCTTCTTCTTTATGACTATTTGTTCGTGAAAATGTGGAATAAAGAAAATGATAGCTAGTGATAGTGATAATGTTTTCATTCACAATTTACCATTACCATTTATTTATTCAACAAATATTCATTCAGTGTCTACAACACCTATGTTTAGGAACCAAAGGTATGTGAGTATGCAGAAAGACTAAAAAAGAAAACAATGCTGCTGTTACAGAGCGTATGTTCCCAGAAGTGGAACACCAGAACGCTGGTGTGTTGTCAGAAGTGCTGTGGGAGGCAGGAGGCTTGCACTTCTCCTTGTCCTCATACCTGATCAGTCTGCCGTTTTCCACATAGTACTGTACTCGGAAATGTATAATCATGGGAGGCCCAAACTGGTCAATGCCCTGAAACAAAGATATGCATAAAAAACAAGCTATTCAAAATAAGTTACTTCACAAATGAATTTCAAAAGTCTCCATTTTAGCACTGTTTGCCAGATGCTTTTTCAGCAGGGAAGGGCTTGGGCTAATTGTAGTCATAGGGAGCGCTGAACACTGGGCAACTGACCCCTGTGGATAGCAGGTTCCTGAGAAACTAGGAAGTTACAAAGCCAAACAGGGCACCAACCCTCTTCTGATTGCTAGTCAAAGTAATGCCAATGACAACATACGGGAGGATAAAAATAATACCATGGAAATTTCTAGCTGAGATCCAGCTCCCAGCTCAGCTCTGTCCCCTGTGGTGACCATTTGCTCCTTATTACAAATGTCCTCTTGTTCCCTTGACATTCCACATACCAAATTCTGTTTGTTTACTCAGACAGTCATGCTTCTTATTTGTAGCTGGCTTTGAAGTAGTCTTCCCCTTTATCCTGAGAATTCTTAACTACAAACTGGTAGATCTGGGATTAAGTATTATGACTTTATTCTGATTTAGGAGGGTGATCTTGGAAACTCTATGCAAATTTCCTCGTGAATGTTCTCCCACATAAACAGAATTTATAATTACTAAATAAGGGATCTGGTATAATGAAATATGAAGGATCAAATATATGTATAGTAAAAGTAGCATTAATTACTAATAAATTCCAGCACAAGTTTTGATAACACAACCACAAGAAATAACTTTTCTTTTACTTTCAAAGTGTTATTCTGATATTGCTAAAAAATTTATTACCCAATATTATTTATAGACATTCAAAATATATCATTATACCTAACATCTTACAATTTATAATTTCTTTCCCCAATCTTTACAGAATGAAGTATTGCTTAAGAGTTTTTTCTAATATATAAAAATTCAGATAAACTTGTTTAAAAACATCAAAATAATTTTGCTCCTAAATGTAGCCTCACCCAGGTGACTTCGCATTGTCGTACCTTGCTGGCCTCTTTCTTCCACTCTTTTGGACAATACTTATAAAGCTTTTGTTGCATTTCCATGTACACATGTTCATTATCTGTACATTGAAAAAAGGAGATAAAACACTAAAGAAAAGACACATTTTTAAAAAGAATATTCAGAGATAACAACTTTAAAAATGCATCAAGATATGGGAATGCAGTCTGAATTTATACCACCAAGAAAGCTCAATAAGACACTAAAGGATAAAAGGTTCTGTAAGCTACACATTAATGAGATTACCCATTTTTTGCTTCTGCAATATAGAACTCATACTGGTGATCTATGTAATGTTTAGAAGAAACATTAGTTTCCAACTCCTGCTTTTCTTTCCCCTTTCTAGGATCATTATAACGTAGGAATCTAACTTCAAACACTGTAGTATTAGTTTTAGAAAAACATGAATTTGTGTAGCTCACAAAAGACTGCCCTTATAAGTGCCAAATAATGAAACAGGGCAGAAATATCTTAACTGCTATGGGAGACATTAGGCAGCAGCGATGAGAGCCTCTTTCTGCCTCCTGCTTGTGAAAAATAATCTTTAAGAATATTCATTCTCTGTCTCCCCATAGCAAAACACATGACAAAATGATAAACCATTACTTGCACTGCCTCTGGAACCAATCTAGGGGGAAGAAAAGAACCTTATGCAAAACAAGCATGAATGCCAAAATATTCCTTTCAAGGGACTGATAGCTATTTATAAAGCAAACAGGATGTGATATAAAAATCATCTAAACATGAAAACAAGATGCCACAAAATTTTTCATTTTTCCTAAAGAGAAATCTTGGGGATCTTGGGGGGGGAAAGACGGGTGGGGGGAGAAGGAAAGGGAGTAAGAGGGGGGAGAGAGGCAGAGAGAGAGAACAACTGACAGAGTGACAGAGAGATAGAGACACTTTAGAGAAAAAGCACTTAGCATTCCTATAGTTTTAAATCTAACTTTTTAAAATGCCAATTCCTTTTTCTAACCATCACCAAGGGGGCATCCTCTTGAAATGTTCTGCATAAAAATACTCACATCTGAAGGAAAGTATATCTCTGACCACTCCAGGAATAAACAAGCCTAACTACACTGCCTATTCCTAGCTGAACACTGGAGTTCAACTGGGAAAAGTCAGAAGAGTAGAAATGGAATATTCAGGTTTCTAATTTGAATGAAAAGGATGATGGAGAAGTCCCAGTGTCAACAAAGAGGGGATGCTACCCAAATGCGGTTGTTAGGTTAGGAGACACTGTCTCCCATTTCTCCTTTTCACTGAACTGGACAAGACCAGAAAACGCTCCTACTGAAGCTTACCCGTGTTCTGCTGAATTTCCACACGAAGCAGCAGCATGCTGAGCAGAAGCGGCACTGCCTGCCAGGGCAGCATGTATATACCTATTAACTACTATTGTATTTCTACCATCTGACACTGCGATCAGGGCTTTACAGCTAAAGACTCTGGAGACTCTAGCTAGCTGAGCACATGGAAGCTGTACAGAACGATGTGCCCAGAGAGGACACAGAAGTTCCTTCTCCCAAAGCTTCCCGCCTCTCCTCTCTGTGCCCTTCCTAACATCATTTGCAACACACTGGCAAGTGAGTGAACACATAGGCTGAGTTTCTTATTGCTCAAGAAAGAAATATAGAGGAAGAGTTAAGATGTCTCATGAAATTATTGGAAGTGTTAGTATGAACTCACGCATATGAAGAAAAATATGTGATATCAACACAACATGGTTAACATTATCACCAAAAAAGACCAATATGTACCATGTGTCTATACATATTATAAGGATTTCTTTTTTGGCTGGCTCAGCCTGCCTTAAGGGCGGGGCTAAGGCAGGTGGAGGTGGGGTTCAAACCGCCATATCCTGCACCTGACTGCCTTTGCATGAGCAGGCACTTAAACAACTGAGCTAACTGGCAGGCCCTCAGTCTCTGGATATCATACACTGAGAATGGCAAAACACCACTGACCTAGTATTTCCACCAAAAATACGCATAACTGGAATTCATCATAAAGAAACAACAAAGAAATCTGAATTGAAGGACATGCCCAAAGTAACCTGACCGCACGCTGCAGAAATGCCAAGGCCATGGGAGGCGAAGATGAAGGAACTATGCTGAATCAAGAAAGACCTGACATGTAACCATTAAATGTAACTTATGGGCCTAAATTTTCTTTGCCTATGATAACAACTGACAAAATTAAAAGACAGTCACGGTCATATCAGTATTGGTTTCCTGACTATGAGGTTTACACTGTGGTCACACAAGAGAATAGAGTATTCCTGCTTTGAGGAAATATACATTGGAGTACATTCAGTGTATAAATAGGTAGGCAGGATGGAAGGAACAGAGCAGTAAAATGTTAGGTGCTGAAGAATCTGAGAGAAAGGCATTTGGGAAATCTCGGTAGTATTGTTGCAACAAGTAACTGGAATTATGTTTCAAACAGTTCAAAAATTCAGATATGTTCCGATGTACGGCATTTATATGACATTAGAGAAGAATATTAGAATAGTTGTATTTTTCCATGTCAATATTTAATACTCCAGAGACTATACCTTTCGCAAATATTCAGTGTACAATGGCTATTTAGGTATCTATCTAAAAATGTAGGCGCTTTTACAGCAGTAAAACCTTTCCGTGTACTAACCAGTAGCTGTATGACGTAACATTGTATGTCTAAACCCACAGAACCTAGACACCAGCTGTGAGACCAAATGCCCACTACATCTTCAGGTGAGGACAGTGTGGATGGAAGCTCCTCAGCTGTACCAGGCGTGCAGTCCTGTTCAGGGCGCTGGTAGGAAGGCAGTGCCTGTGAGTGCAGGCTGCATGGGAACTTTGCACACTTCTCTCAACTTCCTGTGGGCCTAAAACTACTCTTAAAAACTCATAAATAGCTCATAAATAAAATGTTCTTAAGCACATGTCCGTCCTGCCACGCTGGCACAGCAGTGGGGTTTACTTGGTTTGGGAAAATCTGACAGAGAGGGAAGCCGAGTGCTGCCTCCACAGCCACGTGGGCTGTTGGTGGTAGAACCAGGAGAACCAGGACGTCTGACTCCTGTCCCAACGTTCTTTCACCACACTGCAGCCTCCTGTAAGGAGGCCATCTTAGCACTGTTCTGGGACCTGAGGAAGCTGTAAACTGGTTTTCTTGGACTGACCTGCTGAGCAACAAAGATCAGCGATCTGGCTGTGGCTGGTGTAAGGAGGATTACCTGCATGCAGATGAACAGAAGTTACTTAGAACCTACAGGGTTTCTGAATGCTCCTCGGCTTGTCCTGGAAGATGACTGATGTCTGTACTAACACTAGGGCAGAGCTGGGCACTGGTGCTTGTGGTGCTCTGACCACCATGGGAAGAACCTGAAGGGCCAACGGCTGACTCATTGGGCCCCAGCGTGTCTGTCCCCTGGCGTGTTTTGTGGCCTCTCCTAGCAGAGCCACTGAAAACAGCTACATTTTAGAGAAGAGGCCTGACTTAGCAGTTCACCATGACACACTTTTTAACCTGCCAGATATAAGCATTTTATGGTAGTGATCAGATTACCCAGATTAAACCTTTCAACATAAACCAATTCTAGCAATAGAAGATCAGCCTCACCCAAGTAGAAAATACATTTTACAAAAAAATCTTGACAACATGAACAAGCATGAGTTTTTTTTTTTTTTTTTTTTTTTTTTGGTATACAGAAGACTAAGTTAGAGAAATTTCAAAAATATGATTTGAAAGAAAAAAGCTCATAGAAAATGGCCATAGATAAGTCCTAAGAATTCAACTCTAAGGCATTATGGGAGAAGAAAGCTTATGTGGAATTATTTCCATGGAAATATCTTCACATACAAAATAAAGAAAAAAATGATCCTCTACTTCTAAGCCATATAATCTGACTTGCAGAAAGAGAAGAGAAACAGAAAATAGGATTCAATTAATAAGATCAGTATTGAATAGAGGAATTAATTTTTATCTTCAAATTATTTTATAACATCAAAAATTATAAACTATAAAAATATCTCATATACCTTTTCCTTAAGTTTCAGCTATTTCCTGAATACTAAGAAATAAAATCATTTGGTTCATTAAAATATAAAAGAACATGCACATTAAAATCTAGGTTTCTAGGGCCAGGACATAGCTCAGTGGCATAAGCGCCTGCCTGGCAAGCACAAGGTCCTGAGTTCATCCTAGGTACCCAGAAAAAATAATCACAAATAAAATCTAGATTCTAATAAGAACAAAATTTTGTGTTCAAAGTATAGTCAATACATGAACTAAAACTCTTAATCTTGTAAGAAATACATAGTAATTGTATTAAAAGCTAAACCCTTAACTAAAACTGAGAACCAGTTTTTGTGTACTGTGAAAATCACAGCTTTATAACAATATGCTGAATTTAAGCTTATAAAAATATCACTTCTTCAGAGATAGCTGGGTAAATTCAACAAACAAAGTACTTAGACTTACTTTGTATAACACTGAGTCCAAAGAGATGACCATCCTTTAGCCGGAGCAGGTCACACACCTGGACCAGCAACTGTTGACACAGAATTTTAACCTGTAGAGGATAAAAAGGCATAATTTGAGAACAAATTAAGTCTACATGGCAAGCTAGAATTGGGCAATTTAATGCATCGTAAACAGGCGCCTTGATAGAACAAGCTGATATTAGCAAAACCACTGCTGGTTTACAGAAATCACTTTAATCTGTAGCTGTGTCTCAATAATGATTATCACACTATCCATTTTTACAACATGGTAATAAAATCCAATACCATCTTGCACAAGACTCTTAAATCTTACAACACACAAACAAGGCTCTCCAACCATGGATATGCAAAAATGGGTATTTCAGAAAATACCTGGAACAGGCTGCTGTGATTACAACAATATCCATCTTACAACTTGTCTTTCTAAAACAAATTTGTTTAAACTGATAAATAAAAATAACATATACTTACAATGTATAGCATGCTGCTTACATTATATAATATAGCTATACATTATAGGATGGACAATTGCATATGTAATATATATCAAATTATGTAAAAACACTAAAAGTCTAATTCTTGCAATTTTATTTTATTTTACTTTTTGGGGGAAACCAGTGATTGAGCTCAGGCCCTTGTGCTTGCCAGGCAAATGCTTATTCTACTGAGCTATCTCCCCAGCCCCAAATGCCTGCAATTTTAAAGCATATGTTATTATTAATTATACTCACTATGTTGAACAATAGAGCTCTTGATCTTATTCTTCCTTCATTACTGAAATTTTGTTTCCTTTGACCAACATTTCTCTAATCTCTATGCATGCCCAGGCTCTGGTAACTACAATTGTAACTCTCTGCTCCTGAGTTACTTTTTGTAGATTACACAAACAAATGAGGTTGTGTATTATTTGTCTATCAGTGTCTGGTTTATTTCACAGAATGTCCTTCAGGTTCCTCTGCACTGTTGCAAATAACAGGATTCCCATCTTTTTTGGCTGAATAGCATACTGCTCTTTGGTAACAGGTATGAGATGACAGCTCATTGTGGTTTTAATTTGCACTTCCCTCCTTTTGGAAATGCTATGCGCTTTTCCATACGTTTCTTTGCCAGCTGTATGTCTTCTTCTGAGAAGTATTTATTCAGAGGAATCATCTTTTCAGGAAAAATTTTCTCAGTGGTCTAATCAAAATATTCACATACTACAGAATGAGTGACTGGGTAGCTTTTATTTATTTTAATCAATCACTGTTTTTCTTTTTATTTTACTGGCACAGTTCAGACACACATAACAGTAGCATCCACCATAGGGAGTCTGTACCTCTACCTGATATATTCTGCTTCTTCTATTCTTCCCTTTCCTTTCCCCTCCCCTCCATCCCTTCTTATCTACAAAGCTTTGTTTCTACATTATCCTTCTATTGTTCTATTGTTTTCTTGTCCCTTTTTTTCTTTCCTTCTCTCCTCTCCCTGTTATCCTTTTCATATGAACATTTTCTTCCCATCTCCCAATATCTATTATACATTTTGGTCCTTTTTTACACCTTCAGTATCACACATTAGAGAAACCACACGACATCTGAACACGTGCATCTGATTTGTTTCACTTAAGATATGGTCTCAACGGCTATTATCGAGAAATCAACCAATAATCAATTACTATTATCATCTAATATCTTTTTCCTTTTCTGAGTCCTAGTATAATCATAAAACCTTATTAACTTGGCACTAAGGAGAAAAGTGATTCTGAGTTAGGAACTCAGTTCTACACTTCCCCAAGTGTTAATGTGTTGTAGGGGTGGCCATCTTAAATTCAGAGTCACCAAAGTTTATTAGAGCTGTGACCAACTTTCAGAGCCCACCCAGCTCAATTTCATTTATAGAAGTATAAAATAAAAAAGTATAAAATATAACCCAGCTTATAGTTATGTAGTTTTAGTAACAGAAAAGGAAGCAACTCACAATGTATTTGTGTATTAAAATATCTGTATATATGTATTCTAAAATATGTACAACATGATTTATAATTTTAGCCACACGTTATTTCTCCTTTAATATATATTAGTTTTGTAATCATTTCTTCAAACATGATGATAGTTATTCAAATTATTATAAAGTCTAAGTTAGTTAACTCTGAATTAGTGACTTTTTAATCATACCTTAATATGGAACCTCAATTAAGAAAATAAAACCATGAGAAGATCCCTTAAAACCAAAAGCCAAAGGGCTGGCCAAATAGCTCAGTGGATTAAAGTGCCTGCAAGCAGGCCCAGGGGCTGGGGGTTAGATCCTGGGGCATGCAGTGATGGCCCCGTCACCACCCCCGGGGCACACTGAGACAACAATTGAGACTGGGTGTGATGGTGCAGGCCTGTAATCCCAACACTTGGGAGGCTTTAAACAGGAGAATCACTGTGAGTCTGATCTAGTAGTGAGACCCTGGATACCCGGTAGATACTTCCTTCCCTAAAATACAGGAAAAAACAAAAGCTAAATAGTTTAGAACTAGTAATAACTACAGTCATAGTGAGAAAGATGGGTTTACTTATTCTTTCTACAGTCATTACCAATTGGTAACTAACCTGAAGTACCTTACTCACTGGAAAAACCAAAAGACATTTATGGCCAGACTAGTACATATACAGTAGCTTAAGGAACACTCAGGGGTCGAAAAGTAAGGACAGTGAGCTTTATTATATAATCAAGACACATAGCCTGCACTTAGTAAATGTCTAATGAATGATTCTTTGTGGGCTCCTGATATCTTCTTTTTTTATGTATTTAGCACAGGGTCTATAGGGTCTCACTATGTAGATCGGACTCATAGTGATCCTTCTGTTTCCAGCTTTCCAAGTGCTAGGATTACAGGTGTGTGCCACCATGCCCAGTCTCTGTATCATTGTGCCCCGGGTGCTTCAGTCCACTAAGCTATCTTGCTGGCCCTACCTCATACATTCTTTCATGACTATAGACTTTCCCCTAAAAGGCAAGGAAACCATGCTATGAATGTTCCATTTAGCAATTTAGGGAAACACAGCAGTGCAATCTCACCAACACAAATGGCAGAACACACTTGCTCGTAAGAGAGTATTACTAACCCTGTATATGTCTACCCTGATTGAACTCACTTGACATCTTTGATTTTAGTTACAAAGAAGACTTACTGTTATTTCCAACATTTGCTCTCTGGATTTTGAGTTCCACAAAAATTCTAGCTTATGAATAAAGTTAAATAAACAGAATGATAAAGAACAGCTAAAACTATCACATGTCATAGATAAGTCTTAAGTTGAACTAAATACTACAAATTTGAGACTTAAAATATTGTGTTATTCAAGAGTACTTTAATCTTTAGTTTGACTATATTTAATCCTCAATTTCACCTACTTGGACACAAAGCAGGCAGAATAAACTGTAACAACAGTTAAAATTTCAAACCACAAGCTAACTGCCTATAAAATAAACTGTTGTAACTTTGTGTGACTCTTGAACAAATAATGTTGTAACATTTCTTCCATGCATCCCTTATAATTATCATTGTGCCGCTAGTTTAAATCAAGTATTTGGAGCCTACTGATAAAGCTCTTTAACAACCACCAAGTAAGTACAGTATTCTTGTTCAAAAACTATAATTAAATAAGGATGTGGCTTTAAAGTCTTCCCTGATGGGAAAACTAGCTTGAGCTTTCTGTATTTGCATAGTATGAGTCTTTATAACGATATTTTTAACTGATTGTGAAATGTCCTAACTTTTTTAATCTTCAGAAGCAATGAGAAATTTAAAGTGTCACACAGCAAGAAGTATTAACAGTTAACATTTCATCTAAAATTGCGCTCCATATGGAACTTTAAAATGGTTAGTTCTGAATGTGCCAGTGGCTTGTAACTGAACAAAAATGTTTGAAACATTTTTGAGAAAAAAAAGAATTGTGACTGCTACAGTCTTAGTGAATGTATAAATTCTTGGCCATAACTTCTTTCACTTGAAACTTTATGGTTCTTTCATTTACCAAATTTTATAAGTGTCCATACTTACTATTTTCCTGATGAAGAAAATCATTTAAAATAGCCCCACGTATAACTTATGGAGATTCCAAATGGCCAAAAACACTAAATCAAGTCCATATACAGAAAGGCAACATTCTATCAATTACACTTATCAGGAAACAGCCTTTCTCTGTTAAAAAAAAAGTATAATGATGAAAAGAGACTGTGAATGAAACAGTTTTTCTATAATCTGTTACACTAAACTCTGCAAACACTAATTGCTGTTTTCTGACTTTTAATAACAATACTTTGTAGCAAGATTGGCTGCAGCCTTGACTCACTTTCTAGCCATGAGAAAGGCTCACCCAGGCTCCGCCCCTGGGCCCAAGTGCCTGTTGGCGAGGGGCTCAGGCACGGTGAAAGTCTGTGCACCCTGAAGCGAGCCACGTTCTAGGCCTACACGGGGCTCAGACTTCGGGCTTCTGTGACTGGGCATGCTAGTGAAATGAACAGATAAAAGAAATGAAGTAAAATGCTAGGGACTCACTGCACAAGCTCATGCACCAGGCATTACACAGGCAACACCCTTAAATCCATGCCATGTTCTGTGAGGAACATAACATTATCCCCACTTCATGGATCAACCAAGCCGAAGAAACACACCCAAACTGCAAAGTAAGTTGAGGCATGAGAACTGCAACCCAGGTCGCGGTGGACTCTACAATCCACCTTATTCATATGTTGGGCTTGACAAGTTCATACTCATAGTTCTGACTATCTTAGGGAGATTACTACACTAATTTTGCAAAAACAGGAAATTAAGGAAGTATAAATTTTTTTCCCTCCTTATGATAAGATTAAAATACAGGTTGAGTAACTTGCATCCAAAATGCTTGGGATCAGTGGGGCATAGTGGCCTATTTCTATAATCCCAGTACTTGGGAAGCTGAAGCAGAATACTTGAGAGTCCAGGCCAGCCTTAACTACATAATGAGAACCTGTCTTCAAAACAAAACAACTTAGGATCAGAAGTGTTTCAGATTTCAAAGTTTTTCAGATTCTGGAAAATTTACATAAACTCAACTAGTTGAGCATTCCTAACCCAAAATTACAGACTTTCAGATTTTGCACTTTTGGATTAGAGATATTCAATCTATAATAACATCAGCTACCATCTGTGTGCCAATTCACACATCGAGAAATGAGTATCCTAATTAGGAATATAATTCATTACTAGACATTCTGCCCAATAGATAAACCTGTGCAATAAATAGGAGATGCTCGGATAATCCCCCGGGAAAACACAAGGTTGCACAAAATAATCAAGAAATGATTGGACCAGGGAAAGAGCTCAGTAGAATAAGCACTTGACTGACAAGTACAAGGTCCTGAGTTCAATCCCTGGTACCGCAAAACAAACAAACAACTATTGATTGCTAGTATAAAACTAAAGTGATTATGGTTATAAGTAGAACATTTTTCTATCTAAACTGTTCAATGATGCTATTTAAATGTCATATAAACTCACAGAAGATATAGAAAAATTCTTTTATGCAACAATTGAATTAAAAATAGAGCCATGAATACAAGGCAGAAAACAACTTAAAGACATTTCTCTAAGGCAAATTTTCTCCACTGTATTCCATTAGAATATAATTAAATGAAAGAAAAATACAGAAGTTGATAGTAGGGAGAGGCCTTAAAAAATGCTAGGTATGATACTGATTATCAAAAAATTATGTGACACTCTCTTCTGAAGGCACATACTGATAACCCTATAATTCAATGCTCAATTGGGAAAACAGAAATGTGTACACATATATGTATTAATAATAATTAATTCAATACTTTAAGCATATGATGTCCATCAACAATAGATGGACAACTAAATTAGGCATGTTAATACAATGGAATTGTAAACACTAATGAAATACTAATGAATTTCACAGGCCAAATGGGGAGTGAAAGGAGCCACACACAAAAACATATTACATAATTTCAGCAGCATGCAGGTTTGAAACAAGCAATAGAACTTTCTGTTGGTAGGAGGGCTGTCACCCTTTGGGCAAAGGTTACTAAATAGGGGTGCTGAAAATTTCCATCTCCAGCTGGGCAATGGTTACCTGGTGAATACACTAGCAAAAATTCAATTAAGCTGCATACTTAAGACTTGTAAAAATCATAGCATAGAAATTATGACTCATTTTTTAAAGTTCAAAATGGATCATGTTCTTCAAATTCCTGGTTAACTAAGTAAGTTGAGTCTGACTCATGAGGAACAACTTAGTGCTCAAAAGTGCTGAAATTGATCAGATTTCAACATTATTAGAAAACAATCAGTGTATATTAAAGCTAGCAATTACTGCCTTGTGTGTGAATGACAACCATAATCATTTAAAGCATAAATTCAGACATCAATAAAAATTACATTCAGATAAAAAGTTAAAAAACAGCAAGTAGTTGTTTCTAATTTGGTGATCAAAATTCTCTAATTTTACCTCAGGCAAGGCAATGCCAAAGGCAACTGCACTTAAACCACCAAGCTAAGTTTTGCCTGCACAGACTAACACCTCACTGCTGCCAGATTATTACTGTTGCTCCCAAAAGGATTTCGGCTGTGAGCGATAACAGCTTGAAATTGGCCGCTGGTGGGAGTGCACTGTTTGGCTACCTCCAAGGTGGGTGTACTCACATTTATGATGATGTTCAGAGACTCATCATTGGGAAGGAAAATACACACACTCCGGCGGTCTTGCATGACTCTGTTGTTATGGAAGTTCAGTTTGTTCATCGTGTTGTGGGCTCACTGGTGGTCAAGGCTGGGCTCTGAGTCCGCAGCAGCTGCTCAGGTTCCCAGCACTCCAAAGCCACACTCCTCTCATCACACACCCGACAGGAGAAGCATCCTGCTGTTTTAACTATGTAGCTTTCATAGCTATAAAAAAAGACCAAAGGCAAGGCAGTGAATAAATGATGAGACTGTCAAGGACAGAGACAGGGAGGTGAGCACAGCCCAGCTACCCTTGAGGCACACAGGGACAGCACGTTTCAAGCCCAAGCTGCCTAATTCTATGCACTGGAACTCTCTGAAATATATTTTGTATGTTTTACTCCCACTACTGACTGTCTTAGATCCTGCATTCACAGTCATGAACTCAACTTAAAGCCAGGGACAGCCTCACACATTCCAAAGCAGTACTGTGCCTTGCAAGGCCCCTAGAAACAGAGATACTGCTTTTGTGGAGTTTCCAGTCTCCCGGGGGAGATAACTATGGGCTCTGAAATAGCAGCAACAACAGCAAAATCCTCTCTCTCCTATTGCCACCAAATTCAAATAAATGGCTTGGCTCTTGCATCACATTCATTCTTTAGCCACTATGGTCTGCCTTCCACTTCCTTTGCTTTACCAATTCATGCTGCAAAGAAAGCCAGTGATCTCTGCCTATCAGCAGTATCCATCAGATTAACTTTGATTGAATTCCTACACAGTATTTACCACAGTTCTTAATCCTTCTGTCTGACTTTCTGCATGGTTTTATGATGCTGCACTTTCCTGATTCTCTAACCTGATACAATAAGCCTAATTTTTCTGTTTATTCCTTCAGTAACCACTTAATAGAAATAACAAAGCTAGGTATCAAACCTAGGTTGCATGGAAAAAAAAAATCCTATGAATTCTGGATATTTCATATAGAATTAGCTTATCAAACAGTTTTATTTTTCAAACTTATCTTAGATTTTGATATATAATTTTGTTTGCAAATAATGGAAGATTTATCGCCAACTTTCAATAGTCACATTTCATTTGTTTCATGCTTCAGTGTGTTGATGAGACCTTCTAGAATAACCTTCTAGAATAAATTTTAAATGGTAAATGTTTCCTAACTTCAATGAATATTTCAGTTATTATTTATTTATTTAAATTAGATACAGGGTCTCACTACACAGCTCAGACTCATAGTGATCCTCCTGTCTCAGCCTCCCCAGCGCTGGAATTACAGGCATGGCCACCACGCCCAGGGTGCCAGGGCTGGCAGGGCATGCAGTGCTGGGGATTAAACCTGGGTCCCTGCGCTTGCCAGAGAGGCGCTTAGACCACTGAGCTGTCTCCTCAGTGAGTATTTCACATATGAATAGAAATTGTTCAAGCAAGACATTTTACAACTAGTTGTCTCTAAAATCATAGGTATTTATATTATTCCTTTCTGACTATATTCATAGGACACAAAAGAGAAATTCCAGGAATATGGATCCATTTCACTAATCAGCAGTTTTCGCAGAATCCCTCTCAATCAAAGCATTAATGAGATTGAATCGTGTCCTATTTGCTTCTTAAAGTTAAATTTTCATCTGTTAGCAGTAGGGTGAAGAAGACATACTCTTAGTACAAGGAGTAAATATAATCAAGAATTTCCTTTTTTTTTTTTTTTTTTAGAACCGGGGATTAAACTCAGGCCCTTGCGTTTGCCAAGGAAGTGCTTATTCCACTGAGCCATCTCCCCGGCCCCAAGAATTTCCTTTTAATATACAAATAAAATACCATCTACAAGACAATTACTCAAAATTGATAACAAAACTCAATCTTTTATATCATATTTCCCTGTTAGAACGCTGCCCAGAAGCCCATTCAGAAGTCCCTTTACCTTACACAATACAAGCAACTGTCCCACATGCGGTCACATGGTCTCGTGCAGTCACCCAAGGTCAGTGCTATAGTTCTATGCAGCATGGATGGTCAACCCGCGTGTCCCAGGTGTGCACAAATTGACCGGACCCCAGCTCTGCCGCTCACTTAGAAAGTATGAGAAAGCAGATATACTGACCTGCTTTCTAGCTCAGCATCAATACACACATTTCCTAAGCACGCTACGAGATAGTGGAAGGTCTAAGTGTCGGATTCAGCAAGTTTAGGGCACACACTGAGCACCACGCTAGAGATAAGAAGTGGGGAATAAGCGACTTTTGTGAGCAGCCTTGATCATCACCAAAATGAAAAAGTGTCGCAACATTTTGAAGGAAGAGTCCCTCAAACCAGTTAGCTATGTCTACTGAGATTTTCCTGGAAAATGTGGCTTAGGGATATGTAAGTTTGCAAAGTACTGCTCCTTACTTGTGCCCCTTCTTAGAAATTCAGAAAGAAACAAAAGCTCTCCAAAGCTCTGCAGGCAAGTTTGGGCATTTAACTTAGTATTTCTCGAACTTAGCTGGGCACAGAATACTCCCCACTGCCCTGCCCAGCATATCTATTAAGGTCTCTGGAAAACAGTCATAGGCATAATTTGAGAAATGTAATTTTAAAATGACTTCCTTGCCAAGTATGTACTCTATGGCAGAATGTCCCCACGTTTATTGGGGCACTCTAATATGCAAGCCTCCTCCATATAAAATTCTTAAAGAAGAAACTACAAGCTCCAATTAAATGTACCTTATTTAACTCAAACCCTTAAATTGTATTAATCCCAGTATAATTCTTCTTATTTAATTTTATGCTTTTCCATTTCTAATTAAACCAATTAGAATATTTCTACTGATCTGCTTTCTAGAATTTAAATGACAAACTAGGAAAAAATATCTTCTGAGGTTTGAGTTATTTCAAGACTTCATTAAAATAACTTGGAAATTTCATTTGGGTAGTTTTTATTTTATGGTTCAAATACATAGTACAAATGAAGACTGAGCGAGGATTATTGAAATGAATTTCATAAAAGCAGAATTTAGAAGAAGCAGTGCTGCTTCACTGCTGCTATGTCCGCTTCGGGGGTCGCAAAGTACAAAAGCCCTTAAAAGAGACAGGATTGAGTTTTTACTTTACCCAGGACAGCAGTAAAGCTAATTAAAAGGTTCCACTGGAACATAAAAGTAACCATATCTCTAAAGCACAAAAATATCCAATTTAACCCTAAATTGGGCAGTCCTGGGGAAAAGAACTGGACTAAATTGATACCAGCTTGAATCAGAATTAGCCTCTCAACCATTCTCTACTTGTTCTATGTCCTTAAACTATGTCCCAATCCAGTCCTAAGAGGTCACATTGTCTACTTTGGGGTATCTTTTTCTATTCAACAATTTTGCAAGAGATTATCCAGGAATAAACCTTATAGTTGTAACACATTTCCAAGGCAACGGCAGATCAGCCAGTACGGGGATCGAGTCCCACCCTGCCATCTTCACAAACACCCAACTTACACAGAAAATATATTACAAGTCTGAAGTCCTCCCCCCTTGAATTTTTACCCACATGATATACTATCACTTTGAATGGAAGTGAAAGAAGATTCTTAACATTGGGATTATCTCCCTAATAGAGGGAAAAATTGTTATTTGCTAAAATCATAGTAAGGCAAGCATGATTAGGTAGGCACACATCAATAATGAATATGGTACTTTATTACCTAACAAAGCAAGGCAAAAAAATAGCGGAAAACTGCATTACAAAGAGCCCTGTCATTAATTTAACCATCACACATTTATATAGGCTTATAGTACACATATAGTATTGCAATATTTGCTGGAAAGCAGAATAAAGCAACAGAAGATGCTAATTAAGAACACATCATTGTCAAGAAGTTTAGCATTGTATTTGATTCCTAAGAGCACACACACTGATGTCCAACTCCACATCAAACTCAAGAAGAACTATAATGGGTAACAGTTCAATGTGCATCCTGTACCACAACACTGTAGTAAAGATAATTTTGGAATAGTATATTGCCTTTAATGGATGGTATCCTGTCCTAAGTTATGAAAATACCATTGGTTAAGTGAGTTCCATTTGTAGTTGTTCATTTATATCTTCATTAGTATGAAATGCATGTATTAAATACCATGCATCACATGTTGTGAATGCTAAAGATATGGCACTAAACAAAATACCGTGCTCTAACAAAATACCATGCTCTAAACAGACAACAAAGTAGACAGTGATATGCACTACAAACAAAAACAAGTCCAGAGTGGGTGGGAGAGCTGACGGAGATACGGTGTTGGTACAGATGGCGCACCACATAGGATGTTCCAGGAAAGCCACTCTGATGAGTTGATATTTGGGTCGACACCTGAATCAAGAGAGATCCATTATGTCCTTCCTTCCTTCCTTCCTTTCATCCATTCACTTATCCATGTCAGAGAAGAGTTCTGCTGGCAGAGAGAATTCTAAATGGCATGGATCATACTGTTCTGAAAGGTAAAGCAACGGTACTAATGACGGCTACATGTGCCAGACACTTAATGTGTGCCAGGTACTGTGAAGTGCTTCTGGTATTTGAAAGAAAACCCCAAACTTTGCATGCTTCTCATTGAGAGGTGGGATCTATTTCCTATCCCCTTGAATATGGGCTAGCCCTGTGTTCACTATGCTCAGCCAGAACTGTGGCCTCATGGATAACATACTTGTGAAAACATTCTTTGTCTCCCACTCCAAAGTGCTGTCTATGCAGGAACACTTGGTTCAGGAGCTTGGGATAGTTACTTGCCTTGTACACTCCCTCTACTATTGCAAAGTCATGAGCAGTCATTATCATTTAACCCTCAATGCTAAGCAGATGGTGCATTCTCATTAAAGGCTGCTTGTCTTATTACACATGCCCTTGGTCAGTGGAGATTCTACAGCAGACTTTCTTAATCTTGAAACTATAGTCATTTTGAACCAAACACTCCTTGACGTGTATGTGGGGGGCTGTCCTATGCACTGTAGGATGGCCAGCAATGCCAGTCTCTGCCTCTACCCACTAAATGCCAAGAGTCCCTCTCCTCCCAGTGTGACAACCCACAATATCTGTAGACAGTGCCAAAATGTGCCCTAGGGCCAAAATTACTCATGGTTGAGACTCAATTGCTCTACAGACTTACTGTAGGCTACCTTTTATCATTCAGATGTTCTTTCTTTTAAGTATAATAATGCAACTCTTATTAAATATATTTTTTCTACCTAAAAATAGGCAACTGAGCTCCAAACTCAGAAATCTGATCTGAACCTTATAGTCACATCTTGAATTTCTTGAATGTGTGTGGCCTCTGCCCTTGGAATAGCTTTGAAGTTTGCTCTTCTCAAAACTCACCTGTAATACCATGAACCACAAGCTTCTCACAGAAGTGCCTTCCACCATAACCAGACCCTTGATCCCACCAGAGTCCTATATTTTTATGTTAGTACAGTGGTGCCTCAGTCTAGGAGCTTACTTTGTTTTATGATTTGGGGGATGATGGATGTGTATGTGCAGGGAAGATGGTCAGGGTTGTGCTTGTCACCCAATGCAAAGTTTTCAAACAGAAGCAAATTTTTGCTCAACACTTTTGTTGGGAAACTAAACTGTTTGCATACAGAAGTGTTCATGAACCAAGGTATTATTGTATCTGAAAATATTAAAAGTGATCTGAAAACTACTGATATCTGGTATTCAATTGTCTCTATCTCTGTATTATAAAGATTTGTGTGTGTGTGTGTGTGTG
>NW_004524678.1:3300912-3343825 GCF_000260255.1 Octodon degus
AGAGAGAGAGAGGGAGGGGGAGAGGGAAGGAGAGGGAGAAGGAGAAGGAGACCGACTGACCAACCAACCAGGGATCAAGCACTTAGGTCACTGAGCTACATCCCCAGTCCTGAAGATTTATTTTTAAACATTTAAAGAAAGGGTTGTTTGCCTATAAGAACTATTTCATGAGCAAATTATTTTTGTCACTTAATTTGAGGGAAAAGTAAAATGAATACTTCCTGCTTGCAGCCTGTTTTTGCAGTTACATTTTTTTTGGTATACACTAACTACCTGTTTGGAGCCAAATACTTCAAAAAGAACAAGGGTCCTTTGCTGTTCTCTTTCCCCACTTTCAACCCATTGTGCTGGTAGATAAATGAAGCACCTTAGAAAGGCTAAAATCATTTTCTATGTTGCTGATCCTCTTTAGAGTTAATATGGATAGAACACTAAGATAGACTGGCTAGATGTGGTGGCTCATGCCCCTGATGACAGCTGCTGGAAGGCTGAGGCAGGAAGATTCCAAGGTAAAGGCCAGCTGGGTGACTTTGTCTCAAAATAAGAATTTTTCAAAGAGCTAGGAATGTAATTTAGTGGTAGAATACTTTGCCTAACAAGCACAAGGCCCTGGATTCAATCATTAATAACACACAACACATACACACACCCTAGATTCAATTGTTCTATTCTGTTAAGATCCTAATCTAGACTCTGCAATACTAACTTTATGGCTTTGAACAAGTTGCCTAATCTGGCAGGCTCATTCTTCCCTTAGGGAAAAAAAAATACTGGTCTCCAAAGATTACTGGAAGAAAGAAATGAGATAATGGATATAAAGTATTAGGTATGGCAATGGCAAGCAGAAACACCAAAATGATACCCAGGATTTGGAAAGAGATTTATTTATGTTGATGGGCACTCATAGGGATCATTCCCTGAATATCAGGCCCTGATTTTTGGTGGTCTGGGGGTTATACTGAATAAGCAAGCAGGAAATACAAAGGCAGAATGATTTGTCAATTGGGGATTGGTTTATACAATGTGATCACAGTGACCAGCTTTGCATCACAGCAAACAGTTATTTCTAAGAGACAGGAACAACTGAAACTGGAACAGGAACTGTTACCTAGACAACTAACAAGCAGAAGTATACTGGTTTGGGGTGAGGGCATTTGCTGCTATATTATCACTTGGGTGGGCAATCAGAAGGAGTATCTATAATTTAGTATCAATAAGTCATATCATATAGATATCTAGACCTTTAAGGCCAGATGCAGCAAGTGGGCTGAATGTTGGGGGGTTTGTTTTAAGATGGAGAAGCTGTGTATTGGCTATAAAAGGGACAGTGTGTAGGACTGTATCACATAGTTAGTCCCTTTCAGATTTTATGTTTGAAAAAATAGCAAGTGTATGGGTGTGTGGACTCAAATGTGTGCTGGCTGACCAAAAGATGGATGGTAGAGGACAATGGTTTTAACCTGTGCGGCACCATCTTTCCAGTAGAGTGTCCTTGTCCCATCCCAGATGTGTGCCACAGGGCTATCACGGTATGCCTTCCACCCTAAGGGGGCAGACAGGCGATATAAGGTAGGGATGTGACCCAATGCTGGCCAAACAATCAAAATGTCTGCAATCAGCATGTTGGGTCTACTGGGTGAACATACAATCTCGACAAAATGAGAATTCTTCCATGAAACGGGTTACACCAATGGTGGGAGGGCAAGGGCTGTCTTGTCTTTGGATCACTCGTGTAAGAGTAGTAAGCCTAGGGCTCCAGGTAGTCACTTTTGAAATCATATTACAAGAACTCTGCTGAGAAGAGTGCTATCACAAAAGAAAGGAAGCTAAGAAAGAATGCTGATTACAACGTTTGAACTGCCACATCTAGCTGTCTTGAGGCCAGAAACCGTCCGCAGGGATTTCCTATAGTAAGCTAATAAATTGTCTTCGCTGAAGCTAACTCTGGCACTTGCATCTGAATAAGCCCTCCTTCATATTATCCATCCAAAAAGAAGCTGATTGATACATTCTTTATTTCATCAAATGTTTACTACCATTAGCTGTCCAGCAGCATCTGCATTTACTTTTAACATTGCTCTAAGTTTTACACAATGAATATTCACCATAAGCAGAGAAGACTCAGAAGGTAGAAAAAAGTCTAACAAAAATTTTAGATGTTTGGTTGCTGTGCAGACACCATTGTTCTTTAAGAGAACTGCAAACATGTAAATTATGGGAATAATGTGTAAATTCACTTAAGGTAAAAAACAAAGATATGGGCAATTAGTTCCTACTTCTAGCAACAAAATGTCTCATCTTGAATATTTTTTTTTTCCTTTGTGTTTTATTTTTATTTTATTTTTTTTCAAAGTTTTATTGACAAACAGATAGCAATGAGACAGTTTCAAATCATATCGGAAGGACAGTTTCAACAAATAATACACTGCATATATTCTTCTTAGTGGTTAATTGCTGTACAAGATGCGGACTTGTGATCCTATTTACAAACACCATTAGAACAAATCATTCTATTCATTAAGAGAATGCAACTATATATCTATCCCAACCTCTTTGAATACACAGATACAAAATGGACATTCATCGGTATACCCCATTTTTTCTAAGTTCCGTTATTGAATATTATAGGTGTGTAAACTCAGCAAAATATTCTAAAAGAGTCCAGTAGCCTATAATAGCATTGGGTCTTATATTTAACTGGCAATGTCAGAAATTATTGACCTGAGTCCCCCACAGCTCAACTTAACAGCATGGCTTTATTTCTTATATTTCGACTTCATACTTTTCTACTGGATGGTTAAGACCAAGGTAAAGCAGGACCTATGCAACAAGAGTTGTAGCTTTTTGGTCTGAGAAGGTCAGTGAAATGCCCTCAGGATTTGTCCTGAGATCCTGTACCTCAGATTGTAGAACCTTCATCAGTGCAGCCATGTGGATGAGTCACGGCCATTGCTTGGCCAATGTGCTCTCTGTGAAAGCCTGAGAGAGTCATCTTGAATATTAATGTGTGGGTGAATCACTCTGCTTTAAGACCATAGTTTTTTTTTAAAAAAATAGAATCAGTTGAATATGATTTTAGTGTATTTTTACTTACAATAAATTACAGTTAACAGTATAATCATGGCAATTCTGATAACTACATTAATTTTGGGCCCATCTTATAAAGTTGGTAAGGGGAAAACTATTCTGCCAATCATCCAATGCAACCTACTGAAGATTGTAATCTGATTGGAACATTGTAACACTAGGCTAGTTATGGGATGGACAGCAATGCTAGGTCTAGAAGAGTGAATTTAGCAATAAGTAGTATATGTGCTACAGAAGAAGTTGGACTCAGGTCACACTGCTTGGATTTAAGTCCCAGCTCTGACACCACCTGGGTGTCCCGGGGAACTCTCTTTACTTTTCTCTGTCCATTTTTTTCACCTAAGAGATTGTTGGGAAGATTAATAAATGAGTTGTTCCCCACATGTGAAGCACTTAGACCAGAGCCCAGTACATAACCGGTAGTATTTACTACGATGAGACATAACTGGTTGCATATTCTGAAAAGCAAGGGGAAGCAACGCAGTGGTCATCTATTTCGCCATTGATCGTATCTCGAAATCTTAAAAAAAAAAAATTGTTTTCGCTGAAAGCTAACAAATTATTTTACCTTTATATCGAGTCAGTAAGATATGCTAAGCCCTGGTTAGGAATGAAAAAGAACCTTTCAATTAAAGTGGGCTTGAAATAGTGCCAACTAATGTCCGCTACACTCTAATGAATTACACGGCTAGTCCTTGGCCATCAAAAAATAAAAAAAAGATTTAAAAAGACAGGCAAAGAGCTTTATATTGCAGTAAGAAGAAAAATTAGTGAAATTAATACACTCTCCTAAGCTGTGGTTAGCATGATAAATCACCGCAACCAATATGGCTTCATAGTAAGAGTCAAAGATACTTGGATCTTTTGACTCAAAAAAATAATCTCGCTTCTGAAGACTGTGCAAGGAAATAACTCAACCAGAGCACACTATACTTCTGAATAAAAACACTCCTGAACTGTTATCCATCAAAGTAAAAACCTGAAAAAATTCTAAATAGTTTAACAAAAGGTATGTACTAGCAAATTGTAGTATATAAAATAATGTAAACACTAAAAAATATTTATTGAGCCCATCCTCTCTAAATTACAAATACCCATGATAGCCAAAAATTACCTTAGCTATATGCTTTTTAGGTTAGCAGGAATAAAGCTTTATCTCTAAATAAGAGAAAGATGAATATCTCATTAGCAATGAGCAAGCATAAGCCACTGGTCTTTGAGTACCCTGGAACTTACAGGTTGAGTAACCTTTATCAGAATCATATAGAGTCAGATATGCTTCAGATTTGAATTTTTCAGATTCTGGAATATTTCTAAAGAGTGCTCTTTGGATATCCCTAGTCTGAAAATCTATAATTCAAAACACTCCAAAATCCAAAACTTTTGACTCTCATGTTGACGCGTGAAATAAGTTGTAGATTTTAGATTTTGAGATTATTTAGGATAGCTGGTTACTTGTTTCTCATGCCGTTTTTACATTTCTAGATTTTCTTCCTCAGAAAATTCATCCTTTTCTTGAAGAATTAAAATTAGCACAGTACAAATGGCAGAAAGTGACACAATTATATTCTAAGTTAGATGTTAACTGATGTGATGAAATGAAGACTACAGGATCTGAGAAGGGCTGAAAAGGGAGAAGCACAGGATTTAGGAAAGATGTCATGAAGGGCAGGAATGGCTTGAAGTTGTGGGGAGAAGAAAGACTTGTAAGAGTGGGGATAATACAGACCCTGAAGGAGAGATAAGGGCTGGGCCTGGGCTGTGCAAAACCTCCTGTGTCTCGCTGTCCTGCGCAAACCCAAAGACTGAGTAGGTGAGAAATCAGATTTTAGAGTGTTCTGCAGTTTAAGGCACTGTCTTCAGTACCTGCAGAGATCTGATGTGAGACAGCACACTGTATTATATACCTCCAAGTTTTGTTCTATGTCAAAATCATCACCCTCTCTAGCTTTGGCAATGATTTTGCACTCTGTGCTATTTTGACTCCTACTGTCAAAGTTTTCTTCTTTCCTGACCTTATTTTCCTTCCACTACAACCACACTTATTTCATTTACTTGATTATACAGGTAAAGCAAAGAGTAATGATCATAGTGGTTCTTGGGGGAATAAAATCACCCTTCTTACACTGAAGATTAAAAATATTCTCCAAAGTACAATTCTGATACAATCTCCGAACTGAACAGTAATAAACAAAATTCTTTTAATCATTTATTCTAATGGCTTCCATCCTGGAGTCTATAAAGAAGCCATGAGGCTATCTCAGTATTCCAAAAGCCTGATAAATGCAGCATACTTATTTATGGTAATCTCTCAAGGGAAATTAAAAGATCATTCACTTAAATAACATTCATAGCATTTAAAAATGTTTGATAACGAACTTAGTTTTCCCTGCCAAAATGAAAAAATGACTTAATGACAAATAACAATTTATTCTGACAGGCAATCTTTCAAAACCCAAACACTGAGGAAGGTGAGGAACTGAAGGATACTAAAAGTGATTCTCAATGACTGAAAGGTATATATGTAAATAATCTCAGTAAGAAAAAGAGGTAATCTCAGCAAGAAAAAAAAATCCTAGTCTACTTTTTTAATGGGTTTACTCTTTACTCTGCTTCCTTGTATTCTCATCTGGTTCTTTTTGTCTGCTTCTTCATTTGTTTTTGGTGGCACTGGGGACTGATCCCAGAGCCTTTCCACTGTGCTACATGCCCACATTTTTATTTTAAGAAAGGG
Organism: Octodon degus; assembly: GCF_000260255.1. Lineage (NCBI taxonomy): Eukaryota > Metazoa > Chordata > Mammalia > Rodentia > Octodontidae > Octodon > Octodon degus. Next base: position 3,306,734 of record NW_004524678.1, read on the forward strand.
GCTAAGTAAGCTATACAGCTGGACTTGAACTTGTGCTCCTACTGCCTCATCCTCCAAGATTGCTGGGATTACAGGCAGATCCCACCAGGCCCAGCCTCACCTGAATTTTTTAAATATTCTCTGGCTTCCTCACTTGTGAAATACATCCCCCTCAATGCTGCCAGGACAACCTCATTAAATTGCATATCTGATCATGATACAAGACCTTGGTTCACATCCTTTAACTGTTCAGCACTATTTTGGATAACATCTGACCACGAAGGCACCAAAATCTTTCACCAGCAGTCCCACTCACCCTCAATGTGACTGTTTTCCAGCTCATGTTTTGAATTACTGCAATTCATTTCCTTGTGGTTTCCTCAACAAGTCTTGCTCTCATACTTCTCATGCTTTTGACCATGCTGTTCTCTCCCTAGAATATCCTCTCTTACACATTGTCCCACCCACTCACCAACTTTGAAGAGAACAAAACATCCTCATGCTCCCTGAAAAATGCAAGAAACAGCCTGAGAATCACCTCGGGGACCTGAATCCCCTTGGAGATAGGTTCTGAGCACCCTTAGTCTTTAAGGCCTGGGATAGTACTGGTTTTGAAATAGGCATCCAGCAGCAATCACTGAATAAATTTAGACTCTTTCATGAGAAATGTGAAATTTTCAAAGCAATTACAGTTATATAATACTTTTCTCTCCGGCGAGAGTTAGTGTTGGTCACAGTTCCTTGAATATTTTCTGGAAGTGAATTATGGAATGAAAAATGTACATTCTTTCCTGCATCCAAATTTAGTGGGCTAACAGTATAAGAATACTATGGTAATCTCTAACACTGTAAGGAAAACAGACTCTGAAAAGGTTGCCATGTGTTGGGTTAAGTGAATTTATGTGAAAGTAAGTAAGTAGGAAGATATCTTCATTAGGATACATTAAATTAGAATTACTAAAGTATTAGGCCTGGGCCTGTCTATTAGAATGACCTTGAACAACTAGGTGTATGACCTTGGAAAGTCCCTCTGTCTTGCTATCTCTCTATCTCAGAAAATAGCAGTAGTACTTGATTTGGTACCTTTAGGTATATGCAAAGTACTATCTAAAGGGTTAGTATTCATAGTTAATAGGTTAAATGATGTAAGGAAAATTCATGAAGCTAAAGTAACTGGCAGCCTATAAGCAGAATAGGTGGGCTCACAAGTGGCACGTTAAAGTCAGCTCCACATTAAGGCTGGCATCTCAGAATGCCCAAGTCAACCAGAATGTAGAAGTAAACAAGCATACTTGTTGACTGGATGTCTTGGGTCACAAGGCCCTCATCATGGGCAGGAGTAAGCCTACCTCTATATCTTAAGGCGGGATCAACTTGTTTTAGAGGTCACAGACATCAAAATCAAAATCAAAATCTGGGCAGCCCTGGTTTTGTGGGGAGGTGAGAGAAGATGCTAGATAGGTAATTAACAAGAAGAACTAAGGCGATGATAAAAGTCATGAATTTTAAACCACAGAAACTTTTACAGCCATCTGTATTCAAAACTCATATCAGGTTTAGCAACCAGGCACAAAAATTCCTTTCAACCAAGATGAATTTCTAGCATGATACTGCCAAAAAAAAAGTGCTGTTCTCAGGCAAAATCCTGCCACTTAGAGGCATCTGCTTCTAATTTCCACAATGAAATCTTTGATTCCTTCATGGGACTTGCTCTCAATTCCCTCTGACATAGGAATCACAGTTTTCTAGATAATAATTTTGTTGTGAAATTCCCATTATCTGGTGCCAAATAGAATTTTAACATTAACTTTACTTATTTTTCCCCTGAAATACTTTTTTTCCCCCAAAGAGGGTGCAATGCCTTTAACAAAAAATTAAACAAAACATTTTAGAAGTTACTTGTTACCAGTTTTCTTGATATGGATAAAGAGTTTCCATATCATTAAATAGCTTCTAACAATAAAAACAAAAATATAAAGGCTGGCATCACAGAAATCCATCGACATGAGAATAAATAAAATCACATATTAAAACAATTCAGCAGTCAAAATGAATGAACTATAAGCTATATGAATCTTAAAACCAAAGCTGAGCTTTTTCTAAAACTAGAACCAAGAACACACACAACAGGATTCTATTTCTATGAATGAGAAGTTCAAAAACAGGCAGAATTTTAAAATGATTCATCCAGGGGTACATATATATGGTAAGACTACTTTAAAAAGTAAAGAAACAATTAACCTCAAAATTATGATAGTGGTGCTGAGTGGGGACCTGGAGTGAGAAAACTGTTCAGAAACAGAAAGGAAGCCTCAAAAATTCTAGAAAATTATTCATCTTCTTAAGCCTGGTAGATCTAATGCTGTCTTTCATCACTATTACTGATTAAAATGCACATAAACATAAGCATTTTCCTATGTTCCCATCGTCTACAATTTTAGAAAGTAAAATAAATCAGAGGTAGGTGATAATATTGAAAATGCTGTACTGGTGATTAAACTTTTAAAAGACACATAAGGCAGGGGGAGTGTGAGATTCTGTTGTAAGTGCTTGCTATACTTCTCTATGGTGAGTCCACTGAGGACCCTAGCACACATTAAAATAACCATCATAAAATATTATTCCACCTACTACATGATTGCTTTGTTGGCTCTGCAACTGAAAAAAGCCTTAGAGCTCATAGTGTTGTTAACGAATTCTTCTAGGAGACAATTTTGTGACATGGGTTAGTTTATGAATTTCTACCTATACTAGATGGAAAAAGTATAATAAAGTCAGATGAAAACTTTACCACTGGAACTGTTCTTAGAGATAACCTAGCCCAACTCTTTTAATTTTATAGGTGAAAAAATTCTGACACCTTGAGAGGTTAGCTGGCCAAAAAGACCTGGGCCTGTTTTTACATGTGCTTTTCCTATAAGACTGTGCTTCACTAAGTTTTATGAAAACAAACAAATAAACAACAAAACCCTTATAAAGCCCATGACATATATTTAAAGAGAAAGTTAGGAAACATGCTAAAATGATTTACTACCTCAAACATACTCAAGTTCTAATAAAACTTGCCTTTTATCCTAATAGCTAAGAATTATATGTGAAAAATGTTATGAAGCCAGAAGACTTTAAGATGTTAGTGACTCAAGTTTTACCCTTCCACAAATAAATTATGGGGCTGAGATTAAGTTAACACAGACACACCTGACAGAGCAGCCCTTGCCACGGGACCCACCCTCTCTCACACACGTACACATGCAGGACGGCGCAAAGCGAGACTCCAGGGGCAAGGCACTCTTTACAGTAAAAGAAGATCAAAAGCACGATCTATAGACTTCAAAGCAAAAGATCCCTCTGAACACTAGAACAAGGCTTTATGCTCCTACAAAAGTCCTTATTTAATACCCTTGGGGGTTTCTCTGGGAATACATAAGTTGAATACATAAAGTTGTCACACATACTTACAAAGATAGAACTCAGATTTATTGTGTCAAAAGCACTTAAAAATAATAAAAATGTTTATTTTATAGGCTTTTTTTTTACTATAACTTCACAAATTATTTACCACTGTCACTGTCACATTAACTCTATCCTAACATGGCCTTCACTAACTAGAGACCAGGAGTCCAAACCTGAAGCATCCCTGATGCCCCAGGGTGTTATCAAAGAACTAGCCCAGATGCTGGCAGGAGGCTGAGGTGGTCTGTGTCATCTGGAGATTGTGATGGTGGCTGCAGAAAACATCATGGGAAGCCAGGGCTACACCCCTTGAGCTCTTTCCCAGGGAATCTTCAACCAGAAGCTAATGTTCTTACCTGTCATCCAGTAATTAATCCCTCAGCTTACTTCCGGAAGCTAACCACCACAAACGTGTCAGTTGCAACACTGTGGAACCTCACTTTCAAGTTGTACCTACCTATGGAGTAGCATTTTATTTCCCATACGTCAATTTGCCCGACTTACTTTTCCAATAGTTCCCAGCTGGGATTTTGAAATAAGATATGACCAAGATCAGCTTAAGTATTATCTACTTCTTCTGAAGAGATAGAAAGAAAGCCACCTGGTAAAGCTCTGGGCCCTCTGGTGTGAGGGTGGTAAAACCCAATGAATCACTCGGCGGCGCAGTCGAGTCACCTCCATCTCACCTTCCTGTTCACTGGGCTTTCTGGCTGTGTGATGTGTGTCCCTCCACACTGCCAAAAGACAGCATTCCTTGTTATAGTAATCACCCTCTCATACTATGAGAGCAACTTAAAAGCTAGTTTGTAAAGGGTGTGGAGGAAGGAAATCAGAATCTTACCCTACACTAACAGGGTTAATCTTCCATAGAAAATGGGACCATGTCTCAACCTTCAATGTTAGAGTTAAAATAAATCAAGCACACAGCAAAAAAACCAAGCCATACAAAACAAAACAAAAAGGACACCACCCTACCTCTGCTTGCACTTTCTTCCCCCTGCATATGGCTCTACTAGCACCAGAAAGGCAGCTTAGTCCTAAGAGTGACTCGAAGCTTCTATCTTGGAGAAACAGGAAGGGCAGCCTATCCCAAGGTCAGCCATCACCCCAGCAGGACACTGCTGAAGCCCAGTGGTGCATTACAACCTTTCTTCTCATTAATTTTACCCTGAACAAGACTGTCTACTGCCAACTGTCTACTGCTTCAGAATCATCACATCTCTGACCCAGAGGGTAAAACTGTGCAAGAGTTTTGTTTCATTTTTGTTTCTTCTTTAAAGAGTATGTATAGGACTAGGGATCCATTCTGGTGGTTGAGCAGGGCCTAATATGAGCAAGGTCTGGGTTCAATCTCTATAGCACAAAAGGTAAAGAAGGAGAGAAAATATTTTCCTTCATGATCTTCACATTTGAAGGAATGAAAAAAAAAAAAAAAGCCACAGTAACAGTCCTAATAATGAACTTTCTCAGGACAGCAGGATGAGGATTCTTTTTCTAAGATATAAAACTGTAAATTATCTATTGACTTTTCACCTTCAATAGAGTCCAATAATCAAGAGACTAAATACAAAACTTCAAGTGAAATCAGACATGAATTTCAATATCACAGTCCCTCTTATATAAAAAACCTGAAGTATAAACAATTTAGTACAAAATAAAAGACAGATAATAGGATGGAAGGAGATACATCTTTTCCAAGTGCAAAGACGACTGATGAAAGAAAAAGGAGGGGAGGAAAGGGAAAAATAAAAAGGTGTGTGAGTACAAACACTAACTCTCCGTGATGGTCATCATTATGTACTGTAAATGTACACTAATGAAAAAACTTCTTAAAAATCCTGAACTTTCCCACAAAGAGTCTTCCTTTTAAAAGTTTTTTTCAGAGCCAAGGGTATAGCTCAGTGGCACAGTATTTGTCTGGCAAGCACAAGGTCCTGAGTTTGATTCCCAGTAGCAAAAGAAAAGCAAAAAGCTTCTTTCAACTATATGCAGTCTGTCTAGAATTTAGAAATTATTTGCTCTGAGGCTTTCCTGAGCTGCCATGTATAGTAACTGGAAATGCTAATTAAGCTTTTATGCACTACAAATACCCACTTTTGTCCACAAAAGCACTAGAAGCAAAGATTCTGATAATATAAAAGGACTTTGGCTTTAACTTTCACTTGTCAACTGCACTCTGGACAATCTATAAACAAATTCCCAGTGACAAACAATTCTAGGGACTTTATCTCAAAAATCGACATAAGCTCCATATTCTATACAAAATTATGCAAAAACACACTTCTGAACTTCTTTCTCTCTGTATTTCTCCAATATTTCTTCTAGCTTGAGGAGTTAAAAAATATAAATGACCAGTGCATACATGATTTTCAGTTTTTGCCCATTGGCTCAGTCTCAGTGAAGCTGAGAAAACCAAGATCAAAGTTTGGGAGGTTGAGGGGCTCCTGGGGCAGCACAGAAAACCAACAAGGACATCAGGCACATACAGTGAGGTCCAAAGACCTGCAGAGTGAGCCCCTCAAATCGCTGTCCAAGTACTGATGTTTGCTTATGTGGAAATGATTTTCAGAGCACAACAGACCAAACAACTCCTAGAGTCCACACAGGTCTGGAAATAGTTTTCCCTGCCATTAGCTAGACAGAAGAAACTTTAGTATTTCTAGCACCAGCAGCTTCCTCTGTAACTCATCACAGTAGCACAGGAAAAGCAGCTCAAGTCTGAAAATGCTCAAGTTGGGAACTCACTCTACTAAAGCTAAAATGCAAGTCTTGAAAGACTCGAATTGTAACTTACGCACATGCGCACATGGGAGAATAAAGTCCAAACTCCAAAAATCCAGCACCCAGTAACAGAAATATTATGAACAACTTTAAGTTGACAAATTCAACAATATAGATGAGACAGGAAAATCTTTTGAAAGATACACACTATAGAAGCCCATTCAAGATAAAATAGGTTACCTGAATATCCCCATATCTATTAAATTAATTTTAGGAAAAAAATTTCTGACACAGAAAACCCCAGATGGCTGAACCCAGAAAACCCCAGAAAACTCAGATGGCTTCTCTGGTAAGCTTTATCAATGTTTTAAGAAAAAATATCAATTCTAAAAAACTTTTCTGGAAAACTAAAGAGAAAGAAATATTTCCCAAATGTTTCTATGTTTCCAGCACTTCTCAAAGCTAGGTGACATCAGAAAAAAGAGGCCAAGTCCTTCACAACTAGAGACACATCTCCATATACAGAGGGTCTGTGTGTAATTTAGGGTTTCAGAATCTTCCTCATAGTATTCGAGTCTAGGCTAAGCAATCCTGGTTTAGGCTGGCACATGCACACTAAACATTTAACTTCTACACTTTGTCCTGAGCTACTTTGCCAGCCCTTTAGAAAAAAATTTCTTGAGACAGGTCTTGCTAAATTGCCTAGACTAGGCTGGAACTTGAGATCCCTATGCCTTACTCCGCCAGAACACTGTGATTTCAGGTGTGCACCCAAGCCGGGCTTCTACACAATTTTTTCTTTTGCTGACACTTGCAAGCAGGAAATGACACTCAGCCAACTGGGACAGGAATGTGCAATGTGTTAGTATCAACAGGTACAAAGCATTTGCAACTCTGTTGTTTCATCATCATAGTAGCTTCCATTATCTAGTGGCACTTTCAGAACCATGACCTTATTCAATTATCTGATACAATTCAACTTTCAAACTGTGATTCATGATAACACTAAACCTTTAAGGCAGAACTCCTAATGCTGTTTTAGGAGTCTACTTTTAACTACATCTAGGCAAACTTTTTTTTTTTTTTTTCTGGTGGCACCGGGTATTGAACTCAGGACCTTGCACCTGCCAGGCAAGTGCTTATTCTACTGAGCTATCTCCCCGGCCCCCTAAAAAACTTTCATGAATTAAACTGCAGATACACTTATGAAAACCTTTTTATATTTTAGCATCTCAGAGAATTAGAATCACACCATTGAAAACCATTCTTATAATTAAGCATGTCAAAATACAAACATGGTTTAAAAAGTTTCTTTCCATATGAACTTAATCAATGATAGCTTTTTTTTTTTCCCTTGAGAAAATGTTCTTATACAGTTACATTTCATTAGCAATCTTGAAAACTCAGTATACTTTAGAGCCGGGGATATAGCTCAGGATACAGCATCTGCCTGGCAAATGTGAGGACCTGAGTTCAATTCCTAGTCCAAAAAAACTCCATAACTATGTATTTAGAAAATTTAAACAATGAAATTCATATTTTAAGTCCCAACAGTAAATTTAAATACATCTTATTCTTAAGAAGTTGTATTTTGCTCAGATATCAGAGTTGGAAGATACCCAGGTGTGTATTTAAACACCTTTTTTTATGACTCAACTCCTCATGTTGTTAAAGACTCAAATTCACAATGCTACATTACACACAAAGTAATTTCATTTATTTTTAATTTTTATTTATTTATTAGGTACAGGGTCTCGCTATGAGGTTCAGACTCATAGTGATCCTTCCTATCTCAGGTTCCCCAGCATTGGGATTACAGGCATGTACCACCATGTCTAGTTTCAGTGGCCAGCATGGCTGGAGTCCTGGGGCTGGCAGGGCGTGTGGTACCAGAGATTAAACTTGGAACCTCGTGCTTGCCAGGCAAGCGCTTTGACCGTTGAGCTATCTCCTCAGCCCCAAAGTAACTTTAATAATATCTTCAGGAAGAAAAGCGTGCATATATTCATATATTATTGAATAAAATTAATTTTATTACTACTTATAAATTAGGAAGAGGTAGAATCTATATTATTTTAGCTACTTGCTTTCTACTAGCCTTTGATCCCAGTATAGGATATACACAGTCCCATGTGCAGGGATTGCTTTCATGCAACAATACATAACACAGGAGAGCTGAGGAAATAGATCCTGGAGAAACAGAAACTCATAGATCTCCAAGAAGCCAACATGACAATACAGATGGTCAGGGGCCAGGTCAAGTTCAGACCATTTCATCATGGTCAGTGGGTCACAAGAGTGCACAGTGTCATGTTGCTACTGATCAACTCAAGGAGGAAAAAAACAGAGCAATGATTGAAGAATTTCCCATAGATTAAGGTTGTGTCTTGGTGAACCCCAGCAAAGCAGAGGAGACTTGTTCTAACTGTTCTTTCAACCAACTCACACAACAGTCTTGGTTCAAGGAAAGAAGAAATCCTTCTCTTCTTGAAGCTGAAAGCAAACTCCAAACTAAGGCATTTCAAAAGACACCTTTCCTCCTTGCAATGGAGAAATCACTTATAAATTCTATTGTTGCACTATATTGGTAATTTTAAAACCCAATCTTTACATACGGTCTTTTGAATATTTAAAAAACAAAATTTGAATTTTTTTATAGTCTCAGAAATCTAAGCAACAAAATGTGTATTTTTCAATGCCAATATATTAGGGCTGAATACATATCAGTTATGGGAAATTACATTTCACTCATAAAGCAGACTTGAGAGACAGGCACCTGGGTTTTGATAAGCATATTTCTTTTAGTGTTCATGGGACAGAGAGTTGCTCTTGACTTAATGAAGATTTGAATGAGGATGTCAGTTCTCTCATGTGACACAGATCATAAAGGAAAAAAGCTATACTACTACTGAACTTTATGTCAAGAGCCAGTAATACTCCAGGTCAGCAGTGTCAAACCTATGTTGTGCATGCCGGGCTCCTTTTGTCATCGAAAGCTCTAAGAGGTTTGCCATCACTGCTCTAGCTGCTGGGGAAGAATTCAAGATAAGTAGAAATACAGATTCTGTTTGCACACAAGCAGCATACTGCCTAACTGGGAAGATATGAAATGGATAATGTCATCAGACCAAGAAGAGACACAAACAGGAGCTGCCCTTGCAACATATCTGGTCAGAATGAAAGTACTAGAAAACAAAATACAGTTGACCACTAACCAGTCCATCCAGGTTCTCAAATAAAATTTCACAACCTTTCCTATTGCCTAGGACATTTAAAATATATTTAAAAGACTCCTCAGTATAAAGTAGGTTACACACTAAAAGGCAGTAATTTAGATCTATGTCTGTAATTTACTGACAGAAATTTCCTGAAAACTTAACTGTCAGACAGTGGGCCTAAAAAGATAGATGATAGGAAACAAGGGAGGCAGACGGGGTGCAGCAGAACAGGGATCTGGGACTGGAGGGAGACCAGAGGTGGGCAGAGGAGGGGAAGAAAAAAAATATATAGCACTATATCTAGCAATTCTACAAGATGAATGTAATTGTGATGTACTGCAAACATATATTAGAAAGAAAAGAACATGGGCCTCATTAAAAAACACATAAGGCAGTTATTAAAGGGTATTTTCTTTGCAAATTAGATAATTCACTTTAATTTTCCCTGCTACTCTATAACTGAAATTCATGAAATTATTTAGTAAGTTATAAATTACTAGCTCAATCTCCTTTTTTTATAGATTCAAAATTAATGTGGATGCAGAAAAAATTAGATTTTATATTTAAATAACTTAATTAGGATGCATTATAAATTCTGGATGACACTTGACATTTCTTAAAAATGGTCCCCTATTTTGATTTCCTAAAATTTAACATCATGTTTGAAAATCTTAGACTTGAATGAAAATTTCCTGAAGTAGGTTAATTTTTCTGATCTTCTATAATTTTAAGTAACTTGATCTCCTTAACTGACATTTCAAAAATGGTACCACTGCAGCTGACTGTCGTCTCAGGGTGAGGCACAACTATGCAAAAAATTAACTTTACCACTATATTTAGAAGAATTTAGTTAAGTATAGAATTTTGTTTTCTTTGGAAAAATATATAGAGCACTTCTGATGTTGTAAAATATATATAACTACACAAAATTCTACTCTATTTTTTGGCTCACACATGTCATTAATTTTATTGCTGAATTTTTCATGATACCATATTGCTTTATTCCACAATCAGACTGATAAACTATTAATATTTTTCCATCATGAGTTTAGACATATTAAATAAAAGTCCCATCTACTAGTAACTCTTGGAAAGAATAAGTTTATTTTTTATTTCGTATTTTTGAAAGCTATGATAAAAGTTCTTATTGCAAATACTTGAAATACTGTAGTTTTCATAAAATAAAACTTTTATTTAAGTTGTTTTCAAAGTCACATACATTTTAAATTTCTAGCACAATCACCCCTTCGTTTTTTACATATTTTTTAAAATAGAACTCAATCAGTAGCAAACAGTAAATTCTAGCATTACAAGTACTTTACCATTAATGCAATGACTGTACCAACAACAAATTCTTTTTTCTGTTACTGAACTTGAATATCCTCTGAAAGAAACTTTTAATTATTATTTTGTTACAGATGGTTCATTTGTTTTGTTGCAAGAATTAAATTTTTATATTCTGATTATTTTGTCAACTGCTACAAGATGTATCTGAAAATTAAGGAATTCAGAATTTAGTCCTATCGTACTCCCCACTCTGCCTCCACAGACAGGCCAGTGCCCCTTGTTAGCAGGTCTTGTAGCATTCATACTTATCAGTATACAATTACAACAATTAAACCAATATGTTCTGCATTACTTAAAATCTACCTTTCCAGCTAAAACATGAATGCTTTAAAAAGACAGACCATGGCATATACATTATTTACTAAGGAAATAAAAAATCAGACATTTAAAATAGTATTTGATAATACCAGACCCAAGGAGTCTAAGGTAAGAGGATCATGAGTTCAAGGCCAGTCTGAAGTACATAGCAAAACCTTCACTCAAAAACAAAAGCAAATTATAGTGTTTGTCAGTATAAAGAAGCATATCCAAAATAACAACACAGTAAGCAGTAATACTAGAAAACTTTACCCTTCTATGCAAAAGATCAAGGAACTGGTAACAATGAAGTATTTAATGAATACTCAACTACATTACGTAAGTGTCGCTACAAGGAGATGAGCATAATATGCTAAGAAAGCATTATGTGCAGGAGGAGATTTTGCCAAATCTAGTTAGTTCACAGATTACCATCAACCGAATGCAAAATATTTTTAAAATTAATTTATTTCATACAGGGTCTAGCTATGCAGCTTGGACTTGCAGTGATTCTCCTGTCTCAGCCTCTCCAGCACTGGGATTACAGGGATGCACCACCACACCTGGGTTTGGTGGCCTGCACAGAGTGTCTGGGTTCTGGGGCTGGCTGGCATGTGGTACCTGGGATTGAACTCAGGACCTTGAGCTTGCCAGGCAGGCACTTATGCCATGGAGCTATCTCCCCAGCCCATGTATTTCTTTTAGATTTACTACATTAATTATTATTTAGATTTTTGCATTGACTGGCAAGTGCAAGGACCTGGGTTCAATCCCTGGTATCACATGCAGTGTGGGCTGTGTATGCCAGCCTTGGGACAGGGTGTGGTAACACATTGCTGTAATCCCAGCACGAGGGAGGCTGAGGCAGGAGGATCACTACTAGACCAAACTGTGTAGCAAAATGCTGTTATCAAAAAACAAAACAAAACAAAAAAACAAGAAATATGCCAGTAAATTATATAGTCAGGAAGTTACAGTACAACTAGGGAGCTACAAAAAATATATATAAAACGCTTCCTGGGCCAAGTATCATATGCCAGTTTTCACTGATACGACACAGGAATGTGCTGCCTGGGCTCCCTGGAAGGAGAAACAAGACACAGCCCAAGTGTCTATGTGTCAGGATGACAGGAGAATGATTCTAAGGAGCTGAGACGATACTTGAAAAATAAGTCGTGTCTACAACTCTCGGCAGCAACAAAGTGCATCCTGCAGCATGGGACGCGCTGGCTGGCCCCTGGCTGGACTCCCCGGGTACGGCAGGCACAGCGCACGCCTCAGGGGAAGGGGCACGCTGCTCTACCGCTCCAACACATCACTGCCAGGCTTTGCAGGTTTCTTTCAAAAGAAGGTATAAAATTCAACTCCTAAAATGTTAAATTTTTGATTTTTAAGTGGCAAATGATTTTAACAGTGCTAGCAGCTACAACTCGTCTGCAGCCAGTGTTACTGGTGGGCCTCAGACTGCAACTCTGGCTTGGCATGACGAGAGATCTGGACCAGATCCCACAATCACTGACTTAAGAGACTCAACCTTCAAAATTTGCTTAATTTTAAACCTCTGCACGCTCCAGTATCGACCATGTAAAGGACTCTACATTGCCAAACTGTTTCGTGTTGGCCTTGTGTGAGCATTTCTCCATTAGGAGCCAATTACATTCCCTTAACTAACTGTGGAGTGACTTACAAGTCTCAGCTGAGAAAACATTCAATCTGATCCCAATAAAACAGTGTTGACAGAGCAGCGCCTAAGAAAATGCTGACATTATATGTCTATGCCACAACCCACTAGAAGCACACATATAATCAGTGGAGCTCCACTTAGAAACATGTGCCGTGATCCACTGCAAAGGACAAGTCTTTGCCCTTTCCACCACTTTCCCATAATTAGCAACTGTCTGAAGACTGATACTATACTTCATTACCAAACAACACTCAAATATATGTAGTGAAGTTTTAACCCTACCAATCACTCTAAGCTTTTAACTCTCCAAAACAATACTTATGCATCCACAGGCAAGGTGTTAGTATTTTAATAAGCTTAGACAAAGAAAAGATAATTAGTATCAGAGACTTGATTCATTTTGATGACAGTATTACATACAGTGAGCATTGTAATTCAAAGGTAATTCCTAGAAGAGAAAGAATTCCTGGTACACGATTATAATACAATATATACAATTAGAAAAGTTGCTTAATCATGTGTTTTGAAATAATATTCATGATGAATGTCATCAACGAAGTATAAAAGAAATATGAAAGAAGTAATTCTTTCATTACTGAATTTGCTCTGGCTCCTGGGAATCCTCTTCCCCAAGCCATCTTTCTGAATGGTGCCCTTCAGGCTTGGGGGCACTCTGTGGTGTGGCCTGAAGCCCTCAAACTTGTCACCACTGGGGAAAACAAAGGCAAGTCAAGCACAGGTCTTGGTTTTCCTATCAAAGAACTTCATAGGATGAATTAAAGAACACATGTTCCTAGAAACCAAACCAATCTCACAACACAAAGTGTGAGCAATTTGGGGATATAGTTATTATACAAAGGGATGCAACAAAAATTTTTAAAACTAGATTAGGATAGTTTTTCTAGCCAAATATGGCGACTAACATTTATAAGCCTAGAACTCTCGGAGGCTGAGGCAAGAGGATCGCAAGTTTGAGTCCAGCCTGGAGAACTCATTGAGACCCTGCCTCAAAATTTAAAACTTAAGGGGCCAGTGAGATAGCTCAGCTGTCTAAAGTACCTGCTTAGGAAAGCTTAGGCAAAGTACAGGAACTGGGGTTCAATCCCTGGTACCACATGCGCACCAGCCCTGCCCCCAGGGTAGGCTGAGCCGGCCCCCTCTCTCCCAAAATTAAAACTTAAAAAACCAAAAAGAATGGTCCTTCTATTTCAAAACAACAGACTGTGTACTAGTGTCTTACCAATAACAATGGGGGACGGGTCCCAGTCAGAGCCAGTTGGAGACCCTCAGGGAACCCAACACTCCCCTTTCTGAAGTCCCTCTCCACATCCGATCAAACAAGCTAAAATGTACTCACATCCATATTAAACACTTCAAGAAACTAAACTGCAAGTAGCATTTATCTTTCCTAGATTTGTTGTTCTCTTCTGAGCCCACTCCAAGCAGGCCCTCATCTTCACTCTCCACTGGCACACACTCCTTGTGGTCTGGAAGGACCTCCAAGTCGCAAAAGCCAATGCACAATTCCCAGCCCTCGCTACCTGAACTTTCGGCCACACTCGACACCACTGATTCTATTGGAACTTCCAGCCACACACCACTGAGTCTCATGTAGTTCCTCCCCCCCCCTTCCCCTCCTCCTCCTCTTCTTCTTCTTCTGGCTGCTCCCACTACATGCAGCTCTGAATGAAGCATCTCAGGTTTAATTCATATTTCACCAAATTAGAAAAAAATTCATAGTTCATCTGACAAACATGAGCGTCATCAGAATTAACAGTATCTCCTATTAATAACACTGAATTCAATGAATGGAGGTAATTTATTTGGTTTCACATTGCTGAAAATATGTGCGCAATTCCTTTGCTTTAAAATATTTTCTTGTGCTGCTGGTGGGATTTCTTCACTTCCCCACAAAGGGCAAATAGTGCTGCGCCCCAAAGCTTGCTCTGGGGCCTCTTTCTCTTTCCCCACATTCCTCAGTTAATCTCCTTTGAATTCTGTGGGCAACTTTTAAATTTGCACCTCCAACCTGGACCTCTTCCCTAAATTCCTGATTCTATAGCTAACAACCTACTCAACTTCTCCACTTGGAGGTCAAACAACATTTTCAAAACAGTTACTGGTTATCCTTCCCATCTCAGTTACTGGTAAGTCCATAATTAAGTAAAATGCCACACTATCCGAAATGCTGATCTTTTTTTCCCCCTACTCAAGCAGCTGGTCAGGAAAGGCTACTGGTGCTCATGTTCTTGCCATTTCTCAGCTCCTCTGCTGTTAGCTTCTCGCAAGTAGGTTACTGACAGCAGGTGCTCAGCCTTGACCACGCCCTCTAGTTATTCTTAACTCAGCAACCTGGTGTTTCCACCCAATTCAAGTCAGATCACCTCACTGCTCTGCTCAAGGCCTTCCCATGACTCCCCATTTCCCTCAGAGGAAGAGCCAAGTCCTTCAAGCAGTCCAGCAGGTCCTTCCTGATGAAATCTTCGAAGCTGTCTTACTTCATCCACTAGTGTTCTCTTGGCTCTCTGTGCTCCATCTCCACAGCCCTCTCAGACCAGGCACCCCCTCTGCTGGACACTCGTCTCCCAGAGATCTCTATGGCTCATGTTCTTCAAGTTACCTTCTCAGGGAGGCCTACCTGAGCACACTGCAGGTGACCCCTGACTGGGATGGGGGGTGGTAGCTTATAACTTTTCAACTTAACCATGGCGTGACATTGAGATGCATTTTGTAGAGACTGTACTTCAATTTGTGCATGTTGATCCTTCCCAGGACTAGTGCTATTCAGTACTGTACTCTGTTTTGATGCTGACCAGGAACAATTAGCCACTTGCTCAAGAAGAGAAACAACTGATGCTTTGTAGTATATTGTGTTGTTAGGTTTTGTCAAGTAGGTTAGGTGTGTTAGATGTGTTTCCAATTCACAATGTTTTGAACTTAGGATGGGTTTATTGAGACACAATCCCATCCTGAGTGGAGGAATATCTGTACTCCAAATTGTAATGTCCCCGACTCACTCCCCAACACTAATGGGACTAACATCCCTTACCTACTGTTTTCTCCATTGCACTTATTTTCTAAAACCCAATGAAGTTTACTTTTTGTTATGTTTTAGATCAAGAACGACGCCCCCCCCCCAACTTTCATAAGCTTAGAAGCAGGGCTTTTGGAAGGTAACTGGATCCTGGGGGCACTACAGCCACAGGCAGAATCAGCGGCTCAGTGTGCTGCTGGACGGCGAGGTCCGGTCAGAAGAGTCGGTCGCTGGGGCAGGACCTGCCGGAGTGCAGCTTTCCTCTCCGGACCGTTCCACCATGCCCTTCCTGCCAAAGTACATCTCTCATGTAAACTGTGGGTGCAGGGTATTTTGTCTCAGCACAGAGAAATCAAGACACTTCTTATGTTTCAAATTTGTCTTCTAACAGAATACAATACACATGAAGGGAGGGCTTTTCAAATTTTTTTCATGGCATATCTGGGATCTTGAATGCAGCTTCATGTATAGTTGGCATAGATTACACAAAATGAACAAAGAAATTAAAACGTTTCACAATTTCAATTTGATAATTACCATTCAATATTTGAGTCTTTTTCCAGATCCAGAATATTCCTAATTTTTCCTAGAAAAGTCCCTAAATGACATCTCAGCCTGACTTTACATCCTAACACAAACCTAAAAACCACAGACAAGCTGGGGACATCCTACATTTGACCATCATTGACTCTGCTCCCTAAAACCAGGACTCTCTTTGTCTGGAAACATCTAATACCCTTCCACACACAGGAATTTTGTTCTCCATCTAGATATGATCTACTTTGTCAGGAAACTGTACAGAATATTCGGCATAGTTTTGACTATTTCATAAAGACATAAAAGCTAGTTTAGGTGGACTTCATGAATGTTTTTAAAGTGCTAAATTTACAAAGTTCAAGATTTTAAACATAAAATGAAGAGTGAGGAACAGTTACCTAATAGATTCCCTCTTTAATGAACAGATCTGAATGATACAGCATGATTCGTCTAGTAGAGGATCCCCTACCTTTCTTGGCTGGGCTTGTAATTATGTTATTTAGAGAAACGTGTGCATATAAGTTCCTTTTTCTCAAATACTCCCTTTGAAACTTTCAGATTATTAATTTCTTTTGAATAAATGGCTTTAAAATCTTAAGCTTTAAACCTTACAATAAAACCCTAAGAGCTTTGACCCACGTTACATAAATTGCCAATGGGAGGAGTACTGGAATGAACAAAAAACTGACCTCATACCAAGTAATAGTGGCTTTCTTTAAAAGGATTCACAAAAAATTCTACAGGACCCATGAGCAGAAGACCAGTGGTATTCTAAAGTACTTTGCATAGCATTAATCACCAGAGAAAAAATTCTAATCTGCACATTTATTTTTTGACATCTGGAGAAAAATAATTATCTAGCAAGGAAAATCAGGGGGACCAAGATGGTTGAAAATTAGAAAAATAATTAGGAAAGATAACTTGATCAATTAGTGATCAGAGGAACAGGCTAGCTGTTCCTCACACAGGGACATAGCTCAATATTTTAAGTACAAAATACTATGCCAGATTTTGCTGCTTGTTTAGTGCTACAAAACAAAATATAGGGGCTGGAGGTGTAAGCTTAGGGCAAAAAGCTTCCATAGCACGCACAGCGGCCCTAAGTTTGATCCCCAGCACTGCCGAAAACACAAAACAAAACCAGAAAATATAACAGAAATCATGCACTGTTTGGAAGCAAAGGCTCAGATACCCCAAAGAAAAAGCTATAAATCTCTCTACAATAGCTTCTTTCTCTCCTGGGCAACAAAATATTACTTGACTGTTAACTATATGTCAAAGGCCAGATGTTTTACATGTATTATTTTATTTCATCAAAAGACCCTGTAAGATAGCATTATTATGCAGGCTTTACAGATGAAGATATAAGACATAGAGATTAAGAGGGTAACCTAAGTTCCCCAAGTCCCACATAGGGGTAACATCTGGATTTGGACCACAGAGGGCAGATCTAAAAGATCAGAATTACCATTTTACTTCCCCGCCTCTCTGGTATTCTGTCTTCAAAATCTAGTACTCCTTTCTTGGATAATTTTACTGAGCAATTTGTCAAGAATTGTGGACCTACATCTAAAATTTAACTTATGCATGCTAACTGTTTGCTATTGTAAACAGTGTCTCATCCAAGCAGGATATATCCACTGTTACAAATTTTTGTAATGTTGCTTTTATTTTTGACCCTAAATGAGTATAAGCTGAAATACATACAGCCTTTCCTTGAACCATTGAAAAACATCCTTTATTCTTTAGGGAAACATGAAATAAAGTATCTACATGAACAGTTACCCTTTGCAAGCACTTTGCTTTATCTATTAGATCTCTGAGTGAAATCATAATCCTGTGTTTTACAGTAAGTGCTTTCCTGGGGACTGTTATAGACCTCAGCTTCAGAATTTCACTGCTGCTTTGGAAAAGACTGGATGCTTCCAGAGATAGTTAAGAAAACTTGATGGGGGAAGGAGATGCTACAGAGGGAAGGAGAAACTATTTAAAGAAAGGAATCAGAAATGATAATAATTGAAAAAATGAATTTTTTACAGCATTTTCTTAAGAATGAACTCTTTGGAAAAATTTTACATAGCAGTCATTTGAAATTAGCATTCATTAGGATCATGCATGGATCCGTGAAATAAAGAATCAACAAGGTACTCAGGTTACCACCTCGTTGGTACTTAAAACCAAAGTCTCACTGAAGAGCCCTATCAGCAAAAGGGAAGAAAAAGAGAAGCCGACAGCCCTGGACTGAGGGTGGAGGCACAGTAGGCCGGTGAGAGTGAGCTTCTGCCTCATCTTTTTTCTGGGCAGGTCTGTTTCTATCTTAACAGAGCCACAGGACACCTTGGTGTGAATGTGAAGAGGGCACTTGTCCTCCAGGCCAAGGAGCTCCCAGCAGACTCCCTGCTTAATCTCCAAGGACAGAGCTGCATCTATTCCACTGCACCCCCGTGTGGCAGGGCAAGGCCTGCGGAGCTCCAGGCAGGAAGCCCTGAAGGTCCAGCCCTCTCCAGCACACAGGTGGGCTGGATCATCAGGAGGCATCAGGAGGTGCTTCCCCTCCTAGCACGGCATCAGCTTTGCAACTCAATGGGAGTCACTCAGCTCCCAGGGCCTCCACCTCTACAAAATGATGGGGCTCACTGAGATGTCACCCAAGGCCCCCTTCCATCCCCAGTGCTCAGCTAAATAGGACAGTATCTACTTGGCATAGTCCAAACCACTTCCCTAAAACAGTATAATTCTGTGGACTACATGAAACCCTTGGTGTTTACATTGTGATATTCCTTTTCTTTTACCATATCTTATTTCTCGAGTTTTTAATAAAAAATCTTAAACCTATAGTCTACTTTCAATCGAAGTACTCAATTTTCTTTAGAGTTATCAAAGGGTTATCTGCTATATAGTAGCCCAAAGCTGCTGAAATGTCCATCAACAAAATAAGTTGATGTACATTCATGTACATTCAAACTCAGTATATTCATTCATAAAAGTAAAGAAACAAACACTGCTTCTACTTTCATCAATTTGGACTTACTAGATGACATTACTTTGCACTAAAGAACACACCCAAAAATAAGCCAAAAACAGCCTTATATTTGATTTCATTTAAATGCAATCCAAAAGCAGATCAAAACTAAGCTATGACATGAGAAATCAAGGGAGCCATTACCCTTGGGGTAGGAATGATGACTGTAGCTGGGAAAGTTCTGTCTCTTGATTTGAATGCTACCTCTCTGTGATTGCTCCATGTTGTACGCTTCTGACCTGTACATTTTTCTGGTTGTGTTTTAATTCAATAACAAGTTCAAATAAATAAAGCAAGGCCCAGAAGGGAAAAAAATCTACTGAAACTGTATAGCATAAGTGCTGCTACCTGTGGGGAGAAAATTAATTAATTTCATTTAATGTGACCAGAGAGAGAACCACCTGAAAAGCTCAGTGAGAAACTTCATTTCCCAAGAGCTGCTGCTGCTGAAATTTGTTCTATTTTTATAACTTCATCTCTCACATGAAACTGTGGCTCTGATATAAAATACTGCTTTAAATAAAATATTTCATATTGTTGGAAAACATCTGAGGATGTCTCAGGATGATTCAGTTGGAATACAAAGTTTCTAGAGCACACATCTGGGCAGCATCCACCCAGTTATTAGCACATTAATACAATGACCGGAGTAATGGCCAAGCTCTGCTGTACAGGTTGAATTCTGCTGGGAACGGCCACGCAGGTAGAGAAAGACATTCAAGGAAATTCTGTGCTACAGACAACTCCAGGTAAACAATTCCTTCTCCTTGGGACTGGATGTAAATTTGTTTCCACACACTTTTGCCTGCCTGGAGTAATACAAATAGATGGCAGAGCAGTGATTTCTTTCCCCTTTTCAGGGTTCTGCAATCCCTCTTTGAGCAACATAGTGAACTGCGTGATGATTGGTCCATTTGATTCTCATAAAAAGTGACAGTATACAAACTTGCAAGTGTAGTACACAAGCTTGTGCCAGTAGTAATTATACCTCGTGTTAAGTATTCAGGAGAGACTACTTCTTTTTATTCAATACTTTATAATCCTGTAGCATTAGTTATTATTGCTGCAGGGTCCCTTTTGGTCCTACAGAATAGCAGACAGGTATTCATAGTTCCTCAAATGTGTGTGGGGGGCTAATTAAATACTGTATTTGTAGAATCATTAGAACTTAGACAAAATATATTTCCAATCTTTGAAAGAGTAAGTAGCTTTCTGAGGGGGTGGGGAACAGTAATAAGTATTCAACCCAGCACGTTAATTGACATCAAACTAGTGATTCAACAATATTGCAGGCAAGGTTTCCAGGATAAATATAAATTAGTAGCCCATTCCCATCCTGGGTACAGACATTGGGGTACCTCGTTTCTAATCATTTAATCCTTTTTCCTCAACTACAAAAGATCTTATTCTTTCATTTCCACCTAATTGCAAGTTCTCCCCACCTCAGCCTTGTTTTAAATACTTTTCCTTCCAAGTTTACATTTTCCTTGCAATCTAATAGCCAGTATCCCACTTCCACCTTCCTCTCAAATTACCCCTTAACTCTACTTATTTTTATAGGCCCCCAAAACTTCTCCAGGATAGTGTGCAATTCAAAAAGCCCTCTCAACTACCCTCCACATCAAAGTTCAACCACAGAAGTCAACAATACCATTTGTCCTTCTTGGGTTTAAGGAAGGTACATTATAACTAAAATCTCACTATAAAATTCCTCCATTAAGTGTTTGCTACTCTCCCTCTGTTGTATACACAATCATAGTGTAGCACAATTCCAAAATGTGCAATTATACAAACATACAAAGACTTCCTAAGATACATAAAATTGTTAGGGCATAACAGATATCTTTTATAATTCTGGTGTTGGGAGTATAGATTAAATTTTTTTTTTTCTTGTAAGTTGTGTTTGTTGTTTCTTGTTGGGATGCGAATGAGGTAAATAGACAGTCGAGGATCATCCTATAAGGACCAACCTGATACACCAGCAACCACAACAAACTATAGTACAACAGGATTCTACTGCAGATTATAAACACACCTAGAACTTTAATTTCCTCTATAAAAGAAGAAAGTTTTAATTGCATAAATGAAAGCAAAGGCACTAACTTTGCCCATAATGATACACAATTCCTGTTTTCCCACTTAAGAAATAGGCTTTATGTCCCAAACTGGATCATTTATGAGGTATATATTAATGAATAGTAAGAAGAAAATCATCTCTACATACATCCAGAAAACTTTTCTATCCTACTGAAAGCTCAAGAAATTGGGGTCTCAATTTAGAAAACTACTTAAGGGGTAATTTGTGAACACCATCTGGGTCCCAGAAAGCCTCATCAACAGAAGGGAAAACTTGTTGAGCTCATCCAAACCTAAAATTCGCATACATTTTTACATCTGGACTGAATTAATCTTTTCTTGGTACTGGCTTTTATGTAATAAAATAATTGTTTGCAGGTTTATTTTTTTTTAAAGCCATTTTTGGAAATAAAAAATGTGCAACATCGAAGTTGAAAACTACAAAGAATCCCATTATTAAAGTTAGTTGCAAGACAGAACTCATTTACACTAAACTCTAAATCTGCCAGCTCAGTCAAAAACAATGCTGCTTGAGACTTTCATTCCAAGCATCTGCCACAAAACTCTACACAGCCTCTTATGTCACAAGTTCTGAAAGCCAAAAATGCTTTATAAGTACAGTTAAGCATAGGGGGTAAAAATCCAGAAACTAGAAAAAACTTTACAACACCCCTTAATTCAACAAGCCCAACTGAGTGACAGTTTTCAAAGAACCTGTAGCCCCAAACAGTTACTTAGCACACTGGTATTTTTTCAAAAGCAGTATGGTCTTCTTGGTCTGTGTTGTTTTCAAGACATTTTCCTGTAAACCCTGGGGCATTTCAAACCTCCAAGTTCAAATTGAGTACTTGAAGCTCTTATCTCAAGCCTACAAAGTTCCCCCAAAAGGGGGGAGGGTGGGTTGGAAAGATTTCCTGTCCCTTAAAATGAGCCCTGCAATAACTGCCGGTCACTGCAGCCCCCCAGTGTCAGATCCCAGGGATTCTTACAAGCAATTCAAAAGAAGAAAATTAGTTCATATTACAGTCCGTCTGCTTTCTGAAGATTCCCTGCAGATAACATGACATGGGATATCCCCTGGGGGACCCTCTCCATCTAATAACCCCACCAAAGGTCTACTTTAATATGAAATAGGAATCCAATATGTTTACAAACACACTGAAAAAAAGCTTTCAGTGTCAATTGTCTGACAATTGTGCAGTCTTTTTCACTTTTAACATAAAGCTTCTATTTCCCAAAACCACACCAAAGGAAAATGATGAAGCGCTAGAAGTTTAATTTTACAGAAGACAACAGCGAAGGCATATGTTTTCCTGCCTCTTGCTGGTCTTCTCCCTTCCCCCACTCTCTATCCTGCAAGCCATTTGTAGGTCTTGGTTGCTAAAACTACTAATTCTCTAGAATCTGAAAATCTTCTTATTCTTCAACATAGCTGGGTCTAAATGTATGCACTGCTCTGAAGAAGGAAACTCAAAGTCACAAGCCTCTTTAGTGGCAGATGGGTTTGGGAAAACTTTACCCACAAAGTTTTGATGCTGTGAAATATCAACTCCCTGAAATCACAGAAAGGAAATGACTTACATTCTTGGAAAATGAAGCCACTAGCAGCTTTCTCCAATAGCATTTTCTAATCCCCAAACTACACCCTGTGGCAAGAGGGAGTATTTCGTGCAAAAACTACATTTAAATAGATGCTTATAAAACCAATAATAAACAAACATCACCGGGTCACCGGGTCCCAGAGAAAAAAGAAAGGAATCCTGCGTGGAAAATCCTACATGAGATATTTTTCTTCCACATTGTGTAGGACGGCACAAGCTTGCAATCAAAGCAACCTGAGAACACTTATTGAAGTTTTCCTTCCCTGCTGCGGGCATTGCACAGCTGCTGAGAGACATGCTGGCAAAACTGAGTCGTTGCATACATCTACGCAGGAAAAAGGGTGAAAGGGCTAGTATTCCTTTGGGCATTAGCTACACAACCGCTTGGCCTGAAAAATCTGCCGGTTTTCAACTCTAAAATACACTTGTTTTGACAGCTTTCCATCTATTTAAGCCTTTCAGAAAGCGCCGCACCAGTAGGTCTCCAGTCCCGAGACTCGAGGTGTCGTTCACTCCGTGGGGACCTCACCTGGGTGGCCCCCAGCTGTCCATATCTGACTGCGACCTCCCCGGGAGGATAGCCCGGTGGTCTTCGGCCTGCGCGCCGCACGCTCCTCCCGAGACCCCAAGTCTGCAGGCCGCGCCCCCCACTCGCGCGCCCAAGGCCCCTGCAGGCGTGAGCTGGCCCCAGCGCCCACTCGGTACCCCAGACTGGGCACTTTTAGGGGCATCGCGCTGCGGACCGCAGCTGGGTTCCTTCCGAAGCCGACTGCCCGGCCTTGGGGCGCGCACGACAGGCGGCAGGCGCCGCGCCCCGGAACGCGGGGGCTCAGGTGCGGATCCCGGGGGCCGGGCGCGACCGGCGGGAGTCCCACAGTCCGCGAGGACCACGGCGGGGCACCGGCCTCCCGCCTCGCCGCACAGCCGCCCGGGGCCACGTCCGGAGACCCGCGGCAGCCGACCTGGGCGCCCGGACCCCGACGCCCGGGTTGAGGGTGAGGAGAAGAAAGGCGCGGAGCTGGGAGCACAGCCTCCGCCCGGACTCGCCACTCCACAAACCTCCCAAAGCCCTTCCCGCCGCCGCCCGGCCGGCAGGGGGCACCGCGAGCGGCCAGGGCGCGGAACCCGGCGAAGAGGCCCCAGGCGCCGCGCTCCTGCTTGTACCTCGACAAAATCGCGAGTCCCAGGGTCCGACTCCACTCAGCCTCTCGGTCTCTTCCTGCCGGCCCAGAGGCTGCCCGCTCCTCTCAGCCCCCTGGCCCGGGAGCCAGACGTGCGCTCCGCGCAAGCCCCGCCTCCAGTCCCGCCCCCGTCCCGCCCACGAGTTCCGCCCCTGGCGCCCCGCCCCCGGACTCCCTGAGCCCCGCCCCCAGCCAGCGGGGATTGGCGACTGCCTCAGCGCCTCTTAGGCCTGGCGTCCCGCCCCACGCCCCGGGCCGCACGTGTAGCGCCTGCCAGCCCCGCCCCGGACCCAACCAAGCGTTCCGCAGCGGGGGGCAGCGAGACAAACTGAGGGCGGGAGAACGAGAGGGAGCCACTCCTTCCAGGTCATGGGGAGGGGTTCGAGCCTCTGATGGCTGTTATGCTGTGGGCTGAGGCGGTGAGGCCTTTTTTCCCGCTACAGAGCCTGACAAAGTAGGGGTAACACTGTGCGCTTCCCCCTTTCTGGCCAAGTGGTTCTCCCCACTGCGCTCCCCCCCCCCGCCCCGCCCCAGCGCTCCCCGAAGTTCCCCAATAGGAAACGTCTGGCTGACCGTGGATGGCTTTTTGTCTTGATCCTTGTCTTACTTATTTGGGACCCACGGAGGCGAGGCCGCTCGGAGCGGAGGCGGTCCCCGCGAGGAGCTTCGTCACTCCTCGCCTCCCGCAGTCCTCCTGTCCCTCACCCTCCCGCCAGTCTGCGGTGGGGACGCGGCGCCCCCGCCGGTTGGGCGCGGGGTGGCCGGGCGCCGGGAGGTAGCGGAGTCTCCAGCCAGCCCGGCCGTTCTTGTGCCTGGCTTGACTGCTAGATGAAGAGAGGCGATCGAGAAAGGACGGTAGCCAGCACCTGGGTGACGCCAAAAGAGCTAGCTTTTCTTGCCCTCCGTTTTGATCTAAACATAAATATCTAATGCTAGTTGTCATTGGCTGGAAGTTTGGCTGCCTGAATGCCTCGTTTGCATAGCGAGAGAAAAATCCGTTTTGTGTTCATTACACCTGAAGCTCATTTGAAATAACTACGTCATTCACAGCTCTGACATTTTGGGGACCAAGACATTAGCACTGAATATTAGGAGCATGTGATCTTTTGTCTTTTCACAATTGATTATACCTTCAGAGCTTTGTCTCAAGGCTTACAGGTTTCTGGAGATGTTACTCTTGCAGCTAAAGGTCATGACTCCATTATGGAAAGAAAAGAGACTATTTCAGGACTGGTAGTTGAGGCTGGTCCTGAACTCATTGTGTATTTTAGGCTAGCCTCAGTAATCGCACTGCCTCAGCCTCCTAGGTGCTGCCTTTTAAATTACTTGTACTTAATATACCAAAATATTGCTTGACTGCAATATAGGCATTGACGTGGAAAATTACACTTTTTCTCACATACAATCAATGCATATGACTACTGATAAGGTCTTTAATTTTGTAATATAATCTCGTATTTCGTGTATAAGTCAATTATATTACTAGGGCTGGGATACAGCTCAATGGCATAAGCGCCTGCCTGGCAAGCGTAAGGTCCTGAGTTCAATCCCTGGTACCACAAAAAAAAAAAAAAAAAGAATTATATTATTGTTATGGAATGCAGTCCCTACATCTGATTTATTTTCAGGTTTCATGCATGAAAATATAGCAGAGAAAAATAGCATGGCTAGAATGTGAAGTACTACTACAAAAATAATGAGGCGATACAAAGCGAAATATTTTAAGTGGCTTTTTAAAAAATGTTTTTAAGATTGAGCTTATTCTCTAGAATTAGATTGTAGCAAGATTTACTATGTGGCTGTTTTCTGAGTCATACTGGTCACTTGAGCAGTGATTATCACAAAAACCATAGGACTTAAACTGGATATGATAGCACTGACATGTCATCCCAGTACTCATGAGGCTGAGGCAGGAGAGTTACTGCAGTTTGCTTATAGAGCAAAGCCCTGTTTCAAAACGAACCAATACATTTTGCAAACTTAGTACTTGATACTTTTCAAATCAGTTCTGTAAGTTGTAAGTTTCTGAAAGTTTGGAAACAAAGCATCCCCCCAAAGTTAAAAAGGGAGTAAGAGGTTTCTTGTCACAGGAAATGTCTTTCTGAGCTAATTACAATTATCAATGGAATTGTATACCTATTTAAAAGTTATATGTTGTACTTGTAGACGTGGGGGTATAATTTTCTTTTTATTGGTATGATAAGTTTTTGAGCCTGGGAGACAGCTCAGCAGCATAAGTTCCTGCCTGGTGTGTGCAAGGTCTTGTGTTCAATCCCCAGTACCGCAAAAGTAAATGAATAAATAAGCAATTTTTTTTTTTAAAAAAGGTTTCCTAGGCAGGGGGATTTCCCACTATTAGAATGTTAGCCTACATTAGGATGTTAAGAGCAACATCTTAGATTATTACTTCTCCCAAGATGATATCCACACAACTTTATGGTTTTGCTTTTCTTAGGAAGAAGTTATTTCCTTCCGTGGATATATTAGGTACTTCCAGACAACAGGCACAGGGTTAGAGCCTGGAATTCAAGCGTGAAAATACTCCTGAATCTTACAGTAATGGGGGAAATAAGTGCTCGCACCATTTTTACTTCCTGCTGCAGTAGAAATGTGCAGGAGGAGGGGGACAGAAAAGCCTGTGACGGTGGGGAGGTTGTCCTACATGCCCTGTGAACAGAGATGGGATGGAGGAACAGGTGTTTGCCTGGAAACAGGTCCTCACTGAGGTGGCTCTCAGATTTGCCACCATATTAGAATCATCTGGGGACTTTCAAAAACTGTTGCTATCCCTGTCCCTAGCACGCGACTTAATTTGTCTGGACTGTGACATGGGCTTTGGAATGTTTTAAGAATCCCCAGGTTCTTTTTAAGTGAAAATGTATCTGGGGTCAGGGACTAGAGAGTACCTCAGGGAGGTGACAGGAAGAGGAAGCACAGAAGCATGCTTATGAAGCAGGGTGCCATATCTTCCCTTTGTAATGAGAAAGGCTTAAGCATTGGTAGGTGACGTGCATTTTGGTGAAAGGAGAGCAGTGGTACAGAAAGCAAGACCTGGGAACTACTGTAATTTACATTTCTTTACAAGTACTTTGCAGGCACCAGGATAATACATTGACAAGATTTGTATACAAGGAGAACATTATTTTTTATCTCATATAATTCAAGGTTTCGGGAAATTCAGAGTATGTTTTATGCTGAACTATAAAGTCTAGTCAAAGAGAGATCTCAGTAATTTGACATACTGGCTTTTAAAGAATACTTTTCCAAAATTAAATACTGTTCATCATTCTGGCTGGAGGTCATAATAAAGAAATTAGGTTCATTTTTCTTTTTGGTAATTACTGAGATTCATTTGACAAAATAAAACGCATTTTAAACAAGCAAAATAAATTTAATCAGGCCCTGCTGTGCAGTTTTAAATGCCCACATAGCTGACCAGAGACAAAATAATCGCTCATCAACTTGTACTGTGCAGCGCTCTAGTCTTGGTTTTCATTGTATAACATTTCAAAAGTCCTTAGTATGTTCATCTAGTATATTAATGTGCTCTGTTAAATAAAAACACCAAAAGGGAATTTAGTGAACAAGCTTAGCAAAATGGTCTTCAGTTATTTAAGCCAACTATCTAATGACTAAGAGTCCTTAAAGAGACACAAGTACAGATGGTCACCAACTTATGGTGATTTGACCCTGAATTTCCTGACTTTACCACGGTACAAAAGTAATCCACATTCAATAGGAACTGCACTGCAAGTTCTGAATTTTGACCTTTCCCTGGGCTTGTAGAAATGCACTAACATACTCTCTCTTCGATGCTGAGTGGTAAGGGTGAACAAGTGCCACACTAAGGCAGTGGTGGTGGCAGACCTGTGACATAGGTGCTGCAGTGGCCGTACAGAACCCTCTCTGGGATGCCAGCCAAGTGTATGAGGGTTTTTTCCCCCTAAATGAAAACCTCAGTACTTGGGTTACATTGCAGTGTTGGCACTTTGCAATAAAGAAGTGAGTTTTGGGTTGCAGTTTGTATGCTGTTTCTAGAAGGTGTGCCGCCACTGCACACCTTATTCAGTAACTTACAGGAGACATTAAGAACTTTTTAATGTCACTTTAAAAAGGTAATTTTACCTTTTTACCTTTACCTTTTAACTAAAGGCTAAGGTAAGTGTTCTGAGACCACTGAAAGTAGACCAGGCATTTGGGGCTCAGTAAGTTAGGTGTATCAGAATTATTTTCATCTTACAGTATTTCCAATTTACAGGAGTTTTGCTGGGTTAAGACACTGGCGTGAGCAGCGGGAGTATTTGTGATTATTCTGCAGAGACACCACAGTGCAGGAAGTTAGTAAGATGTAGCAATTTGACTCAAGAAGATTCACAGTCCCCTGTCTAGAGCTACAAAATGGAAAAAATTAAATTCTGTTCTCTCAACATTTGAGAAAAATATCTGGAAATAAGATAATTTGACTGTCCAGACAAAGTTGGATCATGTACAGCATGTAAAAGTTTACAGGACATGTATCTGAAGAGCTACTTTTGCTTCCATTCTGTATAGTGTTAGTTGCACCGTAGTAGTACATCACATTCTATCCAGTTCCTTAAGGGCTTCAATATTTCTCCAACACAAAAGAAAGCTGCGAGCAGGCGGGAGAGCTGGGCCTGGCCTTTCGTTCCGGCAGAGGTATTAGATACACAGAGTACAGCGGGGCAAGTGAGGCAGAGAGACTGCACTTGAGAGTCAGAGCCCGAAGGCCCGATAGCAGAGGCCCAGCGCGCTGAAGGGTACTGCTGCTAACTGGAAGTACGGCTGAGCAATTCCATGTGAGACTACGACCACTGCCCTGTGCATCAACTCGATATTATGCAGAAGACCAAGGCTGGGAAGACTCCTGTACGCAGAAATGTCTAGCAGAGAACCAGCAAGATAGCTCGGCAGACTAAACGCCTGCTTAGGCAAGTGCAGGGCCTGGGGTTGAAACCCCGACATGTGCCTGCCCCACCCCCAGGTGCACTGAGCTGGCCATGGAGACTGGGCACAGTGGTGCAAGCCTGTAATCCCAGCACTGCGGAGGCTGAAAACAGGAGGATCACTACAAGTCCAAGTTGCTTAGTGAGACCCTGTGCCAAATACATTAAAAAAAAAAAAAAAATTGTAATAGAGGCCAAGATGAGGGGTGGATTTCCTACCACATAAAACTTATTAAGTATGCCATTGTGTCCTTGTACATTGGTCTTAAAGGCCCTTGAGTAATCTTTCAGCTCTGATTCTTTGATTTGTCTCTGAAAAGATATCCATCCCAGAGTGTGGAAGCAACTGCCCCCATTCCCACTGGGAGAGAGGGATGACAGAGCAAAGAGTCGGAAACTGACAATACACTGATTACTCTGAGTTATATCTCAGGCATGCTTTGATGATTTTTACCAAGAGCCAGGGATTTAGCTCAGTGGTTCAGCTCTTGTCTGGCAAGTGGGAGTTCCTGAGTTCGATTCTTAGTACCAAAAATAAAAGTTATTTTTACGAGAGATAATCTTCTAGGAGGACCTACTTGCAAACATAAATGATAACACAGGGAAGTGGTGAAACACTGGAATCGTCCTCAGTGTTTTGTGGCATCTTACCAATTTGTGTCTGAGAAGAGCCAAGCCTCATGTAGGAAATGGGACATCCATTTTTCAGAACACAAGAGCATGCCTTTCTAGCCGGGAGGTACAGGCTTCTACCTAAGAACGATTGCTCCATTTGTGCAGAGGCTCCTGAAATCTGTCTATTCTGGATAGTTACTTCAAGAAAGTTGTAAGTTTACAAACATATCCTTAAACTTGTTTCTTTGTTGATTAAAAAACAATAATGAATAGAACTTCAAATAAGATATTCTAAGTGTGGTTTGCTAAACTCAAAGATTCTGTGTCAGTAAACCTTCCAAGAAACTACCATCTAGGATTTGGATTATAAAACGAAGTTCTAGTGCTAGTTACACAAACTGGTTGGATGAAAACAAGAAAATATTTGCTGTTACCTACATTAGACCTCTAGTTGCTTCTCACGTGTAAAAGAAAAAAATCTCTACACACTCACTCTTGTTTAGCTTAGCTATGAAACCAAATACCAAAAAAGTTTGAAGTCCTCTATAGGTGAGGCAGTGGCTAGATTTTTCTGTTTAAAGGTTAGGTGGCCTAAGAAATTATTCTCTTAGCCTGAATTCACTTCATATCCTCTGGTTCTTCAAGGGAAGAACAATGGTAATTAGACCGAGAAAGAGGAAGGAGGAAGAGGAAGAAGAGGAGGAAGAGGGAAAAAAACAAAAGCAAAAAGCAGTTCCTGATGCTTGGTTTTATTAAGCACCGAGAACAAAGCTACTAGGAAATAGCACTCTTAACTAGATCTAGCATTGAGAGTAAGACTTGGGGAGCAGGGGCAGGCGCTTCTTAATTATGCTTTCCTTAAAACCTTTATGAGCAGAAAAACAATCAGCAAATTAGTGAATTTTCTGTTCTGACAATAGTTTGTATTGGCTTCATAATTTTTGTCACTTGGGCCCAGATTTCTGAAAGGGTAATGGAAATACATACCTAATTTATGGTAAGTCTCAGTATAACAGACTTAAAATATAGGTCAGGATCAATTCCCATCGCATGCACTTCATTTCTCATAGCATTCCACTATCTGAAATTACGTATCACTATGCCTCCATGTTTACCAACTGTCTCTCCTCTCAGAAGTTAAGTTTCATCTGAGCACAGAGCTAAGCTCTAGCTTCCGTGCTCTTGTGTCTGGAACAGTATCTTACATATATTTGCTGAATGAATTAATTTTGTAAATTATATGTAAGGAGAGAGGTGTATATGTTTGCGTGTGGCGTTGAAGGTGGGTTAGAGACAAGAGAAACAGACTTAGATAAGCTTGGGAAAGGACTAGCCGGTTTTGAGATGCTTCTTAGACAGATATCCCAGGTATTGATGAGGAAGAACCTGCCCTTGAAGCAGACTTTGGATTTGAGGGTGACAATTTAGTTTTTCAAGTGTAATTATATGATATAATGATAAATGCAGTGTTACCTTGGTTCATGAACTTAATTTGTTCTACTGTTTTAGAAAAGATGGCCACATTTGTGTTCATGTGGGAAAGACGGTCATGGTCCTATTTGTTACCCAGGCTGGAGTCTGAAAGCAAAATGCTTTTGCCAAATGAAAGCATTTGCAAACCGAAATATCACTGCATCCTATGCTCTTTATAGATTTTATTTATCTACTTTTAACTTCTCATCCTAGTCTTTTGACATATTATAAAGTCTGTAATAAAGTGCATTTTATTTGAGTGTTTGCTACTTATTAAATGCCATGCCAAGAATGCATTTTGATGAGACACCTTGGGAACACAGTGGCTTGAGTTCAACAAGGGGAGGTGTGCAGCCCTCCTGTGCTCCCTACTCCCATCTCCAGGGGAAGCTCAGCTGGCTTTTGGGGTCAGCAGGAGCTTCACTCACTCTGGACCCTTCCTAGAAACCCCTCTGTCCACCATGTGCCATCTTTTCATCCCTCTCCCTAGACCTGCTTTTGACCTTGAGACGTTCAGTCCCCAGAGCCTTCCCAACTCTTCCAGTTTATTATCTGCTTTTGCCTTTACTTATTTTCCTTTCAGTTTAACTGCTAGGGTGGTGGTGTGTTCTGACTGTACTGACCTGAATTTTCTTTAAGAATCTCCAAATTCAGGTCAGTACAGTCATCCCTTGCATAGTATTTTGCTTTAAAGTCACTGAGGAAGCCCACAGAACGTGGAATAAATGAGCTGACTCGTCAGGCGCAGCAGCAAGGCGCCAGTTCCATCCACAGTCTCACAGAGTTGTTGCCGACTTCTTACTCATCCCTCCCAGCTGGCTTTCTCCTCACCACAGTGGCTGTTCAGACTGATTCTGTCCAGGTCACTCTCCACTCACCACCCTCCATTCTCAAGAGTCAACCTCACCACCCTCCATTCTCAAGAGTGAACCTTCTTCAAGAGACCTATAAATGTGGCCTGGTGGAATCCTCCCAGCGGCTCTTCGAAAGGATCCCGTCATTACTGTTGGGTTACAGATGCCCAAGGCCTTACAGAAAATACACAGTGGTGTCTGAATGTGGACCCAGAGCATGTGACACTGAGCTCGTTGTCCCTGCAGTGTCTGGCTTGCAGTGCAGACTGGCCCAGGCATCTCCTCATGGGGCTTCTATCCTCTCCACTTCCAGACTTTTCTTGTCTTTTTTTTCCCTGTATTTTTAGGAAGGGTCTACCGGGTGTTCAGGGTCTTACTACTAGATCTGACTCGTAGTGATTCTCCTGTTTACAGCCTTCCAAGTGCTGGGATTACAGGTGTGCGCCACCATGCCCAGTCTCAATTGCCATCTCAGAGTGCCCCAGGGTCGAGGCCAGCACAGCAGGCCCAGAGACTGAACCCTCAAATCCTATGCCTGCTTGCAGGCACTTTAATCTGCTGAGCTATTTGGCCGGCCCTCTTGTCTTTCTTTGAGACCATGCTGTCTTGGATCCACTCAGTCGGTCTCCTATCAAAGTTCTGTGTCCCCAGCTCTCCTGGCTCTGCCAAGGCTGCCTCTATCATTCATTTGCTGACTTCTTCTCCAGATATGTATTAAATCTTGTTTATTTGTTATTTACTTATTTTACTTGTTGATTTATTTGTTTGGTTGAGGCAGGGTATTGCCACACAGCCAAGGCTATCCTTGAACTTTCCATCCTCTGTCTCCTAGGATTATAGGCATGTGCCAGTCACCACACCCAGTTTATATAAGCTTTTTTAATCCATGGTTGTGGAAGGACAGGTACTTGACTTTATTAAAGCAATTTTAGCTTTAGAAGATGGGAGCTATTTATGATGCAAAGAAATCCTCACGCTTGTACTTTGATGCTTGGAGTGGTCCTCCAGCAGAGATCGGTTTTGCCCCTAGAGAACATTAGTAGTGTCTTGTGGTAGTTTAGGTTGTCTTGACTTTATGAAGGCAGGAAAGCCAGTGCTCTAGGCATTTGATTCAGAATGTAGAGCCCAGGGATGCTCTTAAGCATCCTACAACGCAGCCCCCACAATGAAGCGTCATTGCCCCAGTTTAAGAAGCACTGATGTAAAAAAGTAACTGCAACTTCTTAGCACCTCATGAGTGAATCATGGGGTAGGGTCCTTCTGGCCATGCCAGTGGAGCTATCAAAGGCCTGTTCCATCACTGGAGGTGAAAGGTCATGTTTTGGGGACTTACAGACAACAGTTTTGGGGATCAATTTCTTTCCTTTTTTTTTGATAACAATGATTATTTGTTGAACAATTCCATAATTGCATGGGAGAAAACTTTGATATTTAGAGATTATATTCTTTTTTATTTTCCTGCCTTTTATGCTTCCCCTTATTTTACTCAGATCTTTCCTCAGTTCCAAGATGGTGAATAATACATTTTATTTTATTTTTCGTATTTTACTACAGTGTCTCACTACACAGATCAGACTCATAGTGATGCTCTTGTTTTCAGCCTCCCAAGTGCTGGGATTACAGGCACATGCCACCACACTCAGTCTAATAATACATTTTATATTTCTTATGTTATGGCCTTTTAATTTCTTTAGCATGTGATTTTTTTTTCCAGTACTGGGGATTGAACTCAGGACCCTGCACTTGCCAGGCAAGCACTTATTCTACTGAGCTATCTCCCCAGCCCTAGCATGTGATTATTCCAAGCAGACAAGGTAAAGAGAACCATCATTGTTATCTAACAAATTACTTGCTTTTTGCATCAGTAAAATGACTTACTCTGACTATACAATTTCAAATATGGTAGAAAATATCATTGTCAGTGGAGGTAGGATAAGATTTATCAGTCTCTATTAAATAACAAGCCAAATAAAATATTTGAGTAGGTTTCATTTAAGTCAGTAGCTATGTATAATTAATTCATTGAACTAAAATTAGTCTTAGAAGAGGTATGGTTTGTGTGTGTGTGTGTTTTCTGTGGAGCCAGGGATTGAACTTAGGTCCTTGTGCTTGCCAAGCAAGCACTTATTCAACTGAGCTATCTCCCCATCCTCGAGGTATGCTAATAAAAGAAAAACTAAAATTTAACCATGAATGAGAGAATATTAGCTCTCATAAGACATTATAATTATAATTGCTCAAGTAATTTGATATAATTTATTTTTATTTTTTATTTTGACATATTCATATATGTATATAGTCAAATTGATGCTGTTTTATGTAGGTGGTTTAATAGAAATGTATTTAATAAATTAAATAATATGTGTTTTAAACAAATAATCACTGACGAATATGTAAAATTAAACTTTGAAGTGATGATTAGGGTTATCAAAATTGTTTGCATAAACTACACTGATCACATTCGTATGGACTATTGCCACTTTCTTATCTCTGGACTTGCATTGTTAATATCACTGGATTTATTATACAGAAGATGTGTACATATTAGAACATATTGACATTATCATGAAAGCAAAATAAAAAATAGCTATAAAAATCATTATGAAATCTATAA
Organism: Octodon degus; assembly: GCF_000260255.1. NCBI lineage: Eukaryota > Metazoa > Chordata > Mammalia > Rodentia > Octodontidae > Octodon > Octodon degus. The sequence goes on from NW_004524678.1 coordinate 3,341,404, forward strand.
AAGAAGGCTGGTGAGATAACTCAGCGGACCAAGTGCCTGTTTAGGTTAGCACCAGGACCGGGGTTCGATCCCCAGCACCACATGCTGTGCTAGCCCCGCCTCAGGGTATGCTGAGTTGGTCACCAAGACCAGTCGTGATGGCACATTTCTATAACCCCAGCCCTGGGGAGGCTGAAAACAGGAGGATCACTGTGAGTCCAAGCTATGTAGTGAGACCCTGTATCAAATACATTTTTTAAAAAATTATAAAAGATTAGATCATTAATCATCTTTTAAAATATTGCCTGATTCCCACTTAGACTTATTATCTCATTTAGGCAGTGGCTCCCCAAATTGGCAGTGTATCAGGACCATTTAAAAACTGGTGGCAGGACTGAGAATCTTAAAATAACACTAACAAACTCTAAAGGATTCTGACATCCATTCATGACCATATGGGGAGTTGCCCTGCTGAGGATTATATCAAGGCAAATTTTAGATGTAGAGGCCAGATTTTTGTTACATTTGAAGCCACCAAATGTTTCAGGTACTGGAATTCTACCATCCTCTTACAATGGATAAAGACAGGGGGTGGTGTTCTGGTGTGATTAGTCATCTTTTTATGACAATATATCACATTGATGTCTGATTCAAACTGGGGAAAGGTTGTCTATTTTTTATTTCCTGTGATGTGAAGAGAATAACTAATAACTGATTATTAATTTGGTTAACAAGAGGCCAAGCAACTAAAGCAAGAAAAATTCCTCATTTTGGTGAATAACATAATTGCATTTAGTCCCCAGAAACTGCCACATCAATCTAATTGTGTATAAATGAATCATAGTCTTAATTAACATTTCCATAAATATGGTGAAGAGCAGCTTGGAAAACGTGGAATGTACACTGAATATAATATATATGATCCCTTAAACCAGGCATTGGTGGATCACGCCTGCAATCCCAGCACTGGGGAAGCTGAGACAGGAGGATCACTATGAGTCCTAGCTGCACAGTGAGATCCTGTATAAATATATATATATATATATATATATATATATATATATAAACTTCTACTCCCATTTCATAGCTTTGCTCTTTTGATTTTGATTTTGCCTAAGGAACAGCTATATATTATATACACAGCGACATATTTCATTCCCACTGTATTCACCCATACATGACTTTGAAAGACGCTACCTAGAGATAAATACAAATAGCATATTTTGTTCAGTGAATGTCAAGTTTAATGTTTGTTGCAGGAATGCAATGCATCTAAACTTGTAAGGACAGCTGATTATTTATTATGTTGTAGGTACTGTATCAAGTTTAAGTTTATTATCTCATTAAATCATAACCACCACCATATAAGATAGATGCTATCATAATTCTTGTTTAACAAACAAGGTAGCTATGGAAAATTAACATCAATAGTTGAGTTTCCAAATCATTTTTAAAAAGGTAATTGTCCTGTTAAAACATGAAAATATCTAGTTTGCATTTTAAAAAAGGGGACTACCACTGAAGCATGCACCTTCTTGGCAGAGGAACTATTACAGGAAAGGTGGGAGAAGTACGCATGATATGTAGGCACTCAAGCTGATTGGAGCCCAGATATGTCCATGGAGCAGGACAGGCTGGAAACAAAATTCCCGGCCCATTTCCAGTGGGCAGAGCTATTAAAAAATCATTATGAAGAATTGCATGAGGTCGTTTTGCAAGAAGGAGCCAACAGGAAAATGCTCATGACCTGGCCTCCACTCCAACAGCTTAAGTGCCCCTGTGTCTCAAGTTGATGCGACTAAGAGGGATGATGAAAGCTCTCAGGTAAGTTGTGAGGCCTCGGCATTTTGTTTGCAACTCAGTTTTTATTTTCTTTCGAGTTTCCAATGACTCCATTGAACCATACCCATAGTATGAAAGAGAACACTTGCCACCACAAAGGGGAAACTGGTAGCCTGTGGAGCTGTCTTTGCCCTTAGAAGCCGAGGTTTTGTAGGTCATTGCAGGAGCCAGGTTGTAAAACCCAGTGTGTCACAAGAGCTTCCTGTGTCAGCTGTGGCTTCCAGTACAAGAATGAAAACAATGCAGAACCACAGGGCCTGGGCTGACAGTCTGGGTGGAGTGGAGGAAGGACATTCTAGGCTTGCCCTGCTGCCCTGTCCTGCTGCACTTGTTGCCCATGGGAAGCGCCTGGCAAACGTCGTTTCCTAAATCAAAGCTATTCCCATTCTTCTTAGCATCTTGGAGAACTCATAAATAAATGTCCTCAGACTTCAGGGAAAGACAACTACTAAAACCTCTTAGAGCTCTGGGAAAAAACAAGTCAAGTTGGAATGGACTTGAAAAAACTTTTAACTGAGTTTATGGGTTACATTCATGCAAAATGTAAAGACATCAACTTGTCTTGTGATTTTTTTTTTTTTTTTTTTTTTTTTTTTTTTTT
>NW_004524678.1:3344550-3345832 GCF_000260255.1 Octodon degus
AATTGCACTGGTAAGTCAAAAAATTATTTTAGCAAAGACACATTGTCACAAATGCCTGCCAGAATACTTCTCCTAAGACAGTGTCTTTGCCTTGTATGATCGAAAACACAGTGAAAACTGACGTTGGATGCCATCTAATGAAAGGAGAGCCTCATTCAAACATTCCTGTGTGTCCTCCCCTGCCTTATTCCTGGATTTGGTATCATGAGACTTCTGGATCTTCCCTAAAGTCAAAATGAGCATGAAAAGGTAAATGGTTTGAAACAGTTTAGGACATCAAAGCAGCACAACCACGCAACTAAAGATGCTCATGAGGGAAGGCTTCCAGAGCTGGTTCAGAAAGTGGCAAGAACGGCAGGATAAGCGTATCTGAAGCAAGGAGGAGTGCTCTGAGAGTAATTAACTGCAATATGTCTTTACCTGAATGCTTTTTGAAAATTTATATTCATTGTACTTCCACTGTATTTTGACATAACTAAATGAAATCTATCAGTTAATTACTGAGTAAGTCAAATTTCAAAGGATTTTAATGTAATGGCTTTTATTTAAATTGTTCTCACTTTTTCTTTAAATAGGAGATATATATAAATAGCATTTCTGTCTAATGATCTTAACAAAAATTAATTTTTAGCTGTAATGTATACTTACTATTAAAACAGTATGAATGTGGGAGATGGTGCTGACTGAATCTGATCTTTTGTTTTTCTTCTACGGCTGCTCTGTGTGACTTTTCTTTCCCAGCCAAGTAAGGAGGGGCCTGCTACTATCCCTGCATTTGTCACCTATGTCAGACTGGGTGAGCAGGGCATAGCAGACGGCTCCACGGCCACAGGAGCTGCGCATGCTGTGTTGTCGCACTGAGAGGAATTCTGGGGCCACAGCCTGTGTTCTGGTCCTTCCCTTTAGATTTATCCTCACAAGGGACCTTACATAAGGTAAGCTGCATTTTCTAGTTTGTAACCCCTGAGCATTATCTGACTCACTTAAGGATGCTAGCCAGCACAAGACCTCCTGAGCTTTTCAGCGCTAGTCACCCCAAAGGAATGGCTTTTACTGTTCATAGCAAGAAAAGAGGAATATCTTTCTAAAGAATAAGGGCCAGCCAAGTAGCTCAGCAGATTAAAGCGCCTGCTTAGGCAGATATAACACTAGAGTTCGATCCCCGGCGTGCTGTGCTGTGCCGGGCCTGCCCTTGAAGTACGCTGAGACTGCCAATTGAAACTGGCCATGGTGGCGTGCTCCGCCCCTGTAATCCCAGCTTTTGGGGGAGCTGAAAACAGGC
>NW_004524678.1:3346647-3348377 GCF_000260255.1 Octodon degus
AAGTCTATTCTTTTATTTATTTATTTATTTATTTATTTATTTATTTTGTATTTTAATTCTTTTGAGACAGAGTCTCACTATGCAGTTTGGACTTATAGTGATCTTCCTGTCTTAGCCTCCCCAGCTCTGGGATTACAGGCGTGCGCCACCATACCGTTTCAGGTTAGCATGGCATGCCCAGGGTTCTGGGGCTGGTGCAGCACGTGGTACCAGAGATTGAACTCAGGTCCTTGCGCTTGCCAGGTGGGCACTTAGACCACTGAGCTATCTCCCCAGCGCCAAATCTGTTCTTTCTGAGTGCATTCATTCAGGCATGCTATGGTACTTCTAGACTCATGAGAGATAGCCATGTTCTTTTCCAGTGTTTTAAAAATATCAGAAGCTAATATCCATGTATTTTTGTCAATTTATCTGCTTTCTTTCCTTTTTAAGTAGACATTGGTCAATGAAAATGTGTTTGGATTTCCCCAGTGTACTTGAATTTCATGAGTTTTACATTTCTTGCAAAGGGGGCCAAGCCCAACAATTTAATTTTCATGACCTAAGAGCTTTGATTAAAGCCTTTACCTTGACAAATAATTGGTTTTGGGAATAGGGGATAGAGATAATTCTAAGATATGATAAGCACTCATTCATCTATTCAAACAGATCCCCACTGCATGCCCAATACTCTTCAGATGCAGGGCTGGGTGCAGGTCATGCAAACGTAATTACAGCAGAGTTCTTTCCCTTGAGGAACAATGATTTCCCCTTTCTTTCTTATTAATGAAAAATTTGATCTATTTATTCTTGCTGTGCCTAAATTAGTTTGAAGCCTCCCTAGGTGTAGTAAGAACACCATTCATGGTATGCCATGTGATTTTAAGTGGTAACAGACAAGTACTTTAAAAATAGCTATATGTGACTTTAGTACGTAAAAATGTCATATATGCAATGTAGTTATATGCTCATTTCAATATGAAAAAACCAAATGAGCTTGCAAATGTATATCTAACGGCCACTATAGCCTAGGTGATGGCTGATCATTTGCCATTTCATGCAGACCATGTGAACTGCAGGCAGGACTCAGGCATATGTTCTATAAACCCTCTACTGGAACAGTTCAAAAGTAGAACAATAGAGATGTTTTGAAAGTACAGATGATATGGATTAATGGTATGGATTCTGTATGTACTGAATTTTGGTGTCTATCAGTGCAATGATTTAAAAGATCCTGTAAAATAAAATTAAATTAAAAAATAAAAATGTTGCTTCTGATGGTAGACAGTCATTTAGTATGTCAAACAGCACATAACTATATTGTGCTAGTCCAGAGTAGTTTCATTCTGTCTAAGGAAACTATATCTTGGTACATGTTAAAAATTGATTGGAGTTATTATTTGTATTGCTTGCCTTAAAATATTTTATTTGTAAAACATATCATTGCTCTCTAATTTTATGGCTACTTTCTAATTATGGCAAATGATTATTCACTTTCTCATTTTTAATTCAAAGATGTGCAGCTGTGTTTGTACTACTAACAGCAAACATCAGAACTAATCAGCAATAAAAGCCATGTTAAACTTACTTGTTAATGAGATGGCTGGTATTTGAGCTAGCATCTGCAACCTCAACCTGCACATCTGGGTAATAAATGGGCTTGTTGTTATGTTCCAAGGATCTCAGTTGCCTGCATTGCTGTTTCACGGGCTCTTGACAACCAAGTACCAGGTTGTGAGGCTGGATGAGGT
>NW_004524678.1:3349812-3378131 GCF_000260255.1 Octodon degus
GGGCCTCTTCATACCAGGCTCCACCTCCTGACAGCAAGCTAGATAGAATGTCCCCTTAGTCCAATCACCTTCGATAAGCCTGCCTCTGAGTGTAGAAAACTTTGGAGCGACACCCATGTATAAGCTATAACAGAGGCTCATGATGTACATTTAATAGTAGTAGTAAATATTCTTTTATGTTCAACCAAGAAACTTACTGTTTCCAAACTGATGTGATTATGGAGTTAGAGTCCTCCACTCCACGAAGGTCACCTATGAATATCTTTTGGAATACACTTGGGAAGTCCATTGATCTACACGACATCATTACTGCCTGTACTAAGTACACCAATAAGAAGCTGCTTTGGCAAAACACCTTGTAGTCACAGTTGCTAGTTTTCCCTTTCACACTTAGATCCTGTGGTGTTAACTGGGACTTTTATTCCCATTAGAAGATAAGAACTATTAAGTACTGAGCTGAGTGAGCCAAATGACAAGTGCTGCCAGAGTCAGGATTTAACTTAAAGCCCTAAAATTTAAAGACTTAATTGTTAAAAATCCAAACAGACTGTAATCTCCAATTACCAGAGTTTGTGTTGGGCGTTGTAAAGGGAAATGTTAACTTCACGGCCTATCAGTCACAGTCTCACCTCCTGTCCCTCTGATCACCAACCTTAGCAACCATAACCCCTCTCTCAATTCTAGAAAGAATAGGGGAGCTGATGAAAGGAGACATCCGGCTGGCAAAGAATCACTTTTCCTGCCATCATTAACATATAAACATTCATGAAAAAGAATGGGGTGAAGGATACAAAAATCCAACGTTGCAAAGGTAGACTAAGACAACACCCCCAATGAAATCTGTGCTGGGGCCGCTCAAGAGCCTTCTTCAAGTGCCCTACAACTTCTGCTACGGGCTGCACTCCTTCGCTGTGCTGCCCTGGAGCCACCATGCCGAGATGCCAGGTGGTGGTGGGCGGCAATGACATCAGAAAAGAGTTCTTTTTCCCGAGGGGAGCAGAACTATTACTCAAAAAAGTACCAGTTTAATTCTGGAACTGCTCGATTTCTCACCTTAGGTGGTAAAAATGTGGATTTTTCTCTGCACTAACCATTTAAGTACTCAGAATGAACATCCTTTTAGGGAGGAGAAAATAAAAAACGCCATTTCAATGAGCAGGAATCCCACCCTTCCACATTCCTCCTGAAGCTCCCAATTTGACTCTGAGGCCCCAGGATTTGAATTTTGCACTTGCACATGGCCCTGTGAGTGAAAACCCTCTACCCCAAGCTAACTGTTGGCTGTATACTGGACAATTGTAAAGTATCTTGTTATAATTCCTTATTAGCTGATGTTTACCTTGACTTTCCATTGACTTTTATTTAATCTTTAAAATTCTCCTCCTTCATTTATTCTCTGCATAGTGAAATAAGATTCAACTTGGAGCTAGAAGACACGGACTTGAATCCCAGTTTCACTTGCGACCCGCATGGCTTTTGCAATTTCCCTAACTGCTCTGTGTTCATACTTCCTCACTGAAAAAGCTATTAAAAACAACAACAACAACAACAAAAAAAACCAAACAAACAAAAAAAATCACTAAGAAACAGAAAAAAAAAGCTATCTTAGGAATTACAATTTTCATAGTATAAGAAATATGGGAATCCCCATTTCATATCCAGATTATGGGTAGCTAACCAACTTTGGGGTCTTTGCCACTTTTGCTTTGGATATGTAACTTCTCAGCCAATCTCATGGTTTTGGGAAGAAAATAAAAAGCAAGTGACTCACACCTGTCCAGGTCTAGTGCTAGGTTTTGTCTTTTGTTGTTATTCTATTCATTTGACTAAAATAATAAATAGCAACTAAGTAGCCCTTTTCTGCTTGTATGAACATCAAACACCCATTTCAAGTTGATATGCGGGGTTTTGTCCCCATAGAATGCTTATGATTGTACGGGATGGTTATAGCTAAACAGACAATAAGAAGTGTAGGCAGGAACACTGAGCAACTAGACTACTTCTATATAGTTGGTGGGAATATAAAATATATTTCATTTTGAAAAACAATTTGGCAGTTTCTTTAAAAAGTTAACTTATAATATCACTAAGAAATTTTGCTGTTAGAAATTACCTATGAGAAATAAAAATACATGCCCACAACTAGACATACGTGTGAATGTATACAAGAGTAGTGTTATTCATAATAGCAATTGGAAATAATTTAAGATTTTATCCATTGGTACATAGACATGGAATACTATTCAGTTATTAAAAATAGCAAGCTATTGATCATGCTACAGCATGAATGAACTTCAAAAACATTACACTAAAAAAAAGAAAATGCAAAAGGTACATTGTAGGATTCCATTAAATGGAAACTCATAGGAATGGAATGTGTATCAGTGGTTTCCTGGGACTGGGGATAGGTGAGAGGACCGGCTGGAAAATAGGAATGAGAGTCAATCTAGGGCGGCTGGAGATGCTGGACTGTGGTGATGGTTACAAATGCTAAAAATTTACCAAAAAGTCATTACATTTCAGACATGTCAATCAAACTCCAACTAGTTCAAAACAGTTTATTTTTATGTGATTCATAGCCTGACTTTCTCCTTATCAAAAGTAGCATTCAGAGCTGACAGAGCTTACCATAATTTGGCTGTAGTCCTAGCAGGGGGTATGCATCTGTCTTTCCACTCAAAAATTTGCTCCTCAGTGACTCTGGAGACCAGGAACTCTGGTGGCCTAGTTTTCCAATTGGTGAGGCAGGAGCAGTGGGCAGAGGACACCGAGAGGTAAGCAGCGTGATGGCAGAGTCAAAAGAGAGAGGGTAGCGGGGGTGCCGCAAGCAGCCAGTAGCTGCTTCGACTCTCCAGCATAGCAGTGGAAATGGCAAGGCGCCCACATGGCCTGCTTTTTTGAGAACCAGCCCGCAAAATGCCCATCTGCCACTTCCCTTCTTGGCCCAGCAGCCTCTCTGTGCCCTGCCTTTATTTATTCATTTTTTACTTCTGATATCATGATTTCTGACTCCCCTGGGCTGTGTTTCTCCACCTCAGGCCCCCACACAGCCGGAGCATCCTGTCTGGCTAATCCTTTAGTCTCTGTGCACCACATATGGAGCCGAGGAAGACCTTGTCTATCTTTCACTCATTACTCTCCGTCATTTAGAACATGTCTTTCTAGGTCTCATTTACAAAAACACAGCCAAGAAGCTGAAGTTAGTCATTCGCAATTAACACCATGGAAGAACATAAGTGGAGTTGAGAGTCCTAAAGAGAAGGAAATCTGGCTAGTTGAATACTTGATAATTTAATATTGATTCCTTTGAATTTTATCCAGTCCCAGTATTTCAGAGTAAGATGAGAGAGAAAATGAGAGCGAGAGATGTCATGCAGATAAATGTGATATAATACTGAGGAATGCAATTGTAAGGGCGTGCAAAAATAACCAGTCCGGGTGAGTCAACCAAACAGCAGATCATTTGGCATACCATGCACATTTCAAAGTGACAGCTTACTTAAAACCTACTTAAAATTGAAAATGCCCTCATCAATTTGTCTGCCAGTTTGAATAATTTGGAGTTTGAATTTTTTTTTCCTATGAGAAGATGATAAAAAAAAAAGATGATAGTACTTGCAAATTATAGCTAATACTACTGAGCTTTGTGATATTCCAGGTAATTTTGCTTAATCTTCACAAAGCCCCTATTAGGTAGGCCCAGTAATTATCCCCATTTTTTGGATGAGAGAAGACAGAAAGAGGTTCTTCGGCTCAAAGTAAGTTAGTAAGTAGCACAACCAGGATTGAAGGCTAATTCTTTCTGGTGCTAAAACATGTACCCTTAATCACCACACTACACATGTCATGTAGACCTATGTTATATAGACCTTATAATAACAAATGACTTGCAAAAATGGCCACTCCCATTTTTACAAATGGGGAAGCCATGCAAGGACAAGGAAACAAGACTCTTATTGAAGAGTAGAGAACAAGGTGGTTCTTTGTGGATTTCTTTTCTTTTCTTTTCTTTTCTTTCTTTTGTGTGTGTGTGTGTGTGTGTGTGTGTGTGTGTGTGTTTTGTACAGGGTCTCACTATGCAGCTCAGACTCGCAGTGATCCTCTTGTTTTCAGCCTCCCCAGCACTAGGATTACAGGCTTGCACCACCACGCCTGGATTTGGTTGCCTGCTCAGCGCGCCCAGGGGCAGGACCAGTGCAGCACGTGGTACTGAGGATCAAACCCCAGTCCCTATGCTTGCCTAAGCTGAGCTATCTCACTGGCCCTTCTTTGTGAATTTCTGTCCTTACTCTGTATGGCTCCACAAACTGCTCCCCCAGTTATAAGATTCCCTCTAGCAGATCACCCTTCCTTTTTAGGTTACTCACCTGTATTCTAGCTATAGATTTTCCCAGGACATTTCAGATTCTTCCTTTGCTGAAAATCACTGGAGTAGCTGAAAATAAAAAAGACCATTTATGTTTAGGTCGCTGGGTAATTAGAGACCTTTAAGCAGTGGTTTCACTTGGTTTCCATTTAATTTAAGGATTTTGGCATCAGCCCCACTGAGGAAAAGCAAGGAGGGTGTGGATGAAGAATGTTATCCCATGGCGCATACGTGAATATATTTTAAGTAACTAAAACCAGTCGTTTGACTCAGAGAAAATTGTTAAATGTCAAATTCCTTCAAGAGAGTCATTTGGTTCATTTTAGAACCATCTACCTAATGTGGCATCAGGCAAGAGTAGCAGGAAAGAATGACAAATGCTAAGAGTATAATGAGGGCTGTGGGGAGGGAGGTGCCTTGAAACCCCGCACTGTAAAAGAGGCAACTGGTGCTCTGCTCCCTGTGCAGGAAGCCGGCATCCCGATCCTGGTGAGACCAGGAAGCTGAGCAGGCAGGACTGCAACCTTTCCCAGCTTCCCGTCCCGGTTCTCTGATTGTGAGTTCAAATAATTTGTGTTTCCCTGCAAGAAATGCCTTAAAACACTCTAATCTGTTTGACAAACTAATACAAAGTAGGATAATTATTTTTCAGATCTTGGTACATAAATGATAATATTTATTGGGACTATATAGGGGGCACTGTACTTGTGATTTGCCATTTCTTTTCTAATCCTAATAAGTTGCCAAGGTAGGTGTTCTTATTCCTATTTACAGGGAACAAAGAACAAAACAGCAAAAATTGGGGTAAGAGAGGTTAAAAAATTCTGTCGGACTTGAAATCCATTGTGCTACTTTCCTTTCATCAAATCTTGGAGTACCACCAAGGGCTGGATGGCTTTTTTTTTGGCAGTTTGAATAAATATTTATCTTGCCTATTTAATGCCGAGCATGAACTTAGGCTATGACAACTCCAAAAAATAAGGCACGGATCTTATAATACAGGATCTTATTCAGAAGCTTGTTCTTCAGAGTCTGATAATGCAGTAAAGAGAAATAGAATGGAATTAAATTAGAAAAGGAATGATTCAGACAGTAAGGGCTAGGAGAGTTCAGAGAAGGGCAGAGTTGACTTGAGGGGAAGAAAATGAGCAAAGTTTCCTCCATGATGAGACTCATGAAGGGTTTGACAGAAGAAGCATTTGAATAAAGGGAAGAACATCACGAAGTTCTCAAAGAAGGTATGAGCATTATATGGTATTGGTATTTTCCCATCTCAGAGCCAAATACCCTACACCAATAACATAAAGGAAGAAAGTTTTATTTAGCTTACAGTTTTTTTTACTATGTGTCTTTTTTTATTTTAATTTTTTAAAGTGAATAAAAATAGTAAACAAAAACCATTAGAAATGATACGGAATTTCACTAAACAAAATAATAGGAATTCAACTATGTTTGTTATATTGCATAATGTTATCTTCAAATTAGTTGTTTAGAGTACCAGATATAAGCATGCAAAGTTAGTCAAATAAAGTTAAAGAAATGAAAAGGGAAAGGAAAAATTTTTAAGCGTTAATTGCTCCTTTCAATAGGCCAGCAGAAATCAGCAGCACAATTACCCAAACTATCCTGTATAACACAAATCCACTGAATGTTTAAGTTATCAGTGGCTTCAGTCCATGGTTTTCTGGCTCTAAGGTAGAAATGGCACAGTGGAAGGGCATGACAGGAAAAAGCGGTATCTGGCAAGCAGAGAGTAGGAGGAGCTGGGAACAAGAATATACCTTTCCTGGTCACCTTCTGTGACTTGCCCCCTCTGATCAGGCCCCACCTCTAAGCACATTAGAGTTTTGGGGACACTTAAGATCTAAACCACAACGAGCATGTTGTATAAAAGAACAAGTTGGAGTGATGGTACTTCTTCTTGGGTGCTCAAAGATTTGCACGTTATAATAACATTTTTTAAGATAGTATAGCAGATCACTTTGACACTATGTAAATTCCACCAGATTCCAAGGAAGAGTTACCTGGGTACTGCTTCCTGCTATGGATAGAAATATGTCTACTTTTTAGCCACATAAAAATAAAGATAAGGGGCATCCCAGAAGGTCATGGAACAACTACTGGGTTGGAAATATTAGAATTCTGGGTTCTGTTTTCAATTCTAGTTTCATTTACTTCCTGCAAGTGCAACAGTAGGAATTATTAAACCTCTTCTGAACCAGTTTCTAAGAGAGAGAAATGGTAGCATCCCCATTTCCACCTCCACCACCTGTAAGTTGGTTCTCTGAAAGGATAGGAATGGGCTCTGGGTATTGGGTGGGTGGGAGGGAAGGAGGGGTAAAGAGGCTCAAGTGGTGATCTATATATGCACCAATTCACCCTGGATGAATGCCTTCACTATGTAGTCCCAAAATATGCTAATAAAAAATTGAGAAAAAACAGATTTGCCCATTCTCACTATTCTGGAAGGAAGATAGCTTGTGTTCAAAAATACTCACTGCACACATGAAGTTTCCCTCAACTGCCCACTTGCCTCACTCCCAGCTCATACTATGCTAGAGTTGGAGTAGGTGGTGAATGGTGCAGTTGTAAAATTATCATAATGGGATTGGCCAGGTAGCTCTGTCGACTAAAGCTACTGCTCAGGCAAGCGCAGGGAATGGGTTTCGATCCCTGTACCACAGGCTATGCTGGCCCCGGCCCTTGGAGTGTGCTGAGACATCGACTGAGACTGGGCATGGTGACCTGTAATCCCAGAACTTGGGAGGCTAAAAACAGAAGGATCACCACAAGTCTGATTTGTGCAGTCAGACCTTGTACTAAAGACATTAAAACAATTATCATAATGTTGCCTCTTTTAGTATAACAGGAGTTATATCTTCTAGTTTACCTGGCTTTACCATTTTATTTATTTATTTATTTTTTTGGTGGAACCGGGGATTGAACTCAGGCCCTTGCACTTGCCAGGGAAGCACTTATTCCACTGAGCCATCTCCCTGGCGACCTACTTTACCATTTTAAAGCAATGCTATGTAACTTTTTACCATCAGTACGATTTTTCTGCTTCCTGGACAATTTGAAGCATTTCCAATGTGTTTAATGACACAGTTTTAATTTGTATAACTGTGGGATGAAACCATTATTTCAGTGAGTTTTAAGAAGGCAAGTTTGCCTTCCAGACAGATTTTTTCCACTCTCCCTCAGCTCCAATTTGGGCTTAAAAAATTCATTTTACTAACTTGTGGAGCATAAAAGATTTGATGCTGATGTTTAGCTGTTCCAGCCCTGCAGTTTATAAGGGCAAGTGAAAAACATCCCTCTGGGCTTCTGAGGATGCTAGGAAGCAGCTTTGGAAGATGCTCTGGTCCACTGGCTAAGCAGAGCCTTCCAGAAACTTTTATGAGACAGAACAAAGGGTAGACGTTTGTATTCCACAGTAGGATCACACACACACACACACACACACACACACACACACACACACACACACACTCATACTCCTGCCTTGATAGATCCTTCTCAATTTAGAAACCAGCAATGAGGGGCCAGGGAGATAGGTCAGTAGAATGAGCACTTGCCTGGCAAGCACAAGGGCATAAGCTCAATCCCCAGTTCAGCCAAAGAAAGAAAAAAAAAGAAAGAAAGATACCAGCAATGAAAGAGAGAAAAAAATCAGAAATAAAGGTTGTCAATTTACCCTTTAATATATCACTCGGAATTTCCCAGATCGTCAGAATTTTCCCATGTACCAACGTCTGAATAGTATTACCCATATAGTATTCTCAGGAAGAGGTGTAGTTTTTAAATTGAAAAACAGCAGAATTGGACCCATAGGAAATTCTTTGACTGTACCTTTCTAGAGCCACCAACCAATAGCACTCTCTCTAAAAATGCCACTCATTGTTGGGCATCCATCCACTTGTCCTTTTACTCAACATTTCTTAAATGTCTGCTGTAAACACAGCAAACACAGCCTTTACCCTCAGCCCCTGCGTTATCTAGTAAAAGACGGAAGTCCGTAACATTTCATCACACAGCCAGTGGTGCTGTGGTACCACCATGGCTAAGACGCTAATGGTACTGACAAGTACAACGGTGGTCAGAAAGTCCTTCGGGAAATTATGGTGTCTGGGAGAACTGAAGGTGACTGAGAAGCCGTCCATGTTGGAAGACGCAATGAGGCTTTCTAATCGAAGGACAGCATGTTCGCAGGCAAGGAAGCGTGAACAAAAATACATGTGACCTTTGCAAAATGCAAAAGGTGACAGAGACAGAAGAGGGCTAAGTGATTTACAGAGCAACGGCCTTCAGAGAGACCAACTGGGAATCTAGTCCTCACAATCTTGCCTACTCAGGTATTTGGTCCTGCGGGCCTCAGAGACCCACTTTAAAGGTTAAGTCCTTGATTGGCAGTGAGGAAATGTGAGGCCCAAAGGGTTCAAACTGTGTAACTCACCTCACTGAGGCAGAGATTCTGCTGAGTGAGAACCTCACTTCAGTCCTCCCAGTGTGCCCAGGAGTTCCACCAAGGTCATTTTTGTTTCATTTTGTTTTGTTTTATCAACTACCTAATCCTTTCTCATAGTCCAACATCTCGGGTGTGTTTTAGGCAGGTGCTCATGCCACTGAACTATCTCCTTAAAGCCCAGGATGTGTGCTTTAAAATGTGTGTGGAAGTCAGTTGATTTTAAAATATGACCCCTGTTTTTCAAGACACAGGTATCACATAAATTCACTGTACATTCAAGCCAACTGAAGCTCGTAGGGTAGCAAACTACAATATCATGAAAGAGTCAGTGCTGAGAAAGAATTAATTGAAGGGGTCTTTAGGGACTCTCTTTAGGGTGTTATGACTAGAATCAAGTTTCTGGAACCTGCATTGAGCTTGTATTGTATGTGTGAAGCGTCCTTTTTTTATTTTTTTTGTATTTTAGGGAAGAGTCTACAGGGTGTTTAGGGTCTTACTACTAGATCGGACTGGTAGTGATCCACCTGCTTACAGCCACCATGCTCAGTCTTATATTGTATGTGTGAGTTATGGTTTGGTCAAGCATTGCCCTAGAGGGAAGCTCTAGGGTACAAGGCATCTCTAAAGGACTCGAAGCTCCCACATAGTCAGGTGAACTCTTTTCTTTCATATTCTTCCTGTAACCAAAGATTGGGAGTCAGGTCTACTGCTGCTCTTTTTCCTTCAACTCTAACCAGTCCAGCTCTAACTGGCAGATTTGATTTCTCCTCTAGAGTAGCTTTCAGTAGTGACACTATCCAAATTTCATTGGTATGAAAGTAGCAAAATTAGGAGTCACCTGATGTGCACCTGTTGGGTTCATTGATGCCTAGTTCTCTCTCCAGATCTCACCTGGTGTGAGCAGGTACCTTTCCACAAGGTGTGGAGCCTGAAGCTTACAGAATTTGGGTGGCAGAGAGCGACTAAGTATAGAGATGCTCCGTAAGGAAAGAATTTAAAATATGTGTGTCACACGAAGCACAAGAATGAATAATTATTTAGGATAAGGAAAAATGATGACAGGTTATTGAAGGCTTGGAGATTTGGGACTTTACCTAGGACCATGTTAGACAAGTTGCCACAAATACATACGTTGGAACACTTCCTGATTGTGACTACTCTGTACCTTCAGTATCTCCCAAGTCCCAGGCACTGCCAGCTCTTCCAGGGCCCCATGCAAGTGGGGCATCTGAAGCTTACTGTCTGTGGGCTTCCACTATACCCAGATGTGGTGCTGCTGGTGGGGGCTGCAGGAGAGTGGCATGAGTATCAGGCCTGGTTTGCCAGGACTGTCCTCGCTTGTGTCTCTCAGTCTTGGTGACATTTTCATAATTCCACTTTTATTCTAAAAACAGTCCTGGGCTGGCCAAACAGCTCAGCAGATTAAAGTGTCTGCAAGCAGGTGCAGGGTCCAGGGATTTGATCCCTGGGCCTGCCATGCTGGCCCTGCTCCTGGGGTGCACTGAGACAGCAATTGAGATTGCGTGTGGTGACGCACACCTGTAATCCCAGCTCTTGGAAGGCTGTAAACCTCCCAAGGTGGATCACTGAGTCTGATCTAATAGTGAGACCCTGAACACCCTGTAGACCCTTCCCTCAAAAAAAGTAAAAAACAGTCCTGCTTTGCACAATTGATGATATGGTCACCTCATTTATGTTGGTCTCCTCTGTGACCACCTGGGCTTGGCCCAGACAGGAAGCCTTCATTTCTAACTTCAGCAGATTCCCAGGTTTTCCTGCTTTTTAGCTGTGCCCAGCTGAATCTCTATTTCCCAACTATAAAATGTGGGAATCAATGCTGACCTACTTACAGTTCTTTGTATGTCTTTCTTCTTAAAAGGTATTGTTTTGGCACAGTATAAATTTAAACCAGGGCTGGGGGTATAGCTCAGTGGTTGGGTGCTTGCCTAGCATGAGTGAGGCTAGGGGTTTCAGCACTGCAAGAAATAAGCAGAACATTTTGGGACATCAGTTGTTGGCGTGCATGGCTTCTTTCATCTAGAGATCTAAGAACCTGTAGCTAATACCGCCTAATCTAGGGACCATCTTCCTGAACAACCGGTGGGGTGGACAAGCAGGACATTCAGGTCTACTTGAACAGGTAGTCTGGGTGCCCGGCTTTTGAGTGAAGCCTGCATCTGATGTGCTCCCAGGGCTAAGGATGCTTATCTGGCAGTGGCTTGGTCCTGGTGGGTCACCCTGTGTCAGTTCCTCTTTAGTAGAGAAGGGCAGGCAGCAGGACAGAAGAAACTGGGGCTCCATGCAGGGCTGGACTGGGGGCACCAAGACAGCCTCCTCTGGGTGTGCTATGGAGTCTGGCTCAACACACACAGCCTGGGAGTCCCCACCTGAAGCCCAAAGAAGCACGCTTGTTTTCCGTGCCACGGTCACATGCAGTATCGAGGTAACATCAAAAAGTCAAGGCTTAAAAGGCGGTTTCCTCTGAGCAGTGATTTGGGCACATAAACAGTGGCGTGGTTCGATGCCACTCTGTGTTTAAAGTAATTATACTTCAGCTCTGGAATGTGGCACTATGAAAGCCCCATTGCAACAAACAAAGTTGATTCTATCAGCAAACTCTGGCAAGGCAGCTGGCCTGGATGCTGCTTCGCCTTGAATTTACTACTTCCTACTTGAGAACTGTCTCTGGGAGTGTCACAACTCGGAGGCAAGGGTGGGTCCCCTGCCCTGATTGCTAAGGCCAGCACCAGCTTGCCACCAACAGTATGTTTGCAATGTGGCTTGGGGAACTTGGCTCATGGCCCTGTAGTCACTCGGGCTCTGCAGGAGCACCGGTCAGCAGCAGTGACCCTGATCTGTGCATCACCCTGTCTTGCCAGGTCCCACTGTGGTAGGACTGCCACGGCTTGGGGAGCCACAGAAATCATGCCAAGAATGGCTGGTGGAGCGGGCCAGTATTCCCAGAAAGGGTGACACCCTGGGAAGCTGAGAAATGATGGCTGTGGGCTGCTGGCTCCCGAAGTCCTGGCTGATGGGGCACAGGCAAACATGACTGGTGTGGCCTGACTCGGTTTAAATAGACACAGAGGTTCTTTCATCCATTTCCACTTGGGAATCAAACCTTTCCCAGAGAAAAGGACGTGGTCATCACCCTCTGCCCTTCATTCTAGCGCCCAATCTCCAGCCCGGACCGTGTGCCAAATCAGTGGAACTTTTTTGTGGTCTGAGGAGGATCAGTTCTCTTTATCCTTACAGAACTTCCATCGTAAGTTACTGCTGGCAGCTAGATTTGCGCTAATTAGTCGCTCTTGATGGATTTACTTCAGCCACTTGTAAATTTTAGAGGCGATGTTCCCAGGCCAATTTAAAAGTGGAATCCACAGACCAAGCTGAGTGGAAATCAGGTTTGGATGACCTTCACACTGCGAGCCAAGCCAGCTCTTGTGGTGTTCGCATAGAGTTCCCAGGGAGGAGAATCAAAGTTGTGGAAGGATAGACCTGGAACAAATCTGCTGGGGACTCTTTAGTTCGGTCACTTCTGTTTGTAACCGAGGGCCCTGGGGCTCATAAATACAGCTGGTCTTCTCACACAGCCCTTTGCCAGTTGCCTCTGAAAGCGAAGAGGTATGACCAAATACTGACCACAGGGGAAAGCCTGGCTAGCTCTCAGACAACTTCTTACAGTTGCCATAAGGAAAGAACACGTTTTTCTCTTCCTCTCTTCATTTTCTCTTCTTCTGTTTGCTTTCTCACTTTTTCTCCATGGAGTAATAATAAGCCCATAAAGGAAACACATGGAACCTAGCTGTTGAGCTATTTCCAACAATCCAAGAAGTATATAAAGTAACTGGCATGATTTTGGTGGGGACAGTGGGCCAGCTGCTAGAAGGCACAAGTCTCTCTGCACATCTGGACCTATCCAGTCCCAGACTCCAGTCACACTTATACCCCTGCTATGGACCTCTATGCTCTGGGAGTGGGGCCCTCCCAAGTCCCCATCTGTCCCTGACACTGTAAAAGTAGTGAGTGGTGGGTCTCAGAGGTACTGATGGTGGGGACGTTTACTTCATGGGCTACTGAGGAAGAAATATTCCCCGTGATATTTATGACAACTCTTTTAGATGGCATTTTTTTCTTTACATATCAGCCTCAAATTTATTAGCAGGACATCCAGGATCTCTTTTCCTCCCCTCTCCTCTCCTCACTCTTCCCTCTGTCTCTGCTTCTCCTCTTCTCTTCCTCCTTCTTGTCTTTCACTTTTCCATTCTTCCTCCTCTGTCTTTCCCCTCCTCCTTCTTTGTACCTCAAAGCCCAGCTATGTTGTTTAATAAACAGACATTACAGTAAATGATGGTGTGAGGGATGATGTTTGAGCTATTCACTTCTTGGACCATGGCCTGCCGTGCATGTATGCAAAATAAGTGGTCCTACCTATCATTCAGACTTTATATAAGCATTGATTCACTTTGTCTTAGAACAGGGGACTGAAGCAAGGACAAGACGCATGTGAGGCCAACTGCTCTGTCAGTGAGGTCCATCCTTAGCCTTTAAGTTCATGTTTTGACATAAATACAAAAAGACTTTCAATTGTACTGCATCAAGACCAGGTAATTTGAGTAGGAAATTTCTATCACATACAGAATGATAGAAATTGCAGAAGCTTCAAACTAAAACAACAGACTAGAGAATTCTAAGCTATCTGATGATTGATTAGATTTTTGTCTCAAAACCAATTATTTGGAATTTGTTAAACATTTGAGCTACTCAATATTAAAAATATATACATACAATTGGATGCACTCATAAACATGTATTTTTCACATTAGATGAAAGTAATTCTTCACACTGGTACATTTATATGTAATTATATTATAATAATTTACTGAATGCAAGGGATTAAAATTGCTTCCATTGTAATTAAATAAATCTGAAAGCAAATATCATGCAATCATCTTCCTAACCAAACCTGCTCCATCTGTAGACTTCCTCGTTTCCGTCAGTGATGGCAACCATCTGTCTACCTAACACCTCAGATTGGGGCCCCGGTGTCACCCTCCACCCCGCCGGGCTCTCCCCTGCTCCTTCAGCCCAGCACCAAGTCCTGCCAATTTCACCACCAAAGTAGATTTTTGGCTCTGCCCCTTTCCCTGCCCCCATCTTCCCCAGCCTCCTGTGTGTCTTTGCTGGACTCCACAAATAGCCACCCAGTGGTGGCTCTCCGTCCCCATTTGCTTCTCGCCAACATCTCCTGCTCACAACAGCCAGAGTGACACTTTCTTGTCCCCTGGCTCCATTGGGTTTGCTACATCCAGTGGCCTGGAAATATCCCTTCCCCTCCTTCCCTTGCCCAGTGTCCCATGCTAGACAAGGGCAGATTTCTTTCTCTTCTCAGATCTTAATTAAATGTAAATCCTCATCATTCTTATGCTCAGATTAACACAGGTGATGTCATATCCTTAGAGAATGTAATTGTTATGTCAAATATAATACCATATTCTTCTTTTGCAAAGCCCTCACAATTGTGAATTTTATACTTAATATTAGGTTATGTTATAATAGTATACTTTATTGTTATGTCACATACATGTTATATAAGGTCTCTTTCTCTGTTTAAAATGCCCAACTTCTCCCACAGACTACAGACCCCAAAAGGACAGACACTATGTCTATTCTGGCTCAATGCAGGCATTTACTAACTGTTCAACACTTTTTTGTTGTGGCTGGCTCATCCTACCCTGGGGTAGGACTGGTGCAGCATGTGGTGCCAGGGGTAGAGCCATGCTCCCTACATGCTTACCTAAGCTAGCCTAACCAGGCGCATTAGACTACTGAGCTATCTCGCCAGCCCAACACATTTTTGTGAATAAATGAAGCATATATTCTTTCTTTTTTTCCTTCTTTCTTTTTTAAAATGTATTTGTGCAGGTTTTCATTATTTAACTCAGGTTCACAGTGATGTGCCTGTTTGCAGCCTCCCCAGTGCTGGTATTACAGGCATGCACCACCATGCCTAGTCTCGGCAGCTGGCTCAGCATGCCTAGGGGCAGGGCTGATGCTGCATGTGGTGCCAGGGTTCTAGTCCCAGTCCCTGCACTTGCCTAAGCAGGCACTTAGTCCACTGAGCTATGTTGCCAGCCAGAAACATATGTTATAAATTCCCAATATTCTTAAATTCAACTATCATTGACCAGCTGATTTTATACTCCTTTCTAGGTAGTGAAATATATTTAAGAGAAGAAAAATAAGTGAGAAAAGGAGGTTTGTAATCCTCAAGTTCAGAGCTACCTAATACACGAAAAATAATCATAATAAAGACAAAAATTTACTGCTGTTATTTGCTATTAATACATTTTGATTGACACATTATAACTGTACATATTTATGGAGTACCATAGGATGTTTCAGTGCAAGTATACAATGTTACAATCAAATCCGGTTAATAGGCCTATCTGTCTCATCAAATACATACCAGCTGTTTATGTTGGAAACATTCAAGATCTTTATTACATCGATCTCTTCTTGTGTTTTCACTTAATATTCCAACTTTATTAACTCATCTTACCCCTCAACAATGCTAGGAAATAGGTAACATTATATTCACGCTTTTTAATCATCAGGCAGGTGGAGATAGCAAGAGATTAGTCAACTTGCCCAGTAAATATATTTTACATTCGAAGTGCAGAGTCCTGTTGGTTGGCGTACTAAAGTGTAGTCGTTCTGTATTGAGCTTCACTCAGTTAGGGTTCCCATACTGCAACCCTGCAGGTAGAAGGGCCTCCAATTCCTCTTCACCATGGCCCCTTTCCTCTCTGTCTGCCCTTGCTCCTCCTGCCTTCCCCTTCCTTTGCTCTTCCTCCACCCTTTCCCCATCTTCCAGTTGATCAGAAGTAGTCTCTGATGAAGCCATTTTCCCGCAAGGCTGTCATACATCAGGTCCCGCATTCCAAAGGTGCGTCAGAATGTGTGTGGTGAGCATGGAATTCTTCAAGAACAATGACTCCCTGTGTTCATGTGCAGCGGTTCAGTAGTAGGTCAGCGAGAAAGTGCAAAGCTGCCTGGCCCTGTGGAAAAAGAGGCTACCACACAGCTGTCCTAAAGATTTAAGAGAAGTTCGCAGGATGAGTGGGAAAGCCATACCCACCACACACAGGCCCTGCTGTTTCCTTTCATGTGCATATAAAGTTATTTTCAAAAAGGCACAAAAATGAAATTCAGCTCTTGACATTGTGATGTTATATGTATTTATGGTAATGTGCAGTGACTTCTAGGTTATTCGTCAGCTAATTATACAGGTAGTGGAGTATCTGGTTTCTTGATTTTTCCTTGGGGTTTGTTTACTTGTTTAATTTTGTGGTCCTTGTTCCTGTTTATTAGAACTTCCACTAGCAGAAATATAAGATTATGATTAGATTGGTACAGGCTGCTTCCTGTCTCACTTTCTTCCATGCCCAAGGAAGATGCAAAGAAATGACCTGATCCTTCTGTGTTACCCCTTGGTTCCCCTGAGCCTATGTTCTTCACCACTGTCAGCGCAATGGCCTTGGGACCAGAACCTACAACAGCCTCCTTGACTGATCTAATGCTGCTGTGGGGAGAAATCAGCCCTGGTGGGTTGGAGTTGTCCTAAATCCAGCAGGGCAAGACTCACCTGGCCTTTGAGCTGGCCTCACAGCTCTGTTGCTTATCCTTGGCTTTCTTTCCTGTTTCTGCTTCTCCAGCAGCTATTCTAAACCTTCACTACTTTTTCCAACCCTATTAGGCCAAATTACTAGTTTTCAATTATGGCAACACTTTAAAATCAATCCAGGACCTTCTACACATGCCAGCTTCTGGGCTGTATCCTGACCAATGAAACTGAATTCACTGGCAGTGGATCCAAGGATCACTACTTTTAAGCAGTTGTCTACAGCTGAGGGTTAGAACTACCACATTAAGCAAACAACTTTACCTTCTACTTCTGAAAATGTGAGGTCATTAAGTACAGACATCCCCACTTCCGACCCTGCCCCAAGTTTTTTACCCCTCCAGAACTCAGGGTTGAACCCAGGCCTTCACACTGAGCTACATCCCAGCTCTTACTTATTGATTTAATTTTGAGACAGCATTTCATTATTGCTTAATTACCTAGTGTGAGCTTGAACTTGCTGTCCTGCCTCAGCCTTCCAAAATGCTGGGATTACAAATGTGCACTGACACAACTAGCTTGCAAGGTTTTTCTCCATCTATTCCCACTCTGCTGCTGTTCCCTCCAGTCTTAGAAGTTGGTACATCCCTCTTTCTATTTCAGAACAATTTCAAAATATATCTTTTCTTTCATATCTTCTATGTATCTCTATTCCCTTCCTCTCCGTTGGATCTTTCCTTTCCATATATAAGCAAGATTCAATCAATGAGTCCCTCCCTCCCATCCTTTCTTCTTTCTTTTCCTTCCTTATCTTTCTTTCCTGCTTGCTTGCTTGCTTCTTTTGTGAGATGAGGTCTCACAAAGGTCACTAAGTTGCCCAGGCTGGGTAGGAATTTTGTGATATTCATGCCTCATTCTCCATGAGTGCTGATATTGCTAAGTTATTTAGAAATATTATGGACAGTCAGACAGGGCTGTCCTCTCAAGAGGTCAATGCAAAAGACAACTGTGGCTGGAGGTGCATTCATTGAAGGTCAAATCTCAGGATAAAGAAATGACTACACCTGCAAATCTCCCCTACGCATGATCGGCAGTGATTGGTAGTCTAAATATCACCTTGGCTTGGGCACTATTCCTCCCAGGAAAGTCCTTGTTTTTCCCATGAGCTCTTGCTATGTGACCTGCTTCCCCACTTGATCCCCATTTAATCAATATTAGCTAAGCAACCATATTCATACTCTTACTGGTTGACCATAATTTTTTCCACCTCATGCTGACCTTGTGATGTCCCTTTGGATCCATATTACCTAAGCAACTGTACTTGCAATCTTATTCGTTAACTATAGTTTGGTCCTCTCTTATACCTGCCTCACTTTGTGGTTTTACTCTAGAATACTCCCTTGAGAAGCAGGTTCTCCAGGCTCACCCACTTGGGATCCCTTTCTGTCCCTCTCAGGAAGAAACTTTCTTTCTCTGATTATACACTTCTACTCCTTTTTTAAAAAATGTACTTGTACAGGGTCTCCCTACACAGCCCAGACTTGTAGTGATTTCAGCCTCCTTAGCACTGGATTACAGGTGTGCACCACCACACCCAGTCTTGGTGGCAAGCTCAGCATGCCCAGAGGCAGGGCTGGCATGGCGTAGTGGTACTGAAGATCAAACCCTGGTCCCTGCTCTTGCCCAAGCAGGCACTTAGTTTGCTGAGCTACCTCGCCAGTCCTTATACTTCTACCCCTAATTTCCAATATTCTTAGAATTCATTCTTTGGTTTTAGAGAATGTGAACTGGAAGTATCAGACATCTGGCAGGCTAATAAGTTGGGAGTTATATTTCCCCTGTGTCATTTGGATTACTTGGAGGGCCTGTATCATCCCTGTGTCACGTATCCTATATCACTGGAATCCAGCTGTGTGTCACTATGCCTGGTTAATTCTTCTCCATCTTTAGAAGATATCCCCGGGATACCTTGTCATCTCCAGTTACATGCCTAGTACCGGTACCACATCTATCCACTATCCAGTTAGTACTTTGTATTCTAGTCATCTTCACACTGGATTACTAGATTCTCATGTTTAGAGTGATTCTTATTACTGATATTTCATAACTTGGTGCAGTTACTAGATCCTCCTTGACATGATTTTGGAATTTACTGGCTATGTCATGACTCTCCTATTGCATTCCACACTTTCAGTTGGGAGTTTTTACTGATTCCCCCTCTTCACTCTCAACTGGAAGATACTTGAAGGCAAGAATATGCTATTTTCAGGCTGGTGAGATGGCTCAGTGGTCTAAAGCACCTACTTAGAACAAGCTTAGCAAAGCACAGGGACCGCGGTTCAATCCCCCAGCACCACATGCCAGCCAGCCCCGCCCCCTGGTGGGCTGAGCTGGCCACACACACACACACACACACACATAAATAAATAAAATTAAAAAAAATCATAAAAAGAATATGCTATTTTCATCTTTATTACAGCCATACCTGCTACATGGATGGCACTCATCCTGTGCTTGTTGAGCTACACTGCAAAAATAACATCTCACATAGCTTCTTAGGTAGAATGATGTAGTCCCCCTAGCTGTAAATGAATTTATTTTTTATAGGTCCTTGTGCTTTTGCTCCAAAAGATAACTTCTGTAGAAATTATCTGGGTCAGCCAGTGCGGTGACACAAACTATCAATCCCAGCTACTCAAAAGGCTGAAGCAGAAGGATCATAACTCCAGGTCAGCCTGAGCTACTTAGTAAGATCCTGTCTCAAAGTAAAAAATAGGAAAGTCTGGAGATATAGCTCAGCGGCAGAGGCCTTGCCTAGCATGGGCAGATCCCTAGGTTCAGTTCCCAGGACCACAAACCAAACATTGCATGGACAATTGTTGGGACATTCCTTGGGGTTTTCAAATAAGCCATGGAATGATATCACATTTACTTGCTTAGGATAAATTTCTGAACAAGTCTAATACAGGATTCCATCCAGAATTTCCATATTCTCCAAGGTCATTGCTCCAACAATGGCAATTAGTAGTCAGAAGAAATAAAAATCAGCAGTGAGTCTTGTGCTTTATATATAGTTTTAGAAATAAAAATTTATGCCTCAACTCATTCTACTATATTACAGAACCCGGCACCATTTCTCAGAGCTGACCTCGCTCTGCAGGGAGCGCAAGCCTCTTGTAATAGCAGCTCACTGGAACCTCTGTTTCCGACTGTCCTTTTCCTCTGAAACTCTCCTTGGAGAGAGAGTGCAAGTTCCTCCCCAGTCATCCTCTGAAAGCTTAGTTCACTGAATGCAGCTGCCAATTGTCTGATTAATTAGCTGAGTAAATGTAGGAAAGTCCTCCGCTTCCGGCTCTTTCTTCTGGCAAATTTCATAGAAGTCCCCCTGCATGTATGCATAAGCACAAAAAAACACCTGTGGGCAATTACTCACACACCCTCGATTTACAGCCCTTGGGAATATGCTGACGGCTCTGAGACCTTTGTCCCAGGTCTGTAATTATGGGAGACCACAGCCACATCACCCAGCCGGCTGTCCAATTACAGGAAGGGTCATTCCTTCAAATACAACATCATGCTCCCTCTGAAAATAATTGTGCCGGAGACAGAAGGAATTATTCTTTCCAAGGGTGCTGCTTTGAAGGATCTGCACGCAGGAGTTTGAGAAGGGCCTAGAGCTCCAGGAAATTTCTCTGAAATATGTATACAGCCAATGCACGGGGAAAGGAAGCCACAAAACCCAATTAAAAGAACTCACTGGGGCTGGGGAGATAGCTCAGCAGTCTAAGTGCCTGCCCGGCAAGCGCAAGGACCTAAGTTCAACACCATATCCCGTAACACACACCCGTAATCCCAGTACTGGGGAGACTGAGACAGGAGGATCACTACAAGTCTGAGCTGTGTAGAAAGACCCTGTATCAAATACAGAAAAAATTTAAAAAGAAAATAAAAGAATTCAAGAATTTAAAATTCTGTTTAAAATTAGCCACTCAGAAAGTGACACATATAACTCTTTATTTCTGTCCACCCTGGAAACTATATCCACAGAATTAATAAGCCAGGTCTGTAGCTAAGAGAGTCTTAGAATATGTGAACATCCTCTTGCAGTAGACTGTCCACTGTCAAATTACAAAGCAAAAAGATTTGTTTAATTTTTCTCTTGCAAGAATGAATTCTTATCATTTTACAGTGTACTTCATGTTCTACAAGAGTACAATATTTAAAGTTCCGCCTTATGACAGATTTATTTTCAGAATCAGGCTCACGAAAACTATAAAGACTGTAGAAATGAGAGCTGTTATCTAAGTACAAATGTGCTTCATGAACTGTTATGGCGGAGCATCAACCGAGGTGTGTCTATTGGGGAAATCCACACTTGATTTTGACTTAGAGTGACAAAAATACTTAAAACAGCTCCTTGATAGTCATTCTAGGCCAGCCATGGTGGTTCACAACTGTGATTCCAGTACTCGGGAGGCTGAGGCAGGAGGATTGCTACTAGTTTGAGGCCATCCTGGCCTATGTAGTGAGTTTAAGTTTTAGCCTGAACTACACAGTGAGACTCTATCTCAAAAAAAGAAAACATTGATTTTTTTTGGTGCCAAAAACAAAACAGAACTCCTTCTATTGATGAATAATAAAATTATAATATTTGGTATACATCAGGCTAAAAACTATTGTCAAAAATTACTTTTAGGGGCCAGGAGATAGCCCAGTAGAATAAGTGCTTCCCTGGCAAGCGCAAGGGCCTGAGTTCAATCCCCAGTTCCAAAAAAAAAAAACCTTTCACTTGTTTCTTTTTACTTTTATAAAATACAGCTATTAGAAAAGTCAAAATCACTTATGTGGCTTGCGTTGTACTTGCACTGGAGAGTACTGGGTCTAAAGCTTTCACCAGATTTCACAGGGAGCCGCTTCTACGTGCTCAAGCCCAGCCTGCAAATGCTGTCCCAGGGAGCCATGACAGATCCCAGCAAAGGCAACTGTGAGGCAGGCGAGGCTGTCCTTGGACCACACTGGGAAGCCTCTAGCAGTCCTGGACCGTAGCGACAGAGGGTGACCCTGCGTTCTGTCACCACTTTACCCAGGTTCTGTTTTTTCTCTCCCTCCAGAGGTATAATATATTCATGCTCCTGCTCAGGTTGTCCTCCTAACTTCTCCTTGTAAAGACCGAGTAGATCAACACCCCACATCCTGCTCCTGCTCCTCTGCCTGAACTCTCTGCCCAGGTGACAGTATCTGGGATTCCTCTCCCCACGCCCACATGTGCAACAGTCATTAACCCTTTCCAGGACACCCTTTTGGGCTTCTTCTTTGTCATCATGGTTTATATTCTCATCAGAACCTCCCAATTCTCCTCTCTCCCCTTGCACCGTCTTTCTTTCTGTGGCTACTGTACCTTTTCCTTCTTTCCTTCTTTTCTTATGTAGTGCTGGGGCCTGAACTCTCGTACATGGCAAACACACTTTACCAAGGAGCTACATTTCAAAATCACAGCCCTGATCATACTCCTCTCTGTTTCAAGGAGGAAATCAGACCTGTCTCTAAGTCAGCCTAGTTCAACCTGTGCATTTTTGGTCATTTCTTCTGAAGAGATTAGGTTTGTTAGAAACCCAACCAGCTGGGTTGGTTTTCACTATGGAATGCTCCAAAACTATAAAAAGAAATAGAAAAGAAAAATAGCATCATCAAGATCACTATTAACATTTGTTATAGGGCTGGTGAGATGGCTCAGTGGTCTAAAGCATCTACTTAGAACAAGCTAAGCTAAGCAAAAGCACAGGAACCGCGGTTCAATCCCCAGCACCACATGCCAGCCAGCCCCGCCCTCTGGTGGGCTGAACTGGCCACACACACACAAAATAAATAAATAAATTAATTTTTTTAAAAAAGGAAGAAATTGGCATCGAGGAGCTAATGTTAAAAAAAAATTGTTATAAATCTTCCCAGTTTTTTCTGTGCAATTTTTGTTCCTTTAATTTCTTTATTGCTTTTGTATTTAGTAGAGGGTCTATAGGGTCTCACTATACAGATCAGACTCATAGTGATCCTCCTGTTTTCAGCCTCCCAAGTGTTGGGATTACAGGCGCGCGCCATCATGCCCAGTCTCAATCGCAGTCTCAGTGCATCCAGGAGGTGGGGCTGGTACGGCAGGCCGGGGATCGAACCCTGGTCCCTGCATTTGCCTAAGCAGGCGCTTTAATCTGCTGAGCTATCTGGCTGGCCCTGCTATTTTTGTTTGAAATACATGTGATCAGATAAACATCCATGTGTTACTGCTTTTTTCACATTCTCATCCTGACATTGCTCTCCTTAGTGCTGTATCCTCATTAATGTAACTTTTTTTTTACGGTGGCACAATGGCCCCTTCACACTGCAACTCTTAGGTGGTCAGCGTCTTAACAGACACATAGAGGCATTAGGTCCGTCCACCCCACAGTACCACAGCACCAAAAAGTAGGAACAACCTCAGAGATCTCTCCTGTCCCTTCCTCCTCAAACCATATTCACAGGGCAGCTCTCTGTCACCTGCAGACTGCTAGAACTACAGACTTTTGAGCTCTAGCCCAGACCTGTGGAGTCTAAATCTGAATTTTAATGAGATCCCCGGATGGTCCTTGTGCTCATTAAACATCAGATTGTAGTAAGAAAAGAAAAACTTCTGGTGCTCAACTTCAGCTCAATCTTGAAGGTGTGCAGGGAGAGCCTCAAAATCCTGATCTTCAAATCACCCCACACTAAATCAGAACCACTAAAAATATACAAGGTAGTTAAGATCGTTATGCTGCGAGTATCTCTTAGTTCACTGAAAAGAAAGGTTTGTGCTAATATTGTTTGAACAATTAAATGCCTTTATCTTATACTGTAACTAATTTAAAGATAACACTACACAATGTATTAACCATTGTTACTCTCATTATCTTGTTTTGGAATTTTGTTTTATTTTTTCTCTTTAAAACAAAATTTTAATACAAATTAATAAATATCTCTAGAAATTTTATTTTATTTATTTATTTTTTTTGCAGAACTGGGGATTGAACTCCAGCCCCTGCGCTTGCCAGGGAAGCACTTATTCCACTGAGCCATCTCCCCGGCCCAGAAATGTTAAAAAATAATAATAAATACATAAAAAAGAGGCCTAGAAGGAACTGAGTCCCCACCACACACCACAGCCCCCTTCTCCGGGGCCACCACTCTGTCCACAAGGTCACCCTAAAGTGTCTGTGGAAAATGCTGCTGAAACGAGACAAAATAACAACAGAAACAAAAGATTCAGGCAGAAAATTAAATTTAAAATGTCTTTAATTTTCCACTCAAGACTTTCTTTTCCTAAACCTTCTTTCCTCCCCTTCCCTAAAGATATTCTGGGCTCTGACATTCTGGAGATCCTGGACACAGACCACAAAAAGTGGTTGTCCTGTGCCACAGAACCAAGAAATAAAAGAAAGATTGTATTTATTTATTTGGCCAGGGCCTCAATTCGCAGTTCAGGCTGGCCTTGACCTCACTACGTATCCCAGGCTTGCCTTGAGTTTGCCAAAGTCCTCCTGCCTCAGCCTCCCAAGTACTGGTGTTACACGCCCGGCTACATTGCTGTTTCTTTGCAGTGATTCCATCCCAACGCATTCTCCTGCTTGTCGTGTTTCTCCCTGCCTCTCTTTAAGCAATCCTTTGATCTTGAAGCCCTATCTACACAATGCTACCTCCATAGGTTGAAAGAACAGTCCAGGTCATGGCCATCAGTTGATTTTCCTCATTTTCTTTTCAATCAGTGACCAACTTAAAACCAGACACTCGAGTTACCTCGGAAAGCCTTGGTCTAGTCCTGATGTATATTTTGCAGTTTCTAACCCAGAACTGGGGAGCATAAATGTTTATAAAACTGGAAGTCAGTATTATTGCCATTTTTTATTTTTATTTATTTATGTATTTATTTTTATAATTTTATTGAGTAACAAATAGCAATGAGAGAGCTTCAAAACCAATTAGTAGGACAGTTTCAATACTTAATACATTGCATATTGTTGTCTTAGTGGTTATTCACTGTACAAGATGCAGACATGATATCCTGTCCACAAACACTATTAGAACAAATCTTTCTATTTATTGAAGAGAATGTAGCTGTATATCTATTATAACTACTTTGAATTTTATTTATTTATTTATTTATTTATTATTTTGATGGTATCAGGGATTGAACTCAGGATCTTGAGCTTGCCAGGCAAGCACTTATTCTACTGAGCTATCTCCCCGACCCCATGTTTTCATTTTTTAAAAACGTAAGTTACAACCCTTTTAGATACTCAGAATATTTTGACTTACACAGAATGTTAGAATTTAACATGGCACATGACAATGAAAAGTGATCTTCAAAATTACTTAAAATCTTTAAAACAAATTATAGCAAGTTGAGGGGGCCTGGTTCTAGTTTTCTTACAATTCCATATTTAATTTAAATTTGCATTTTATTGTTAGAGTTTACATCCTAAACTTTTTACTCTAGTGTAGTACAAAAAAATTGAATAGCTGCCTAGCTAGTGATGGCCAATTGAATATGAACACTTATCTCTCCCTGCTTGGCAAGCACTGAACATTAAAGATTTTTTCTTTTTCTTTTTTTTTTTTTTTTGGCGGAACCGGGGATTGAACTCAGATCCTTGTGTTTGCCAGTCAAGCGCTTATCCTACTGAGCCATCTCCCCAGCCCCAAGATTTTTTCTTAAAGGTACAAAAGAAATAGAATGGAGGGGACCCACTCATGAGCAATTTGAGAATTTGGGAGGAAAATGAAATGTTTGTAAGAATGGTGGCCTGGACGAGGGAAGCTGAGGCATTTGTCACCTGCCCCTTTCGCCCCTGGGCACATGAGTCCTGGGCTGACCTGGGCCAGAGCTTGTACATGGATCAAGGGATGGGTGACTGTCAACCCCAAGATAAATCAGAGCTCACACATAATTGTCTGCCACCCAGCAGCTGCGGCCAGAGGTGGACTGTGTGTGGCTGATGCGTACCCCAGCGTGACTATGGACACATGTAGCTGAAGGGCTAGAATGGGATTGCATCTGGGGACAAGACATTTCAGCATAAGAACTGTGTGGGAGCAGGGCACCCTTCACCCACGCAGGCCAGGAATAGGCTTCCAGCTCTTTTGTGAATGAGAAGATCTACAATATCTACCACGTCTTCAAAAAGGGCCTTGTTAAGTGTTTAAGGGCGACAAAGACACAATCTGAGAAGGGAGGCACTGCACTATCGAGGGGAACTAACCATAGGGGCATTTTCTTTTCAGTCCTCACGCCTCCATCCTCCCACTCCAGTCTCAGATCGCCTTAGAGGACTCAGTCCTACCATTGTGCTTTAAGACCTCTTTGCCCAAACACACATGTTTTCTTCTGCCGGCAATGCTGTGCCTTGCCGCCTACTCTGCCCTCTCCGCCTGGTGAGTTCTCTGGCCCCTTCAGACTCCACGCTCCAGCGCTGCTCTCCCTCCTCCCTCCCCAAGTTTCTTCCATATTTCCTGAGCAATCTGTATGTGTCTGTGGGTTGTTAGCCCCTGGCATTGCAACTGTTTGTTCAGGGGCTGGTCCCCTCCACTTGCCTGTGACCTCTTGAAAGTACCCACCAGGCCTCTCAACACTGCAAATCATGACCTGGAACACAGCAGGCGACAATACTATTAAGAAGAAATGAATAACTGTGTCTCTCTGCTCCACTAGTTGTCTCCTTGAATCTTACAGAGAACCCGACCCCCAAGTGGTTGGAATAGCTGTAACCAAGTGTCCTGCTCAAGTGGTTAGAGTCTGTCCTGGTCCAAAAGCACATCTCTGAATGGTTAATCTTTTTTGTTTGTTTGTTTTCTTTTTGAGATAGGGTCTTGCTGTGCAGTTCCGGCTGGCCTTGAGCTCACTTTGAAGCCCAGGCTGGCCTCACACTTGCAATGATCCTCCTACCTCAGCCTCCTGAGTGTTGGGATTATAGGCATGTACCATAACACCCAGTTGACTCATAATCTTTCATGAGCCACTAAAATAAAATAAAATAAAATAAAATAGAAATATGACCAACAACCAAAGAATTCAATAGGAGGTCTGGAAGACAGTGGCAGAGAAATCTGAATGGAAGACACCCCAAGGCCAGTGAAGCTGAGGCTTTTTGGAGGCTGGAAGGCAGGGCACACTTCTTCATGAGAGCATTCATGTGTCCTCTGCATTTTGATAGTTGGTTTCTAGGTCTCCAATTCTCTATGGACTGGGCTTCCTCAGGTCAGGGACCGCCCCTTTCTACCCAATCACCTGGCCTGGTGCTTCAGCATGCAATAGGCACTAATACCTATGAGCCAAAGAAATGAGTGGCAAATGCATGAGCGGGGTAAACTTAGTGACCCTGGGGTTGAAAGGGAGGTCTGAAGGAACTAGCTATGGGGTTTGCAGAAAAGGTGTGTGAGGGCAAGTCCTAGGGAACCTGGGTGTGGGGAAGCGGCAGGCCGAGCACAGCAGGGAGCTTGCAGGTACAGAATGAAGAGGGAAGGCAACGCTCTGGGCAGACACAAGCCCCTAGAAGAGCTCTAAGAGAAGGAAGAGAAGGAGGCACACCCAGCAGTCAGTTAATTTATTGGGGGTACGGGGATTGAACCCAGACAGAGCCTTGAGTGTAATAGGCAAGGGCCCGACCACTGAGCTCCAGCTCCAGCTCCACAGTCACTGTCTCGAGAGGTGTCTGTCATGCCAGATCCTGCTAGTGACTGTATGCCTCTTCCCACATAAGCTTTGTGGCCCTATCAGGTTAGCCACAGTTCCTGTTGTAGAAGCCCCCCTTGACCTGAGCTGTCACCTTCCCTGATTTGAGTTACCCCATTCAACCATGGCCTAAAGCAATTAAATGGAAAAATCCCAGAAATAAATAATTTCCTATTTTTAAATCACCCTTATGGCAGTGTGCTGTTATCATTATTCTGTTTATTATTAATTACGGATATTGACCTCTTACTGTGCCTATGTGAAAAATTAAAGTTTATCATAGATACACATGAGTAGGAAAACATGGACATAGGCTTTGGGACCCTCTATGCCGATGAGGGAGCCCCTCAGGTACAGCTGCCTGTGGCTCTTGTTTTCCTCTGTCCGCCCCTCTTGGGCATCCAGAGCCCTCTACACAGACCACAGACAGCGCCGCTCCCTCTCCCAGATTACCACAGCCTCCCTTTCCCAGAAAATGCCCTGTGGGAGAGTAAATAGCCGGGCTTGGGGCATAATGGTTTTCTTCTGTTTTGTGTGACAGGATCTGATTGCGCAGAAAACTCCCCCGAACCTCAAATGATTACAGCTAGACGACGCTGCCGCTTCCTTCACGTGGCCGCAGCAGACAGGCGGGAGCCCAGAGCCGCAGAGCCAGGGCTGCGCTTGCAGGAGGAACAGCGCCAGGCAAGGCAGCGTGGCGCTTGGCAGCGGGGGGGACTTGTCTTGCTTACAAACCACTTAATAAAAAGCCCTCAGAGACATATGATTAAGTGAGGGAAAGGCGAATTGTAAGGCAATTCATGCAGCAGGGTATCATTTACTCCAGGAAAAGAAGGCTCACCAGCTGCTCCACATTCTGGAGGAGGGCAGACTGCCTGGTAACCCGGATGTCACCGAGGAGGGGGGTAGCGTGGGGAAGGTATAGACCTTGGCTTTATCATGCATGATTGGGTAACACAAAAAAACAAAACATATCAAAGAATTTTAAGAAACAAATAATGTGAAAGATGGACCCCATCATTTCTTTATCAGTCAAAATTAGAACTAACGGGGTTAGGGAGATGGCTCAGTAGAATAAGCTTGCCAGGCAAGAGCTAGGGCCTGAGTTCAATCTCTGGTTCTGGGG
>NW_004524678.1:3378231-3380073 GCF_000260255.1 Octodon degus
ATTTGAACTGGCACCACAGCGACAGGGCCAATTCCTTCTTGGTCTTTGGGGCTGCAGCACACTTGACCCCCTCCCTCTACTGTACACCGGATGCAGAATACGCTCTCCGCCCAAGGGTACCAGCAGAATACGCTCTCTGCCCTAGGGTACCAGCACTGCTCAGCACTGCTCATCTCACGATCCTCTGTGAGTTAGGATAGATCCCCTGGTCCAACGCTCTTACCGTTGAAGACAGAGAAATCAAATCATCCGCTTCCTCCTCCCGACCACTTCCTGGCCCTGCAGCCCTCCTGCTCTTTTCTGCATTCACTTCAGACACTCAGTTGTGAGCTGTTGGGATGGAATAATTCATGAGCCGAGCCCAGGGACTCTGAGAGCTTAGCTCACGACCAGAGGATCACGACAGCGGTGATGCTGGGAGGAAGCTGGGTGTGCATAGTGTTCAACTCTGCGTGTGTGTGTGTGTGTGTGTGTGTGTGTGAATCAAGTGTGATTAAAACTATGGTGAATGAACAGCCGCCGGAAACGGGCTCTGGCTCTTGTAGGCCTCTGAGGAGGCAAATCCGGCGCATATCTGAACCATCAGAACGGCCACCATGACGGTGGGCAAGAGCCGCAAGATGCCGCAGCACACGGACTGCAGGCTGAGGGGCGTCCTGCGAGACTGCCGGGTCTTCATGGGCACCTTCCAGGCTTTCGACGAGTGTATGAGCTTGCTCCTCTGTGACTGTGATGATTTCAGGAAGATCAAGCCAAAGAACTCTTAGCAAGCAGAAAGGGAAGAGAAACGGGTCCTCGGGCTGGTGCTGCTGCGAGGGGAGAACCTGGTCTCCATGACAGTGGGAGGACCTCCTCCCAAAGACACTGGCATTGCCTGAGTGCCACTTGCTGGCGTTGCTGGGGGCCCAGGGATCGGTAGGGCTGTGGGTAGAGGAACCCCAGCTGGGGTTCCCATGCCACAGGCTCCTGTAGGACTTGCTGGGCCAGTCCGTGGGGTTGGTGGGCCATCCAACAGGTGATGGCCCCACAAGGAAGAGGCACTGTTGTGGCTGCTACCACAGCTAGTATTGCAGGGGCCCCGACCCAGTACCCATCTGGCCACGGGGGTCCTCCTCCACCTATGGGCTGAGGGGCACCTCCTCCAGGAATGATGGGCCCTCCTCCTGGCATGTGACCACCATGGGTCACCCAATGGGGATCCCACCTGGATGAGGGACTCCAACAGATATGCCCCCTCCAGGGATGTGGCCCTCCCCCCAGGTATGCAAGGCCTTCTTTGACCTTGGCCAGAGTTACAGAAGTAGCTCCACGTAAGGGTGGGCCCAATTCCCCAGGGCCACGTAGACCTATTTGTTTGTTATGCTGTTGTTCGTGGAGTCTCACTGGATTGTCTGGTTTCCCTTACAGTGCCCCCTCCCCTGGGAATGCAGCCACCAAGGCCCTAGACTCTTCTTTACCCTCCTCTGCTGCCTGCCTGTTTCCTGTGAGGCTGTACATAGTCCTTTTACTTCGTTGTTCCTATGAAACTGGTTTATGATAATCTTTTTAAGAGAATATTTAAAAAATGGTAAATGCTTACATTTAAAAAAATTATTGCAGGGCCAGTCAAATGGCTCAGCAGATTAAAGCACCTGCTTAGACAGACATAGGGACTGTGTTTGATCCCGGCATGCAGTGTCGGCCCCATTGCCAAGGTGCACTGAGATGGCAACTGAGCCCGGATGTGGTGGTGGGCCTGTAATCCCAGCACTTGGAAGGTTTAAAATAGGAGGATCACTACGAGTCCAATCTGTGCAGTGAGACCCTGTAGACCCTGTACTAAATATGTAAAAAAAAATTACA
>NW_004524678.1:3380398-3445229 GCF_000260255.1 Octodon degus
CAGAACCGGGGATTGAACTCAGGCCCTTGTGCTTGCCAGGGAAGCACTTATTCCACTGAGCCATCTCCCTGGCCCCCTTCTTGCCATTTTCTTAAGCAGTTGCGAAAGTCCTCTTTTGTGTCTTTTCATTCACTGTTTTTTCTTTGACTGCCTTGATCTACTGATCCCATTCAAAATTTCTACCTTTTGTTGTACTTCAGCCACATGGCGCCAGACCCAGTGAATGTCGCAGGTGAGAACGTGCTGTAATGTTTTTAGGCGCTGCCTCGCCATCGGATGGCACACGGCAGTATTCACTATGTCTTTGGTCACACCTCACAAAGACACTTACGAAAGAGGACTTCCAGAATGCTTCAGTAAGTGTTAGCAATGGGGTGATCAGTGATTTCAGAATAAGGCGGGAGTACCTTGAGGGGGATTAATGGCCATGTGCCTTTTATCACAATATATTTTTAAAATTCAAGCATTAACCATATATTTTGATCACACCATATAAGGGGCCATGAGAAGAAATGCATACGTCATGTGCATGTACTTGTTTTGTAATGTGTGACTGTTCAGGTGCACAAGCATGTATGTGATTATGTGCTTGTTGATATGTATGGACTACTGCGTGCACGCACCCACGTGCATGAGCGTGAGTGTGTGTGGAGTGTGAGGATGGATCTTTCCCTACACCAGAACCCCAGGCGGGTGCTGCCAGATTGCTTGAAGACCTGATGCCACATTCCTGTCTCTCTCCAAAGGACTTCTAGGCTCCTTGCTGTGAAGCAAGGGTGTGGCACATGATGGTCCCCTCCCCTGCAGAGAATATACTTTTCTTAGCTTCTGGAAGGAGACTCAGATTCCTTCTGGCTGTATCACCAATTGTTAATTAAGAAGCTGATTTCTCTGACCCTCTGCAGCCAGTATTAGGGAACCTGGGTTATCAATAGTCACCCGAGAGGGGTTCAGAGTACCCCTTTCAGCAGTAGGAGAGGTATAAGTACTGGGACTCAGGGTTTGAAGATCACACCACTTGAATTCCTTTTATAGATAAATGAAATTATGTTTCATGAGTTTAATTGCCTTCCCTTTTAACAGAGCTCAAAAGGTTGCCAATATTTGCAAGGGTTGTCATGCCCAGTAATAGAGGGGGCCTACTATAGAAAGAACCACGTATCCCAGATCCCTTGGGAAGTGAATCTTGTTAAGTCTTGGTCTACCGGGTGTCATTTTACAGATGAAGCCGTGACATCAAACTGGAAAGCGTCTAAGGAAGTTTTTCCTGTTTGAATCCCTTTTGAGTCCTCAAGAGAGACATTTAAGTAGAACATACATCTTCTGTGGTAAGACAGAAGCAATGTAATTATACAGATCCTGAATACTTCAGGCATAAATGCCCAAAGA
Source organism: Octodon degus (assembly GCF_000260255.1). Lineage (NCBI taxonomy): Eukaryota > Metazoa > Chordata > Mammalia > Rodentia > Octodontidae > Octodon > Octodon degus. Next base: position 3,381,788 of record NW_004524678.1, read on the forward strand.
GAATGATATATTTCTCTTGTTTGCTACAGCAAGGGTCTGCCTGTGCAAATCCATCCTAAGATTGGAATCAATAGCACAATGCAAAGAATACATGTAGAAAGTATGTTTAAGAAACCTATAGGTAGCATAGAGAAAGTAATGACTATGTATGAATTAGGTGGGTTCAGGGTAAAGATACAGTAAATTTCACGACAAGATGGTTTTGGCCTGGAGCGATTTGCCTTCTTTTACCTCTCAACTATTTTGAGATCACAACTCCTATAGGCACTGACCCTTAAAGGATATAATCTCATGGACTGGTCCATGGTCATAGGTCACAATGACATATGAACAAACAAGGAGGACTAAAAGAATACGGATCACACACTTCCCAGTTAGAGCTACCCTATTAAAAGGACGCTCTTTGGTATCTGTTGGAAGTAGAAAGGGCCATAGAACTTCTCTGAATGTTCTCCTAACTTATCAGTAGACTTTTCTCATGGCTTTTTCTTATTTCTCACACTATTAGATCCAATAATTTCCTTAAAATGTAGCTACGTTAAGATTATATTAGTAATAGTCTTTCTTTTTCAGGTGATTTGCAAGGCTTCCTTGGAATGCTAAGTGCTTGAACTAGAAACTGTGCTGGACACAGTTTTGCTTTCCTACTGCCTTGCCTCAAAGCCATCTCTCAAAACTAAACAGCTCATTCTAGAATGGACTATGTCTTACGTGTTTTGAGTATCCTGGCGCTTTTCTTATAATAGGAATTCAAAGCTATAAAACTAGCTAGGCAGAGTAGCACACATGATCCTAATATCCCAAGAAGCTGAAGCAAGGAGATTGCAATTTTGACCCCAGTCTGGGCCATTTAGTGACCTAGGGAGGCCTTGTTTCAAAATAAATGTTTTTTTCCCCAAAGAGCTCAGACTATAGCTCAGGGTGAAGGCCCTGGGTTCAATCCCCAGTATTGCAAAGACAAACAAAAGCTGTAAAGTAAACTGTCGTAAAGATTCTCCCCCAGAGGTCTGCTCCCCCATATGTACAGACATCCTCCTGCCCAGGGGCCCTTCCTCCCCCAGCTACCTCGCTGCGCACAACACACGAGTAGTAACAGAAGCTTCCTGTCTGAAGACAAACCTGGTGCCTCTTCCAGACCACTCTGTTTTCCATCTGTCTTTGGCAGAGCCGGCATTCCCACCTCACTGGTGACCCATCGGCTCTCAGGCACTTTCTCTGCTCCTCACTCCAAACATTTCACTGTGAAGACTTCTGTCTTCACGAAAGAAATGACCATTAGGGGCAGGACATTTTTATAGCCAATATTTTCCATTCAATATGTTGGAAACTGATTATTGTTTAAGGCCTGTGTGCCTGCTACACATGAGGTGTTAGTGGTGTTCTATGTGCTTTCTTACTAAGTGCTTGAGAAAGCTCTACAAGGATGTTATCCTCCTTAAGTGAGAACTGGGTAAATTGAGGCATGGAGATAATACAAGGCTCACTCCAGATTACGTAAGTAGCGACTAGCGGACTTGGTCTCTAGTCCACCGGACGGTTTGATGCCAAGACCCTTGTCCTGGTGGCCCCCAGGAAAACATTTTAACTTTATTTAAGGATTGAAACTATTAGCTATATTACAATTTTGTTACATTTTTCAATCTGTATCTATCAATGGAGAAAAAAGAGCTTTTTATCATATATTTTTCCCCTTTTATAAAAGTAGTATTTGTTCATTGAAAACTACTTAGGAAGTAAAGAGAAACAAAAGAAGAGAAAAATCATTTATAATTCTACCATTCAGATATAACACATCTAAATTTGGGTTTAAACATCTGAAGATTTTTTTTTCATTTATGTATTTGGTACAGAGTCTCAGTATGCAGCTTGGATTTGTAGTGATCCTCCTGTTTTCAGCCTCCTCAGTGCTAGGATTACAGGCATACCTCATCACGCCCGGGTTTGGTGATTGGCTCAGTGCCCCCTGCGGGGGCGTGGCTGGTACAGTGTGCATGACCAGGGATTGAACCCTGGGCTCAGCACTTGCCAAAGCAGGAGCTTTGTCCACTGAGCTATCTCATTGAGCCTCGCTGAAGATATATTTGATTGGAACATTTTTTATATCCATGGCACGTAAAGAGCTAATAGTGGAAACAGTTCTATATCATTTGTTTTAGTCTGTTTAGGTGGCTATCACAAAACATCATGAACTGTGTAGTTTATGAAGAACAAAAATTTATTTCTCACAGGCCTACAGACTGGGGAGCCCAAAATCAAGGTGCCAACAGATTTGGGGTGTGTAAGGCCCAGAATTCTGGTTCCTAGATGGCTTCTTCTTGCTGTGTCTCCACACATGGAAGCGCCAACAGCTCCCTGGAGTCTCTTTCTTTAGGACACTAGTCCCAGTCATGAAGGCTCTACTTTCATGACTGAATCATTTCCCTGACTCCTTACCTCCTAATTGCCTAATATCATCACCTTGCCAATTAGCATTTTAACACTGATTTGGAAGGATGCAAATATTTAGACCATCGCGCCAATAACTGGTTCTATTGATGAAACTGAAACATAAGACAGAAATGTCTGGGTAGCACAAAACGATCTAACCACACCCTATTCTGCTTTTGTAACTCAGCGTATACCCCAAGCCCATACGTAAAGAAACAGAAAGAGAGTTTGGGGCACCTAGCTCCTCTGAGTCCCCCAGTGTAATAAACTGCTTCTCTCCACCTCTCTGAGTTTCTCTTGGTTCTTTGGTGATGGCTTTGCGGCAACACTTGCATGGTTACAACTGTATAGGGGCATGGCGCTCTAGCTAATACCCTATGGTTAGGTATGATGTTTTGCTGTATGTATGATAATAAGGTCGGGATGGATAGCTCTGTATCTCTCCATCTTAATACTGTGGCAGGCAGCTGAGTAAGACAAAAATATTACAGGCAGTCAGACAGGGCCAGGCCCTCAAGGAGATAGTATGGAAGACAAGGTGACTTTGCAACTTTGGGAGAGATAGACCCCTGCTGTGGGCTGGATCTCAAGACAAAAGAGTAAACAAATGCAGCCGCATACCTCCCTAAAGAAGGCATCCAGGATTGGTATTCTAAATGAGTCACCGATGCCTTGAAGTCACTAACCCAGCCTCCTACAGCAAAAGCCTCGGGCTCAGTATTCATGCCCACTTGCTTTGTGAATTACTTCCCCATTTGGCCCTGGATTGAATCAATTTTACCTAAGCAATTGTGCTTGTAATCTTATTGATTAACCACAGTTTCATCCCATTTTATGCCCATCTAAGGGAATTCCCATGTTCTCCATCTCAGATCCACCTCACCATGTGGTTTTACTCTATAAAAATCCCTGGGAGACATAGTTTCCAGGGCAACCCACTTGGGTCCCCCTTCTGTCCTTGTCTCAGACAGGAGCTTTCTTTTCCTGAATAAATATATTCTGCTCTTAACCTCCGTTGTTCCTAAAATTCATTCTTCATTTTTAGAGAACAGGAACTTGGCCCAGGTATCTTTCAGGTTGGGAGTTTCATTCCCCTATAGCAATACTTTTTTGAAAGGGAAGAAATATTGTTTGCTCATTTTGAGTGTTAAAAAGCTGTGTGTCCCAAAGTATTAAAGTTGGAAAGAAACAATAAATTCTTTTTCTCTGTATCAGGTGCTGACAGAGTTTTCTTATAAGGGAGCAGGGAGTAATTAGGTTTTGTAGCCATATGGCCTCTGTAGGAACTACTCAACACCACAATAGCACAAAAGTATTATTTTGATTTTTTTTCTCATCTATTTAAAAATGTAAAAACAAACTTCAGCCTGTGTGCTGTATGAGCTGCAATCTTTTTGCCTGCCCTTCTTCCAAATCATGCATTCATGTTTATGGACATAATTCTATATTGGCTCTAGCTACAGACCTAGTTACAGAATTAGTGAAGATTCACTTTTCAACCGTTTCTTCTACTAGATACACACACACACACACACACACACACACACACACACGCATGTGCGCTCAACTTACCCAGTTCCTTCCTTAGTAGGCTGACCACCCTCCCCCACTGTTTCACAGGGTCAAAAATTGCTTCTATTTTCCTTGCTCAATTCTACTTCTTGGAGTGTCTGATTATCTAACTGAAGTAATTCCCATTAAGGAGTAAATGAGAGGAAACCGCTTTCCCTCTGGGAATTTCCACTTGAAAGAACAAACATGGCCAACCGGATGTAGCTACTTCATTCAGGAAGCTGATTTTGGTGTTATGAGATTTGCCAGGAAGGCTCAGATAACACGTACACTGGTGCTTATGGTTAGAGAAATACAATCATTGTCGTACAAGGTAAATTAAAAAATCAAATCAGAAGCTGTTGACTGTCAGAAAAGTGATGAAATAAACTACATGGCCAACCTATGATAGAGACTATACAACTGCTCCATTCTATCAAGCTTTGGCCTTGGAGGTCATTCATCTGCATGTTGGTAGATAGAGGCCTATAACCTTTCCTGTCTTGTGGAAAAAAGCAAAACAAAACATGCAAATGAACGGGACAAGGAGTAGGGAAAGGTAAGCGAGTGATTCACAGGGTAGCAAGGGAGTAGGAATGCTAACTATCCCAAAGACAATGGTTCAGAAGGGGCAGCTGGTCAGGAATCTTCCACTGCAATTGTTCCTTATTCAAGAATCTTCCATTAGTATTCAGGGGAATAGGGGCAGCTAGATTCCTGAGGGATGTGCTCTCTTCAGAGGCACATACACTACATTGCTAGGGCAGGGAGGGTGGCAGAAAGTTTTTTGTTTGCTTTTAGTAATTTCTAGTGAGGAGATATCTGGCTACTCATGAATATTAGAATTTCAAGCAGTTAGAATTTACAGAGATAGTTCAACATGTTCATGCCAGGATTGTGAATAACAGCTTCACAACATCCTCAGGGGCCCCTTGCTTTTATCCAAAGTTCCTATTTTATGGTCTTACATGTGCATAAATGATCAAAGAAATATACTATTTTTCATTAAGCAGCAGCCCAGCTTCAAGGCAGTTCTTGAGCTTTTTGCTAAATTTCAAGACATTTACACAGCTTCAAACAAAATGCCCTCATGAGTCCCGTGGCAAGTGACTGAGTGCAGAAATTTTACCACTAATTCTAAGGCCATGCTGGACAAGCAAAAGGGCTAAAATATTAGAGATAGTTAAGTTATTTAGTAATATTATGGACATTCAGACAGGATTGGGTCTACAAGAGGTCAAGGAGACAACTGAGGCTGGAGGCACATTCATTGAAGGTCAGACCTTCGGACAAAGAGAAAGGACTACACCCATATACTTTCCCTAGGAATGAACAGCAGAGATTGACGGTCTGCATATGACCTGGGTTGGGGATAGAAACCTCCTTGACCCACAATTCCCAGGAATGTCCTTGCTTGTCCCATGAGCACTTGCTGCATGACCTGCTTTCCCACTTAATCCCCATTTAATCAATATTAAGTGACTATATTCATGCTCTTATTAGTTGACCATAGCTTTGCCCCATCTCATGCCCACCTAGTGATTTCCCATTGGATCAATATTACCTAAGAGACTATACTCATAATCCTATTACTTAACAATAGCCTTGTTTTCACTTTATATCTGCCTTACCTTATGGTTTTGCTCTCTAAAACTGTCTTGAGAAGCAGGTTCCCCTGAGCCACCCACTTGGGATCCTCTTCTATCCCTCTTAGGTTTCTTTCTCTCAATATATATACTCCCTACTCCTTATATCCATTGTTCCTAGAATTCATTCTTGGAGTTTAGAGAACAAGAACTTAGCATATTGGACATCCAGCAGGGTGGGAGTTGTATTTCTCTTGTTATTTGGGTTATTTGGAGGTCCTATATCATCCCATATATCAAAAGGACCATGTGGGTTTAGGAAGAGAAGTTATTTGAACTGAAATTGCAAGCCTTTCCTGAACGACCCATTCTGAAACCAATGGAAGGTGGTAAAGCCATCCTTTGAGTTGTCATAGAAAGGCAGCCTTGGAAAACAAAAACGTGCTGAGACCTCAGGGCTCCAAGGAAGCTAACTGGCTTTTGCTAGCCGTAATGTTTGCATGTTATCCACCCAACCCTGAAGAGGCTTCAAAAGCTGGAGCTTGGCTCTACCCAGAGCACTGGTCACATGGCAGAGGGGACAGCCCAGGACCACCCAGGAAAGCCCAGGCCCAGGGCTGGCAGCTTGAAAGTCAACATCTGGGCATCAGTGAGCTTCTGAAAGCCAGTGATGAAAAATACACCTTATCTTTATGTTCTAAAAATTGCTGTTCGGATATCCTTTTCTTAATCACCCAATTTTCATTTCAAGCAGAGTGCTAGCAGGTTATTAAAATAATATGCAAATGACTAACCCAGTCTACTGGCAACTGCTGCTTGCTGCGAGCTGTTTCCTCCCTGCATCTGTCTGACCATGGTTCCAGTTCACCTGGCTCCCTGCATTTGGCAATGGCCAGGGTTTGATGGTTTAGAGAAAGGCAAATGGCCTAGCTAATTAAAATCTATACTTTAAAAACCATTTTTCTCGCAGAGCATCAGCAAAGTCAAATGAGTAGAACTCTCTTTGGAAAAAAAAAACCTAAAAATACATTCTGGGCTTGGACATTGTACTTGAGATTGTGGGCTTAAATTTTAAATTGCAGAAAAATAAAGGCTTATCATGGAAATTGTTATTTAGCCATAACAGTGAAGGAATAGGTATGAGGCTATTAATAACCTGCTTTACAGATGGAAGCATCACGAACTTCAAAGGAAGACCCAGAATATTGTGGCTGGGCTCCAGGTTACGTTGGACATCATAGGGAGCTCCTCTCTGTCCAGTCATCATGATCATACCCCTATTTCTAGGCTTTCTTCCATTGATTATTACACTGTCCATGAGTTAAATAGTTCTCCACATCAACTGCAAAGAGGTATTCTGGTTCTTGTTGATAATACTGTGTTGACTCTTTGTATTCTTTTGAAATATGGTACTGAAGGCAGCCAGAAATGAAGCTCCTTAGTACTAGCATATTTTACTTTGCCGTTCACGGTGATCATTCAGTGTCTATGTTCAAAGAATTAGTTCCCTTTGGCTAGTCAAAGGAGAACTTTCTGGAAGGAAGGGGAAAAGCACAAACCATTCTGTGTTCTTTTTGGTGCTGTTTTGGAGAAAAAGCGACAGTGCTAGACTTCGTAAGATTTCGAGTGGTAACAGTGTCACCCTGAATGTATGAAGGGCAAGCCTTTTCAGATTTGTGATTTCAAGTCTTCCAACAATTCTTTCTAGGTCAGAATACTTGAGTTTGTGTTACAGTTGGAGGTGAGGGCGTTGGCGTTGGGGAACAGGAATCAAGGTCCAGACTCCTGGCTCTCTGTCTGCCCTCAGGAACTTCTGAGTCCCCGGGGTCTCTAGAGACAGGCAGAAGTGAGGGTGGACCTCAAATAAAACCTTGCACACAGAAATCAGAGTGTCTCAGAGGTGTCTGGTCCAGTATTTCACAAATAGAATTTTATCTGGGAGGTTACGATCACTCAGAACCTGCCTACCAAGCTTGGAGGGGAAAAAGCAAGAGAGACCAAGGAGGCCTTTGCTGGCCTTGGAGGCAGCGAGATGGGGACTAGGGAGACTGCTTGCTACCCCCACCCACACAGCCGGGTTTCTGGCTCTCAGGCACCCTTGGGGGCTCCTGGCAGAGGATGCAGAAGCCTTGGATCCTGGGCTGCCCTGTGTTCCAGCTACGGATTGTGATATTGATTTCTGGTTGGAGCTTTGTGGATTTATTTCTTTTTGGTTGTTTCCTTCCCATTTTCTTTTTTACTACAGCAAAATTGCGTTTGTCTTCACCTTCTCTCTTTCTAAAGATCCCTTTGTTGTTGAAAAAAAAAAAAAAGACATGAAAAAGAGGAAGCAAATTCGAAATATGGAATTTTCCACTGGAGAAAAAGGAAGAAACAACATAAAATAGTTTCTTATTCTCCATTATTTTTTCCAGTACCAGGGATTGAACCCAGGGATCTTTCTGTGAGCTACATCCCCAGCATTTTTTTTTTTTTTTCTTTTAATGTTGAGACAAGGTCTCAGTTACTAAGTAGTCCAGACTGGGCTCGTGCTTAGGATCCTCTTGTCTCAGCCTCTCAGAGAGCCAGGATTACAGGCATATAACACTGTGTCTGGCTTCTTGATTTTTTTCTTTTAGAAACTCCTTATTAACCTTAACAGGAAAATCTGGGGGCAGGAGTGTGTCTTCAGTATCATTTTTGTTTCCAGGCCTGTGTCTTCCTGCATCATTCTCTAAAGTGGTCCCCAGGTTTACCGTTTAGTAGCCAGGGTTGCTGTCCACTCTCAGAGACCGTGCCAAACTCTCAGGGGGCTTTTTCTGTATTAAGACCGTAGACTGAGAGCCATCATCTTTGCCCCTTTCTGTGGTCGCTCACATTAAGCCTACGCAAAGCGCTTGCCCGGTGGCAGGGGACGTTCTGCGGGTGGAGCAAGCATTACATCATTTGTTCCTCACACAGCCTTCCGGCCCCATCTCACAGATGGACACTGAGGGGCTCAGCGCTTGCCTCCCAGCTGGCCACGCCGCCTTTCCCCTTTGTGTCGTCCACATTTGAGCCACACTTGCTGCCAAGTTGCAGGTCTTCTGCCTCGAGCCCCTGCCCTGTGCCACTGCCGTTTGGCTTTGCAAAGTCACCCCACATAGCTCTTCCCCCAAAGTCTGTGCTGTCAAACTCCCGCTTTTCCCTTGTGCTCAGGCCAGATGCTGTCCTCTCCAGTGAACCTCTGCTAATTGCTTTCTGCTGGCTTCAATCTCTTCATTCCGAAATGACAGTGCAGTTGAATTGTACCGTGCGGCAGATGCCGTTCTGCCCTGTACGACACGTGCGCATGCGCACGTTCTATCTTTATAAATACAAGGTAAGCTCTGTATACCAGGCTGTGTCTTCCACACCATGCAGCTCCATAGCACCTAGCTCAAGGTAGGTACCTACTGGATGCTATCCCGTGCTTATCACACGCAGGAGAATGCGTGGATAAACATGCATGCTACGGTTTATGCTACTACAAAGGCCAGTGTTACGCATTGAAGTTAGGCTTGCACACAAACACGCACTTAATAAAAGGAAGCTATTTACATGAGTTAGTCAGTTGGTGTGCTGTGACCCTGAGGATTCATCTGCAACAACAGAGCTGCATGCGGGAGAGGCTTTGGAGACCCCAGACGAGCCGGGCATGGCCTTGCTGTTTGCATTCTGATAGGCAGAACATGTTGTCATTTCCCTTCCCTGGGCCCATGAGCTTTTGAGCCAGGGTAAATTTCTCACCCACTTACTTGCCCACACGGCAAGTGGTGAGCCCCAGCCACAGAAGCCTCGCTGTGGAGTTGCAAGCCCGCGCCAAGAGCAGGCAGCCACTCTCGGGATGCCGACCATTCCCACTCTTGTATAGAGCAGAGCAAAGTCGTCGCGGATGACACTGCCTGCAGCAGCAAGGCCATCTGTGAAGGACTATGCCTTTGATTAACACGGCAGCGACAGGAACGACCATCGGGCAGGGCGGCCAGCCCACAAAGCATTTCCAGCTGACCATTTGACAAGGCATTCCACAGTAGGTATCAGCTTATAATACAGTTGAAATCACCTCCCAGCCTCAGACTTACACTGTTTGCCAATATCCCCCGAAGTCAATTGTCTGAGTTACTCCTCTTTCCTTGTGGAACAGAGAGGACAAATACCCGACACCCAAAATCAAGGAAGGAAAGGTTGATTTAGCTCACAGTTACTGGAGGTTTCATGCCATACTCAGCCAGGTCTGAGGCAGACTGGCACTTGGCAGAGGGCAGCAGTTCATGGCAATGGAAAACGGCATAAGAGCGAGAGCAAATGGGAGGGAAAGCAGCAACAGCGGCTACAGAGAAGAAGTCTGTCTCTCGGTTTCTCTTACGTTCCATTCAGGCTCTCTCTCCAGGCTGGGTGTAGCACTCACACCCATAATCCCAGCAGTACTCAGACCCATAATCCCAGCCTTGGACCATGAATTAATCATAAACTATAGCACTGCACCTCAATGGCTGCATGATGCTTTGGGAGGACAAATGCACACAAACCATGACATCAATAAAGCGAGAATTCTTGATTCCAGTTATGCATCAGATTCCAGGGGCAATTTGAGACAGAGGAGAGAGGGAGCAGGAGACACAGAGACACAGAGACAGAGATGCAGACAGACACAGAGAAAACGAGACAGATAGACACAGATGTAGTCAGAGACAGAGACAGACAGAGACAGACAGTCTCTGACTTTCCTTCTGGGATTTCCAGGATTCCAAAAGCCTCACAGCTTACTCTGCTGAGATATCTGGGTTGAGAATTACTATGACAAAGTAAGACACAAAAATAATAGGCAACTCTCAGTCCCAGGCCTTGTCTCTTGCCGTTGTCGCTGCTTTTTAATCAAAAGGGCTAGAGAGGGAACATCGGTAGGAACATTAGCTCTGTAAGTGACAAGACTTACAATCTCTCATAGCTACAGAAAACAGTGGGTGGCAGCAGAAGTAAAATATTTTTTTTGAAAGTCTAAACCAAAATATATAAAGCCCTATATCCTCTGAAAAAGAGGAAATATAAATTCAAGATGGGGGAGCATATATTTCATCCACATTAGTATACCTTTAATTATTGTCAATATTTTAGTAGCAAAATAAAATCAGAATGGAGAAGACCTATGATTGCCTAAGTCTCTAAAGAAAACAATCTGTTGTCCACTGGAAAAAAAAAATAATGGACCATAGTTCATTACCTCGGGGAAAAGCCTAGCACTTCCTATTTGTGGCAGTTAATTACCTACACTATTAGCTCGAACTCACCCTTATTAGCTGCCTTTTCCACAAAGCAGAAGGAGCTCTTCTTGCGGTCCTTGATTTGGCAGATACACCCAGATCTGTTGCTCTGAAGGTCACCCTATGCCCTCTGCTCTCAACATTCTTGTTCTTTCTGGCACCTCACTGCAGAGCTGAACCATCATGCTGCTAATAGTATTTTCATACCTGGTGCTACCTTGAAACCAGGTTTTGTTCTCGTCCTTTCTAATACGATCAAAGTTTATCAGTTCTATGTTTTATGATTCTAGAGTATACTATTCTTCAGTCTCTGTTGAGGGAAGGTTAATGTCTTATAGGATCCAGGAGGGAAATAGGAGTTGATGACGAAGAAGTTATATTTCTAGGACACACGTTTGAGCTTAGAGGGATCTTTTGGCAAGAAGGCCACAGCCTAACACTGGTCCTGTAGTTAAAGGCTGAGATCCTAGGCACCCATGATGGGAGCAGTGAGGCATCCCTGGTAAGATGAGTCTTGCAGAAATTCTCAAATCATGTTGTACAAGCATCTGCCTAATCTGAATATTCCATAAACATTAAAGGTTCATTGGTCCACGTGGACTGCTAGGGCCAGTGGGGATGAGAAGTGGCAAACCTACTCTTTTGGCTTCCTACACAATTCAGAACTCTCTGCCTTTCCTTTGAGGCTGAATTATCCAGCAAAGCAACAGTGTTTCATTACATTTTTTATTTCTCTTCTATGTACATCATAGTAGTTTTCCTGACAGCATCATCTCCAAAGGAAAGAAGAATTCAAAGCAGCTAGGTTTAGTCTTGACCAAAGTCCTCCTACGTGTGTATAATGGGAACACTTTCTGCTTTACTTCCTGTCTCCAACTGTAATGGGGAGTTGGATTAATGGGGTGGAAAAACACCAAAACTTGCACTCATTTTCTGTTTTTAGTGAGACTCTGGAAGGGATATAAGAAATAAACTCATTTCATCTCTGTTTCATCAATAATTCATCCTGGTATTCCCTCCGACACACACCACCAATAAACTTGTATATACCAAACCATTTGCCCCACCTATGATTCAGAAAGTACAGGCATTCTACTCTTGACTCTGAACAATAGAAACTTCATAGTGGTAGAGAGTAGTTATTGCTGAGTACAATGGGAAACATGTCAAATTGCATCTTTGATTTTGTCCTTAAACTATCAAACAACTGTTCAGGAACTAAAAAATGAGAATCAGGGTTTATCTAGGTCATTCTCTTTGGGAATGAAGCCTACTAACTCATGGGACAGATATGAACGATTTGGATTTTTTTGTTAGAAAACTGGAGGTCACCCTTGTTGGCACATTCATGAGTCAGTCCACTACAGTCTCGTGAGGTCAAAGACAGAGATGGGACATCCCATTCAGAGGGCCATGGTGCATGTGCAGAGGCCAGCTGTCTCTCAGTACAAACACAACTGCACCAGCAGTCACCTTCCATCATTGTCATAGTTAGCTGGCAAGGAGGAAGGTGCTTATTAACAAGGCTGGACAAAAGCTGTACCTCTCCCGAGAATTTTCCAAAAAGATTTAAAGACCACAGTGAAATACTACAGTGCCCTAAAGAAGAATAAATTGGAGGCATTTACAGGGAAGTGCACTTTGTGGTCATGATGCAGATGAAATAAATCACATACAGAAGATTAAGTATCACATGGTTTCTAACATATGGAAAACACAAGATTTAAATAATTTACAGAGCAAAATAAGAGGGAGATGCTTGAAAACAGGAAGGCATACTTTATGGAGGTAAGAAGGGGACCTAGAGACCAGGAAAGATGGGAGAAGAAGAGAAGAAGGAGCAAAAAGGATAAAGATACGACATGTACATGTACCAATACCTTACAATGAACGTATCCATTCCTATATTGAAAACATGTGTGGTACTAAAAAAAAAATTTAAAAAGAAAGTGGATAAAAAGGATTCAGTGAGTGAAACTAAATACAGTGATTCCTTGGTTCACTAATTTAATTCTCTCTACAGTTCTGTTTACAAGCTGAATTGGTCACAACCCATATCAAATTTCCCCGTAAGGTCAACATCGACTCTAACCATTGAATTTGATTTGGTTTGGGAGCAATTTTGTTTTTGACCAGAATAGGGGAAAGAATAAGTTCATGAAGCAAGATGTCACTATTGGGCCAAATATAATTGAAATACGTGGCAAATGTCTAAATCTTTAAAATGTACTACAATAGAGAAGACATTGCCATTGATCCTCCTTACAGTGTTTCTCCCTTGGTTCAAAATACTTATCCCATCGTTCTTGCAACATTCTGCAGCAGTTCTACAGTCCTCTTTCGTGAGTGCCTTTAGTTGAGTTGTCTAGGCTGCCTCAGTGTCCTGAATTGATTCAAATACTTACCATCTGTGATCATTTTGATTTTGAGGAAGAGTCAGAAGTCTCATGGTGTCATATCCACAGAATAAGATGGATAAGGTCACACGGTAATGTTTTCATAAGCCCAACTTTCCACTGGATGGCACTTAGCAGCATTTATTATATTTTTGATCCCGTTCTATAAAGATATTCATGAGAAAGAACTTCCACAAGTGGTTCAGGAAACACCCAGAAAAATGGGATAAATATGTTTGAAGCAATGGGGAGTAATTTAAGGAGGATTAATGGCCATGTGCCTTTTACTGCATAAAATTTTAAAAATTTAAACATTCACTGTATTTTTTTACCCTTTCTATTTGTATTATAAATTATTTTTTTGAGGGCCCGGGGAGATGGCTCAGTAGAATAAGCGCTTGCCTGGCAAGTGCAAGGGCCTGAGTTCAATCCCCGGTGTCGTTAAAAAAAAAAAAAAAAAAAAAAAGATTTATAAATTATTTTTTTGTATAGGTATTATTTTACCCTTTGCATTTGTATTTGAAATTAGAATTTGTCTTTTCTTCCACAGACCCCTATTCTTTAGAGTAAAGGAAAGGTAAGGAAGACAGAATCTTTATTTGGTTGAGTTAGAGGCTGCGCTACAAACACCTTCTATTGTTAGCAGGGAGGCTTTGCCGGAGCCAGCAGAGGGGGACAGTCCTCACCTGCTCCTCCCTGTCGAGGTAGCAGCAGGGACAGAGGGAGCAGAAATGCCACACTCACTTGCGCAGCATGGGGGAAGCAATTTATCAGGATACCATGAAGACAAACAGCGTAGTTCAGGTAAAAACCTCCGAAAACGTTGTGTGCTAGCCTGAGGGGCGGAGCAGCTTTCCATACCTGTCACCTCTGCCTCCTTCCTCTGTGTCACTATCAGTCCTGCTCTGAGATGGACAGTGAATCCTTAAAACAAGTCAGGGCCTACAGTGAGGCATACACAAGATACTTTATTCCCTTGCATTTCACATACTTTAACTATGAACGTATTTTTAAAAGTAATTTATGAGATATTCTGTTAATTTTAAATGAACAATGTTTAATCAGCAGAAATAGTAGCTTCCACAACAATTGTAACTTTTCTTTGGCCTGTCTACATGGAGGAAAAAAATTAACCCCATACAGTGGATTAACTAATGCTCGACTTGTAGTACTCAGCTGAGCTGAATCAGTGTGGTGTTAGGCGTGGAAGCCCCGAGTACTGTTGCCAACAGCACAGAAGGAGACTGGAGGGGAAGATGGAGCTGTAGACTCTCCTGGAGAAGCTTGGTGTGCTGGTGTTCCTGATATGAACTCAGTTGTTCTAATTATGAGAAGAACTCAGGTCTTTGCTGTCACTGAGGATGGTTATGGTGCTCTTGGGGTGTGGGGCTCTGGTCCTTCCCTTGATCATTGCTTCCTGGCCCCAGTGTAGAGCCCTCAGCTGGTGACACAGATCCTTCATCCAGGTGCCATAGATGTCCTAGTTTCCACCACTGACCTTTGCACCTTCCTAGTGCAGATTCTTGACCCAGGTCCTTGACAGAGACATTGTCATGGGCTCTAGCGCTTCAGTTGGACTCGTGCAGGACATTGCCATAGGATTCAGGGTGTCAGCTGGGTACTTTGGGTCTCTAGTGCATGGACAGATCTCCTATACTCTTCTGCATTTGACTTTTTGGATGAATATCATAAAAAAGTCCTGATGCAGTTTGTATGTATTTGTCCCTCCAAAGCCTTATGCAGTCATTGAGGTGCAGTTCTAGAGTTTGTGATTAATTCATGATCCAAGGCTGGGATTATAGGTCTGAGTACTGCTGGGATTATGGGTGTGAGCGCTACACCTAGTCTGGCATAGATAGCCTGGATGTAACATAAGAGAGTCAGAGAGACAGACTTGCTCTCTGCTGTCATTGTTGCTGCTACTCCTCCATTTTGCTCTCTGTTCTTTGCTGCTACCATGGGAAGCTGCTCTTCGCCCTGTGCCGCTCTGCCTTGGAGTCAGCTGAGTATGGGCTGAAACCTCCAGTAACTGTGGGCTAAATAAGCCTTTCCTTCCCTAATTTTGAGTGCTGGGTGTTTGCCCCAGCAACGAGAGAAGAATAACTGAAACAAGTCCTATAAATTATATGTCCTATATTCAATCCTTTCCCTTGCAAACTCTGACTACAACTCCCCATTTTCTGCAATCCAAAGAAATATATCCAGACGCTGGAACTGCATTATAGTTACTATGGAAACACAGAAAGAGGTAACTGCTATGATTTAGGGGACTCTCAAGTCTCAATGATTACATTGTTTAAAGATGAAAAATTAAATTTTTAATTAAATGAGTAGAATAGTTAAATAACTACATGAGGTTTATAAAGATATATTCAAATGTCATTTAATGTGTTTCTTGATCTCCCAGTTAATTTTCCCCAGAAATACCTGGCAGGCTTTTGAGAGATGGATTAGAATATTTACTGAATGCTTATTATATGTACTAAATATTATATAGGGCTCCACTGGTGGGAGGGGTAACACATTCAATATCCCTATTCACCAGAAATTTTAATCTAGTTATATAATTAAAATCACAAACCATAACCCAAATGGCTTTATGAACCTACTGCACAACAGAAAGCCATCTAAGTCATATTTTGGTTGAGGGGCCCCTAGCAAAACACAAGGAACAGTTAAAGGTATCTTAACCTCTCTCAAGGGAGCTGAATTTTAATCAAGACTTTGTAAATAAAAGTTTCCTTTCTGGTAATCGCAGAAATGTGTGCTATTTGTTGAGCCACTGAGCATATGAATATTTCTTTCCTTAAAATGTATTTAGTACAGGGCCTACATGGTCTCACGACACAGATCAGACTCACAGTGATCCTCTTGGTTGCAGCCTCCCAAGCACTGGGATTACAGACACACATCATAGCTCATGGCAGGGTACATGGTGGAACAAAGCTGCTCAGCTCATGTGGGGTGAGAGAAGGGGGAGAGAGAGATGGAGAGACAGAGACAGACAGAGACAGAGAGAGACAGAGAGAGGCAGAGAGGCAGAGAGATCCAATAGCTCCCTGAAGTGACCTAATGTCCTTCCAGGAGGCCTCAGCTCTGAAAGATTTCACAGCCTCACAGTTGCTCCAAGCTGGGAGCCACACCTCAGCACATGGGCCTTTGAGGGACATTGAGGATCCAAACCATAGCAAAGAGTGTCGCTTTGCATGATAGTGCAGGGTTATAAAATGACGGTGCAAACTAAAACCATGCAAAGTTTGCCTGGTCCACTGCAAAGATAATAATCATCATAACAATCAGTGAAGAGCATTCAATTGTTTCATTACTTTAAATTTTTTATCAAAGAACTTAAAATACTTATCACTGGTTATAAATGTATAGGGAAATAAAAATAGTGACGTTAATATGTTGTACTCTGAAATATGGAAACACGGCAAATTAAGGCATCACTTTCCTCATCTGAATGTTACTTTGGGTTCCACGGACTTCACCTCTGGAGTCTTTTGCAGGGTGGCAGCCTCCATGTTTCCGTGGTCAGCTCTTTCTCCTATAACTCAGTTTGCGTTTATTCAGGTTTAATTTCCACCATTTTAACCTTTCATTTCATTTTTTTTTAACCTTTCATTTCTTTGGCCAGCTTTCTCTTTTCATCATCCACTAAAAACATGTCCTGGGAGTTTCTTGTGAGGAGACAAGGAAGTCACCCAACTACACACTTTGTTGTCAGTGCATGTGCTAATCATAGCCCAGTAAGCAGTGTTCTGATTGGTCACTCACCATGATGGACAGCTGTCAATCCCATAGTGATTTGTGGATCAAATTGGTGGCAATGAACTACTCCTCTACACCACCACTGTTTATATACAGAAGTAACGGAAATTCAAACTATGTTGTTGGGAGGCGGGTGTTAGTTCATCCATTATAGCTACAACGGATGCATATTGAACTCACGTAAAACACGGTTTGTCTGTGTGTGTGTATATAGTTAATTTTTTTAAACAAAATTGAGGTCATGAATAATTTTAACTTAGCACTCTATCATATGATTTTTACTCCTCTCATTAGCTAGTATCCAGTAATGTCATAGCATCATTTACAAAATGAGAGCCACGGACTGGCAAAAAAATTAAGCTGTTTCCAAATGCGAAGCATCACAGGGAAGGGCCCAGAGATTGGCTAATGGCTCTTATTATGCAGGGAAGCGATTAATTTGGTCACAGCACAGAATCTATGTTAAAATGAAAATGACCGTGATATCAAAAGTGCGTTACCCCATGCTTTAATAATAATGATAGTAACAGCCAACATTGATTGGGTGCCCACTACGGCCCAGGCACTGGGAGACATGCTCTCAACCTTTGCACTGACCTCATTTGTTATCACTCCTGTGAGGACACCGGGGCCAAGGAGGCTGATGAGTTTCCAGCTGTCTGGCACAGTCAGTAATGCGCCCCGAATCCAGGAGGTGCTGTCTTTGGCTGCTCGCAATACGGCCTGACTGAAGCACTTTTCAGTTTATGAAGTCCTCTTGCCTGATATCCCGATACTAGGTGTGCAGTTGGGCAAGTTGCACCAGGCTGGCGGTGGAGCTGATTCCAGCAAACCCAGCCAGCAGGCTGCACGTTTCCGAGAGAGCTGCTTTTCTACATAGCACAAAGCTCGGCCCCGATCAATGCGATAGGTCCTCACAGCAACCCACGTAACTGACAGAGCAGTGTGATTGTTCTAATTCTATACAGAAAAGAAAATGCACTAGCAGAAGAACCCACACAGGGGTTGAGTGACTTATTGAAGGTGAGAAATGAATCAGTGAGATAAAGATGCCTTTGAGGAAAGTATTAGATTCCAGGATGAGAAGTTTCATTTGAGGAAAAAGGCAACAGGGCACTGTAAGATGCTTACAAATCAGTGCACGCCTTGATGCCCACGGAGTGCAGTGGTAAGTCACAGCTGTCCACCTGTAATAGATGGCCCTGGGCAGCTTGCTGCCTTCTCATTTTTTCCCCAGAACTTTGGTTACTTCCTGCATTTGCACGAGACCTTTGAAGACACCCTCGTTTCTCTCAACGTGGAAATATAAAACCACCAGGATTTAAGGAGAGTACCAGCTTCCCTCCCCATCATTGTCTTGTATAATTGAACTTTATAGACTTCTTTTAACTAACGAAATGTGAATATATTGTCATTATCGTGAGGATATCCAGGTCTAGGATATTTCTGAGCCAGGGGTCTTTACTCTTACCTTACAGATAAATGCTGCTACACAGACCAGATCTTTCAGCTGTTAGAGACCCAGAGACCTTATCTTTCCTGGACAAATGTAGCATTTCTTCTGGGATTTATGAGCTTTACAAGAATCCTTGTTAAAAAGAAATAGTTGAGTAAAAACCTACTCATCCTTCTTCCAAAAATAGCCAAATGTTACTGGTAGGTATTTGAGCAACAAACTAAACCAAAATGTGCAAGAACCTGGTTCTGGGAAGTAAAACCTGAAAAATAGGTCACTAGACAAACATTTGCAAAATTCCAGACACTTCTTGAAAGAAATGTCTAGCCACTTCTTTGGAGTGTCATGATATTCTGAGAGTCTCTCCTCACAGGTAATGAATGTTTTTAATTTTTACAAATCTATTGTTTTCTATATTGTTGGCTAAGGTGAGAGTCACCTTAAAAGTTTTTCTCATCTATCCCTTATTAATGTATTGATGAATTCATGTTCTATGGAACATATTTTGCAAAATGTGGACCACGGCCATGGGCATAATTGGGTATGGGCAGTGAGCTCTCTGTCTGAACTCGGAGCTATTTCCTGTCCCCTAGCCCAGGGCCTGAGGAATAGTGACAGGAAATGAGCCAGCATGGTCACCCTTTCTGAGTGTGGCAGCGACAGAGTCCAAACCTCCATGATGAATGTTTTGTGCACGTGAAACAAGGAACGCGAGGACAAGCGGGCGAGGCCGTGCTCCTCCACCCTTCGACCCAATCAGCTCTGCTTTCATCTGCCTTAGGTCATGAGGTTCCTTGCAAGATTTTATTGGAAAAATAAAAGGGGTTCCATTGGCACAAAGCAATCTGAAGATGAAACTAAACATAAAAGCAAACAAAAAACAGGTAGTGGTGTTTTAAAATCTGTACATATAACAAATGTCCTCTGTGACTTTCCAAAGCTGACTAATTTCTCAGAGATTTTACTTTCCCATCTGTAAAACAGGATTAATAATATTGCAAGGATTAAAAATTCATTTTGGAAAGGGACCAACTTTATACTTGAGTCTATACTTGATTCAAAGTAAAACGTGGACGGATGGCATGGGGATGGGAAGAAAAGTGCGTATTCTCGTTGTTTGGCTCTCCATCGTCTGACTCCTCCCCCTTGCCTGGAAATATGACCAAGTGGATTGTGGGAGGCCAAGTGAGCGTTCCTATCAAGGGTTTGATGTCAGTGGCCGGGAAGTTTAGGGCTTGCTTGAGTAGCAGTGACATCTACTGAGGGGCTGTAGTACCAGCCACAGTATGTGGTCTCAGGGATGCCAGCATCCGAGCCAATCTGTTTATGGGGCATGAGGCTGTGACTGTGTTTTTTGGTTTTCAGATGGGTGTTGAGTCTGGCTCTTGGGTTTTCCCATGGAGACTATGAGCTTGTCTAGGATCTTTGATTCAATTCTCGACAGCTTGTGTTAGATAGAAGTATTTCAGCTGAGGACCATGACACGAATAGATGGTGACATGTCAAAGCATGAGGCTGGGGCTAGCCTGCAGTGGAAGCAGCCAAAATGTGTCTTGCAGGGATGAGCTGTGACCTCTGTTTGGCTCCTAGAAGATGGCGCAGCAGAGGGGGAGCTTTGCTGTTCTTTTTGTTTACAATTTACAATTTTTTTGTTACGTAATCAAGCACAGACCTGCAGAACGCTATTTTTATTTCAAGCTTTTCCCTGTGCTAGTTTTGCTAGGATGTAATAAAATTCATCTTTTAAAATGCCTAAAACCAAATTAGAAGAGAGCATATGAAACAGCAGAGTAATAGAAACAACAGCAATGCCAGAGAACATGATTTTTTAAAAAATGAGTGAACTATGCCAGTTAGAGCTCTCTCCCAAGAGGCCCTTGACTCATAGAGACCAAGAGGGTCATTTTCATTTTGCTGTAACCCCAAGCCTTGCCTTGTTCTGTGGACTGCAATGAAGAGGAATGAGACATTAGTGCAGCTAACCACAGAATGAAGAACCCTCAGTGTTACCCTCCCGGACAAGGACATGGACCAGTCTGTTGTCATTTGCATGAGGCCCCCTGTGGACGTGGAGGTGTGACTGCTACCGCATCTGTAATTTCAGAGAAGCTGCTACAATCTACTTTTAAATTTTAGCTTCAGACAAAATCAACAGCTATAAATTTTCATGTCAAGGTTATTCATGTACCTCAGAGCGCCATTAAAAAGTCTAAAACTGCTACATGGAGCAGGATGATCTTTATGAAGAATACAGAAAACCGCAGTGGGCAGTGGTGTCACCATATAAACTAGTGACTTTATAGCAGTGGTTGAGCGGCCTCAGAGAGCCCTTTCTGCAGCAGTCGGGGAGCCCCATCAAGTGCCTCTGGCCTTGCAGAGCTAAATGAAATTCCTGGTGGGTGGCCTCACCGATAGCACCTCCAGCTCAAAGAAGAGCTGACATTCACAATGGGAACTCAAAACAACGAGGGGTCAGGGAGATGGCTCAGTAGAATAAACACAAGGGCCTGAGTTCAATCCCCAGTTCTGAAAAAAGCAAACAAACAAGCAGACAAACAAAAAAAAAAGAGATACTGGTTTGACTGTCACTCAGCCCAATGCCTTCCAGTGTTGGACATCATCTTTCATCACCAGCAATAGCTTGGTTGAGTTAGTAAAGCCAGAAACAAGATCTTACACTTGGATGAAAAGTCTGTTCAAAGATTACATTTGAAAACAGGAGTACTCATAACTGAGGATGGCTTTATAGCCATTTCCTTAACAATATAGCAATACATACACCTGTTAGAGCTTGGAAGGATGATGGAGCCATGACAACAGAAATTAATAATAATAATAATAATAATAATAATAATAATAGCAGGAAGAGGTCACTGAGCACTCACTTTGTCAGGTACCATGCTTTCCGTAGGCTTTAGGCCTTAAATCCTTATAACAAACATGACTGATATTCCTGTTTTATAGACCAGAAACAATTTTGGTGGGGCATTATTTGATCTTCTCATAGCTAGTAAATGTGAGGCAGGATTAGGGTGGCGGTCAGCTACTTCCTAAATCTTTGCTGTTAATCTCTTCCCAATCCTGCTTCAGAAGTAGAAAACTTATTTTGAAATTTCAGCTAGGTGAACTCCAGAGCTGGATCATCTGTTTAGTCTGAGAATTGTTAGGTAAAAACTCGGGTGACTTATCAAAAGTTTAACAAGAGAAGAGAGAAAGACACCATTGTCCCCACCGGGAACTAACGGGCTGTGTGTGGCTTACGAGGGTGGAGCTCAGATGGGAGGAGGAGCCAGGAGGCCTTGGACATCTCTGTGGGAGAAACAGAGGGTGCTTAGAGTGAACCTATCACGCTCATGCCTACAGGAGTGGGGTGCCGAAGGGAAAGGAAGAACACCGTCTTGTCAGGCTGGGCCAAGACATCCTGAAACCATGATAGAGCAGAGGAGAATCATGGGATAGAAACAAGGGTGGCTACTGCTTGAATGTTTGCAGTACAGAAGTACTAGCCTGCCTGCTATAAGAACTAATTCATGTCACTTTGTGGTTTAGAAAATGAGCCATGAGGAAGGTGAGTGATTTGTTCTAGTTCTCCAAGTAAAGAGGTATGCAGCAAGCATTTCAAATTAGGCCATTTTCTCCAGCGCTTGTAGCATTTACCACTATCTTGTGTAGTCTCTTAGGGAGGGAAACTCATTTGGAGCTGATGGTCACTGGAAGAATCGACCAATGGAAAGGCCAGGGCATTTGTCAACTTTACATCACTGTGACAAGATACCTGAGACGATGAGCCTAAATGGCTCTGTGCGTGTGTTGTGGCGTGGGCTGAGTACATAGGGGTGCAGTAGGTGGTGGAGGAGGCTGGTTCACCCCATGAAAGCTGAGAAGCAGACAGAGAGAAGAAGGCCCTGGGGTCCCAATATTCCCATTCAAGGGCACCTCCCCCATAACCTAACTTCCTTCTTTTAAGCCTCACCTCTTAAAAGCTCAACCTGTTTCCCAAAGCACCAAGCTGAGGACCAAACTTTTAACTTCCAGCCTTTGCAGAACATTCCTGATCCACACTGTAGCAATCAGAGCAGAGTAGACAAGGACCATGGAAGTAAAACTGGAATGACTTCTCCCCTACAGTGTTGACAGAACTCATTCACATGCCGAACATGTTGAAAATTGCTTAGAGAAAACACCTGAAGAGGGCTTCTGAATCTGCTCATTGTATCACAGAAGCCACCACATGGAGCTGGTGGCTGCAGTGGAGCCACTTCCTGTCTGCAGGCGCGGAGCCTGAGCTGATCTTCATGCATGGATGCCATATTTGACGACTTTTCCCATTTCTGTCCAGCCTGCCAACTCGGGGGCTCCACAGCTCTTTCCCTTCCTTTGTTATTGAGATCCCTTCCAGTTACCTTAGTCCTTTCTAGGACTTTTGCCACCGCACAGGGTCCAGTGCTCTTGTGCTCACTTGGATTTTGCGGCAGCGCCTCTCAGGTCACCTTGCCTCTTGTCTCCCCGGGCCAGGCTGAGTCAGACGCCCCTGCCAGGTAACTTCCAGAGCTGCCCAGGGCACTGGAAACTGCTTAAACAGTGAGCCCAAGTAGCAATGTTCTGATGCAGCTCTGCCACTAGGTAAGTGACACTGGTGTCCCTTCTGTCCCAGAAGTCATTCTACAAATATAAAAGGAAGACATGGTGTTGCTGCCTTCTAAGCATCTCTCAAGGCTGTGATGCTGTGAATGTGTGGAGGAGCCACTTGCTTGCTGCACCTGCCTCTGGATTTGTGTCTGAACCTTTAAACTTGGTGTTCAGGACACCCTGGAAAAGTTCCCTCCTGTGATTTTGCAAGGTAACCATTCCTCCTATCACACCCTATTCATTTCCAGACACCAGCTTTCTCCACTTCCCCGCTTTTCTTGCCTACAAGAAAGTGTAATTTCATCCTCCTCATAGCTAAATCTTAGACCATCCTTAAGATTCTTCAAAAGAACTAAGCCTTTCAGTGCCTGCTGCTCTGAGAGGTCTCAGGCTGTAATACTTTCATTTTGTAGAAAATATGTGCACATGGTAGGCAGCAGCTGCATAACCTGGATGCTAGATCCAAGCTGTCTGGTTTCAGACACTAGCTCTACTCTTTACTAGAAGCTGGCTAGATAATCTCGCTATGCCTCAGTCTCATCAATGGTAAAATGGGATCATAATAATGGCTATTTGGTAAGATTAATATGAGGACTAAAGTATGTATTAATATATGGTATGTGAAACAAATACAAGAGCTTCAGTTACCTAGTTAAGTGTTCTGTAAGTATCATTTATTATTATAACTAAATTTTATACATGCTAAATAAATTTTAGGGGCTGGGGAGATGGCTAAGTGGAATAAGTGCTTCCCTAGCAGGCGCAAGGACCTGGGTTCGATCCCCGGTTCCGCCTAAAAAACCCCTAAAATAATAAATAAATTTTATATGTGTTACATTAATTTTATATTCAAAATTTTAACAATTTCAAATTGTTTCATACACCTAGATATTTTTTCAACAAGTAAATAGCAAGAATTTTTGTGATTTTCCCCATTTTTCCATACCCTGGGGTAAACAATGGATGCTTCAAAAATTCTTTGGATAAATTATAAGCTAGATGCAGGAAGGAAAAAAAAATCCATGAGTTCTCATTCAGCCTCAACAGAAGGAAGAAGCAGGTGTAGAGGCCCACCAGGAAGAGGCTGGCGGGAAGAGCTTGAACGCACCTGTCCTCTTCCACGTGCCCCTCGCAGTGGGCTCAGTTTCCAAGTTCAGATTTTACATTGAAACTTGTTTTACAGAGCATGGATCAGGAAAAAGTAAAACGAGAGCAAAAATTCATCCAATATCCACTCTGTGTCTATGATTATCTTTAACTTATAGGAACAGTTAACAGGAAGCAACCACCTGTGATGATCAGAATAAAAGGTTTATTTATTCATAGATGAATAAAAATCACATTTATTCATTGTGATGGACCAACAGATAGGAAGCCATGAGCAACAATGTGCAGCAGGAAAGGAAAAACTGAAGGCTCCCAAGTACTTGACAGAGGGCTATAGTGACACACTTCTTCCTTTTTTTGTTTAATCCTTCCTTTAGTACCAGATTCCTAGTTTTAAAACCAAGGAGTCTGCTTGAGATTGATGAAAGGCCTTTTTGTCATTAGAGGAGCGTTGGGATCGAGTTGATGCCATAGTCCTGGAGGTGGAGCCACAGTGTCACGGGGTGTCGGGGTGGAGCCCCAAGGTCGGGGTGCAATGTGGGGAAGGACATCAGCATCCTCCTCGTCACCGCACTCCTCTAGGTCCACACCTGAAGGCCGCGGATGAGGGCTGACAGGGTGCCCTGTAACCTGGAGCCATTCTGGCTTAGCAAATAAAGACAATGAGACCGACACGCATGATGAAGCCCCCGCAGCTGCAGCTCCTGGCTGCTCCGTGATGTTGCACTTTCTCCATGAATTTTTATAGCCCGATTATAAGAGTTGGGAATGAGAATTTCTAATGGATTTCCTGAAATGATTTTCAAAGCATAGTAAAATGAAATTTTTTTTTGAAAATGTGTATGAGTACCATTATGTTGAAGAGAAGTTATTACACAAAATGAGAAAAAGTTAAAAATATGTGCGGCATACAATGATAAAATTTCCTTATTTCATCAACTTATATTTTTAACTTCTTTTCACTGTGAATTGCAAATATAGGCAGGATGAAATGTGCATATTTCATCTTGAACCTTCTCATTAATACACGGAAGGGACATTTCATGAATGCTGAGCAATCCAAATTTCCTACAAAGCAATCAAACTCCCTTAAGAATTGTTCTGGATGGAAAATTTCCCACAGTTTGGTTGAATTTCTCAACACCAAGCCAAACTAAAAACCAAGGCTAAGTTGGGCAGGGAGAGAATCATGACATCAAATATTCTGCACCACAGAAGAGCCGATGAGCCTCATAGTGAGCCTTGCAGGCCGCACGTGGATTCGGAAAGCTGCTCCTGTCAGCAAGGCGGTCTCACAAGGGATCCTGACAAGCAGGAAGGGATGATGGGAAGGCTTATAGCTGCCGGACGACTTTGTGCAGCTTTTTCAGGGGAGAAGGACTGGAGGAATAGAGTGAATGAGCTGGCTGCAATTCCTCAGGTGTAAATTCAACAAAACTTCCAAGTAATAGTGGATTAACTATAGGTGGACAATTTGTTTTGAGTGTCTCTCTTAGGAAAATATTATTTTCCAATCTGTTTACTCTTTAAGTGGTCTCAGCAGTGGCTCCCTATCTAAGTCATCCTGAGGTCACTAATCTCACGTGGTCTTTTCTAGATTGCAACCTATCTCAAAAACAAAGCAACGCTACTCCTCTGCTGTTCCTTCCCAAACGGAAAAGCAAAACACCAAACCAAAAATAAACTCTAATTCTCCTTTCTCTAAACACTAGGGAGATGAGGCCAGCCATTAGGAAATGACAAAGACTTCCACATTGAGGGATACGTATAATGGACTCACAAATACTTACTGAGCCCTTTGTTAAGGGCTTGTCCTGTTCAGAAATGAACAGGACATGGAGCCAGCTCTATAGGACTTCAGAGTCTACTGAGATAAAACCTTATGTGCCAGAGTGCAGCCTGTCTGGCCAGCCAGAACTTGATATGCACAGCAGAAGATTTTTGTGGAAGTCTTTCTCCTGCTGTGGTTCTCTTAAGATAGTTTGCCACTTCCTGTCCCAGAGGAGGAAATTATTCCCATAATGCATATAGCTGTCTTATTCAAACCTCACACACTGATTGGGGAAAATGAGGCATTTCTGGCTAGAGGGAGCAACGAGATTCTTTGCTCATGTCCTGAGCCCTCCGAATCTGGGAGACCAGTGGAATGTGACATCCCAAATTTGGCAACTAGCTGGAGAAATACAACTGAATTTTAAATCAACATTTTATTGTCTCCTTACCAAGTGAACCCAGAAGAGAAATGAACATTGTGTCTAAGCTTACTAATTTATAGCTTTCAAAATAAAGCCTAAGTTTCTCTCTTAGCCATTTGCTTTGATTTAAGCATTTTAATTGTTACTTGGCTAATAAGGATATGCACTGTAAATGCGTCTAAAACATAAGACTGATTACAAAATTTCCTGCAGGTGACTCCCTTTATTTGTTTTATTCCCTTTCTAGACTTTCCCCGACTTGAGGGTAAGGATGTCTTAGTCATCTTGGTTACTTCTGCATCGGATTCAGGTGTCCAAGAATGTTTGCTGAGTGTTTGTGTGAATGATGGGTGGGTGTCTAGGTTCCAAAGGAGAAAGGGAGCTGCACAAAGGAAGGAGAGGGAGAGGCAGAGGAGGGGTGAGCTAAAAGGCTGCAGAGAAGTAGTTGGGGGGAGGGATGCAAACAGGGGAGCCAGCAGGGAGAGCCGGGCCTCCATCTGGGGAACAGGACAGCTGCCGTGCATGGAACTGCAGCTGCCGGTTCATCCTTTCCACATGTTCCTGTGGTTTAGTTTCTGAAGGTCACACTAGCTCACTTCCACATCTCTATTCATGGAGCATTCATTCCCTACATTAAATTCTGAGTGTGAAGGGCCACCATGCAAAGCTGGGCGTGGCATGTGCTGTGTAATTAAGCGGAGCACTTTCCCTATGCAGGACAACGTGGGCCAGCCCCATGTGTCTTTGATCTCCTTATATGTGTAATGCAGTACATTCACATACTTGTACATGTGCTAGAAGCCCAGCACATTGGGAAATCCTTTTAGCTGTCTGTCCTTTTCAGCCATTGCATACACAAGGGATGACCAAAACATAGAGTGAATGTTTACATTTTTAAAAAAAATAGTATTACCATCAAAACACATTTCATGGCTGGGGAGATACCTTAACAGCTTAAGTACCTGCTTGGCAAGCAAAAGGTCCTGAGTTCGATCCCTGGTACAAAATAAACAAACAAAAACACACATTTCCTGGAATAGTGGGACAGATGTACTCTGAGTGAAGGGGGGAATTTGAGGTATTTTGAGGGAAATAAATGACAAGATGTCTTTTTCAAGGTAATACATTTTAAAATTAAAACATTCACCTTATTTTATTATCACCTGCATTGACCAAAAGTTTACAGCAATTTCTGCCAAATAAAAACATGCTCCATCCTCATCCACCTTGTCCGCTGGGCCTAGCACTGTGGGATTTCTAGCTTTTCCCCAAAGCCATGACGATCCTGAGAGGTAAATGTTCTGAACTGATTCCAGATTGCAAGACAGCCCAGACTGTGCGACTAAAGGCACTCACAAAAGGGGGCTTGGAGAAGGGCTTTACAAAGTGGCCAGCACAGTGGGACAAGTTCAAAACCAGAGGGAGTGTTTGAGTGTGTTTAGTGGTAATGTGTCTTTTACTGTAGTAATTTTTTTAACATTTAACTATTTACAGTATTTTTTTACTATACCTCATACCTTAAGACATTATGAGTCTTCCAATTTCCTCAGTCTATAAAGAATATGTTGTAAAAACAAATGATGTCACTGGCTTGTGAGGCTTCTACCTTCTATTTAATAATCAAAGTGATCCAGATTTGAATCATTGCACCTGTGGTAGAGTTCGGAGGCCGGAATTCTCACATTCAAATGCTGGCTCCACCACTTACAGAGTGAGTCTGTGCAAGCTACTTAGCAACTCCGTGCCTGCCTCAGTTTCTTGAGTTGTAAGACAGGCATAATAAGGTGCCAGCTTCAGAGGGTTGATGTAAGAAATAATTGAGGTCATCTACGCAAAGCGCCCAGCACAGCAATTGGAAAACGGGGATTGCTCATAGATGTTAGCACGTCCACTGCTAAAGCAATTATTGTTGCTGGGCTGAGCCTTCCAGGTTTGGCCTGTTTGGCAGCGCTCTTTCTAAGCCCTCTGCTGGTCCTGCCCATCCAAGGCCCATTCCTTTGCTTTGAGCAGGTAGTCACGGTTCTCATCCCATGAGAACAAGACCATCCCCTGTGGCATCTTTCTCCCTCTCTCTCCCTCTCTGTCTCTCTCTGTCTCTGTCTGTCTGTCTGTCTCTCTCTCTCTCACATGCATGCACACACACACACACACACACACACACACATCCCTCCACTCCAGGAAGTGCTATAAAACCAAGATCATCGAGAATCTGTCTCTCTCAAACGTAACTGTTGGATTTGAGAGGAAAATGGGCCTATGAGTCTCTGGCTCATCCCATAGGTGACAGCAGGGGAGTTTCGGCAGTTCATTCTGCGCTTCGGCAAAGGACAAGCCCTGGAAAGGAAGGAAGACAGCTTTGCTACTGCTCTTGGTGGCAGGGAGTATGTAGGTGCCAGATGATGCACGGCGTGGAGGTTATGTCTGATCTGGAGATATATCTGGAAATCAGTGATCATGTTGCTGCTGGAGGCCTAGGGTCAGGTGAACGATTGCAGGAAAGACACTGTTAAGTAGAAGAGCAGGCTCCCCCAAGGAGTAAAGGACTTGGATTTAGCCACTGATTTCTCATTTAATTATTTCTTCATCTATTGACAAACTCATTGAGCTTGCACTACACACTGGGATGCATTAGATGCCAGGAAATCAGTGACGCCTCTGTCTAATATAGGAAAATAAACACATTCTCTGGAGAAGTTTTGCCCTAGAAGTCAGTGCAAGATGCTATGGAGGTAGGGTGGCAGTTAGTGGTTTCATGACGCTTTTTAGAGAAAATCTGATGCTCTTGTGAACAGCAATTGGATCAGTCTAGCTCCCGTACATTTGGGGGATGGAGTTAGATGAGGATGGAGAGGTGAGTGGGAACAATATCACGAAGAACTTTTTAGGGTCAAAACTTAAGAGATTTGTTTTTTGTGTTCCTGATGATTGCTGTTCTTTTTGGGGTGAGATGGAACCTCGGTGTTGTTTTGATTTGCATTTGTCTAATGGCCAAAGAAATGCTGAACAAAATGATGGTGGGGCTTTGAGGGGGAAAGGACCCATTCTATGTTATTGGTGGCAATGTCTGCTGGTACCACCACTAGGAAATCAGCGGGGAGACTCCTCGAAAAATTAAAAAGAGAAGTTTGATTTGACCCAACTAAAGCTCTTCTTGGTATCTCCCTGCCCGAGCCAAAGGCATCATGTCACAGGGGACTCATGTTTATAGCAGTGCAACTTGGAATAGTTAAATCCTACAAGCAGTCTATAGATCCCCCAAGAGGTGGATGCACAAAGAAAACAAGGAATCTCTACACGGTGCAGCACTAGGCAGCCATAAAAAAGGACACACTGGGGTCACTTGCAGGCAACAGATGCCCCTTAACACTACAACACTAAGTGAAATCTGACACAGAAGGTCAAATATTGCATGGTTTCTCTTATATGAGAAATGCAAAATATAAATAACCTAAAGAAAAAAATAAGAGACAGATGATAGGAAGCTGGGAGGTAGGCTCTGTGGAGGAGGGAAGGAGACCCTAGGAATGGGGAGGCTGGAGGCTGGGGAGAGGGAGGGAGGCAAAAAGGCTGGAGACGTGGGGCGAGTGTGTGCAGGTCCTCCAAGATGGATGCAAGCATGAGGTGTTGCAAATTAATACTAGTTTAAAAAAAAACCATAAATACTTCTTTCTGATTTTGAAAGCATTCTGTGTGTAAGACAAATAAATATTTGCCAGTTGCCAAGGGTCAGAATCCAGGGAGGGGAACTGGTGGTGGCTGGTAACAATGACATTAAGTATCTTGGGAGAGCTCAGCTGAGAATACTAATCAAGGCCCTTGGTCCCCTGTTTTCATGGGCTGGGGGGCTTGTCCCTGCCTCCAATAGGGTGTTCTCTAAAGAGGGGAATTCTCCTTGGACCCCATCTGGTATCTCCACCTAGTTATGAGCAAACCCAATGCCAACCTGTGTGTGTGCTGTGCACGGTTTCTGATGGAGCTGTAAAGCTGAAAGCACCTGGCAAGTTTTGAGCTTCGTCCAGCCACAAGCAAAGTCCTAACCCTGCTCACGGTCCTTCAGCCCCTTCTGCCCAAACCTCCCCAACACCCCGCATGGACATTCCCTTGTCAACCAGGCTCTGCCGGTGCCAAGTAGTTTCCTGCTTTGATGGCTCCAATCTGTCTTTCTAGACTTACCCTTTCTGACACTTAGATTGACATCTCTAGACGGGGATAATCACTTGTGCCTTGCTCTGGGTGCTCGATGGATCCCCTAAGTACAGCTACCTAGCACAGCCTCTGACGCCCACACATCCTCCCCACACAGAGCAGGTCATGCACTCACACGCTAGACCCTTGTGCACGTGCTCCCTGCTCAATACTAAAATGTTTTCAGGGCTGGGGGTGACTCAAGCGGTGGAAGCCAGAGCAACCTGGAAAGCTTATACTGCGCTTGGGCAACAAACATGCACAGAAACAAAACTGAACACTGAAACCAACAAACGCAGTGAAAATGAAAAGACCAACTCATGCCTGGGAGCTATAAATGAAATTACAGTTTCTAAAGTGCATCATCTCTAATGTCTCTCTCATCTATTACTTTTTAGCTTTTTTGAAATAAATTTAAAAATGGGCTGGTGAGATAGCTCAGCGGACTAAAGTGCCTGCTTAGGCAAGCTTAGGGACCACAGTTGGATTCCTGCTATCACATGCTGCACCAGCCAGAGTCCAGGCATAGTGGTACACGCCTATAATCCCAGCACTGGGGAGGCTGAAAGCAGGGGATCACTGTGAGTCTGAGCTGTGTAGTGAGACCCTGCAACAACCAAATACATAAAAAAAAATAAAAATTAAAAAAATAGTAAAAAGGACAAGGGAGAAAATTAAGGTTTAGTGAAAGGAAGAGTTAATGTTTAATCGCTTGATAATCTTGCATACCTATATCTGGTCATCCAAGCAAAAAATTCAATGATAACAATGTCACGTAACAACCATTGTTAGTTTTCTATTCTTCTTCTGAAATTCTGTACCATTTTTATTGCTCTTTGTTGCTTTGTTTTTGTTTTTGTCTTTGTTCTTGTTATTTGTTTTTGGTGTTTTTTCCTTTTTAAAATAATAATAAAAAAGAGTACTTGAGACATAAATAGTGGCTTTAATTAAATAATTAATAGTGATCATGATGCTGTTATACATGTCTTAGATTCAGAGGCCAGGAACCTCTCTCCTGCTTGTTTACTTGCTGAAGGCTAATCATGACAATAAAAATGGCTGCTGTTATCAAGTGATTAATCACATGATAGGAACTGTTCAGGTCACATGCCTTGACACATTTCTGCCCTTGATAACCAGACAGGTGGGCCCCATTAGGATCCTGCCAGACCAGGAAACCAAGGCATCAAAATCTCAAGAAAGTAGCCAAGATACTCAGGCAGGAAGCTTCTGGTGAGAACTTAAAGCAGAGCCAGGCCCCAGAGCCCGCACACTGAACCCCTGTTCTGGGCTCACTCTGACTGGTTCCTGTCCATCCTTGGGGGCCCAGCTGATGGGGCGTCTCCTCTTCAACTCTCCAGACAGAGTTGCTCCATCTCTTGCTTTAAACATAGCTATTATCCTCTCCAGCAATCATCACATTAGTATTGTGTAAATGAGTGTGTTTGTCTGTTCATGAGTTCCTCAAGAAAGAATCTGACTTACTCAGGGTTGTATATAGTATTTAGTAGAGTGCTTGGCACATATCTGTGATGTAAAAGTATATGTTTACGTTTAATTGAGCTAGTAGTAACACAGTTACATCTTTTTATTTATGTTTGCTGTATTAAGGATTGAACCAAGAAGTGCTTTACCGTGAGCTATGGCACCAGCCCCTTTCATTTTTATTTTGTGATCAAGTTTCCTTAAGTTGCCTATGCTGGCCTTGAACTTGCAACCCTTCTGCCTCAGCCTCATGAGTCACTGGGATTACAGACGTGTGCCATCGATCTAGCTGCACTAAATTTGAAGCCATCATGATGATAAATGCCTAGTAGGAAACACGATTGCACAGAAATTTTGAATGGGAAGAGTCATTGTATTAAGCTGTTGGTTATTTGGGCCACGAGTTTGGTAATATTTTTGCTATTGTTGTTTCCTGGCTTGGAGCAGCTAAAATGAGTCTGATCAGATGTCTCATCTAAGTAGTAAATATTAGCTACACATCGTCCCCCTCCATTCTTTCTGAAAGAATTAGTTCATCACATATGTAACTGCCCTGTGAATGCCACGGGAGAAACGAAGAATGTGCTGAAACCAATGCTTGGCAGCAATTATTCATATTTCGCCAGGGTTACGCAAACAAGCTAAAAGCATGAGTGATGGAGGCCCAGCCCGACCCACTGCGAGCGGAGGAGCACTACTTTGTTAGGACAATGCCTTGCAGTTGTCTGGTGCTTTCCGACGTGCAATCCTCCCCCATACCCATGTGGTGCCCTCTGATTCTTACAGCAGCTCACTACAGTACACAGGAAAGGCTCTGGGGAGGAAAGGACTTGTCTGACATCATGTGGCCATGACAGATGGACTTGCCTCCTGAAAACATTCATACGATGTGCCCTGCAAGTGGTCTGCGCAGCTAAGCTGTGTGTGTGTGGGGGGGGGGTGTTCCCACCCCCAGATTATGTCTAGCTGAACTCCTAAGGAATTCAAAGGGGAGATGGACACATGGTATAATGAAGACGTTAAAGGACAAACTGAGGGACAGCAAGCTGATGTCCAAAGAAATGATGAAGGCTATGAGGGTAGGTCTAGGATAGGGAACCCAGAGAGATGCTTAGTCATTGAAGGAGGTTGTGCTTTTAATTTTTATAGGATGCAGAAAGTTTTCAAAGCATTCTGCCTCAAAGGAAGAGATGGAACAGGTTTGCTTAAGATTAAAGACAGAGCAGTTTTTGGTTTGCAAGAGCTACACCAGTAAACTATATTATATCTAATGCTCACGGGTGAGCTTTTAAAGAGTTCTTTTTCATTTGCTTGTACTGAATCTCTCAGAGGATCAATCTCGTGTACACACACGAGATTGCCTGACCTTGACCCTGACCTTCCCATCCCAGCCCCTGTGCCTACCTAACCGAGCTGTCCACTTGTACTACAAGTCCACAGAGAACCCCAGCAGCAAAAAATGATGGCAGTGCCTTGTTTGGTGCCAGCACAACTTGTGTGTGCTGTCTCGTGTTGTGGCCTCTGCCTCCTGGGGACTCTGGAGGTCCTGACCTAGATCCTCCTCCTGGGGACCATTCTCCTGCACCTGGTGCAGGTCTGCTCTGGCTCCTGGCTGCCCTGTCTCCCTCCCCTCTGTCTCAGGTCTGCAAGCCACTCTCTTCCCCCCATTGACCCATTGGCTCGAGCTGGACTGGCACCTTTCTGGCACATAGCCACAGCAGCTTGGTCAGGGCTGGCACCGGGTAGCAGATGGTGGTTTCCAGTGGACATCTACTTTCTCAAAGAATGTGAGGCAATATCAGACCCTATCTAGAACAAGGTTGCATTTGGGAGAATTTACCAATAGGCCCTTGTTTGTGAAGATGCAGCTCATGCCATGAACAGCTTCTGGTAGCAAGAAGAGAGGGGTTGGGGAGAGAAGGGGGGAGAGGGAGAGTTCTAGGCAGCTGTGAATGAAGAATGAGGCAAAGACAGAGAATTCTAAGGCGCAGCAGAAGGCGCTGCAGTGCGAGCAGCTGAGTCCCATTAAGAAATCATGAGAAAGCTCTGCACTCCTGCCATCGTGATGAAGAGGAAAAATAATTTCTGAGGGTTTCACAAAGAAAACATTTTGTGACCAGGAAGCTTCAAAGTTTTGCAAAATCTCATGAAAATGAAAACAGTTTGAATGGCACTGGAGAGTCCACCAAGGAATCAGGCATACTTTCACGAGCTTTCTTGGGGTCCTTGTCTGGGGGGCCCTAAGAGGGAAACTTCAGCCCCTCAGCCCAGGAACATCTGCAGGAGGAAGTCAGAGCCAGGTGGGCCCCTCCACTGATGCAAGAACTGAAGCCCTGGAGCGCGGGGAGCACAGACAAAGCTATCTTTATATTCATAGCCTGTCGTTTTCCAAGTCTGTTCACGTCAATACACAAGACACAAACACTCATCCGCATTCAATTGTTTCTCTCCAATCTTTACACTGTGCATAGATCCTCAAGATAAAATTAAGCCATATTTTAAAACGAAACAACAAATTGAATCTTTAAATTCAATCTGAGACATTCTCTGGAATCAAGCAGGATTACTAAAAATGTTCCTGGTAGCCGTTTTGAGTGACTGGTGGCCTTGCTCCATAGACTTGCTCCACACCGTGACAAAATAGGTCAAGCTGATTCTACATACAAGCACATGTTTCGATTGTATTTTAATAATACAATGAGTGCAATGAAACCAGAAGACAAATGCGGGCAGCTGAGCCACTGTGCAGGTGGCCTGCACCTTTTAATCTGAAAAGATGAAAGCTGGGGGAAGAGAGAGTGATGCTTTCCAGACCCTAAGGACAGGTTGAGGGAGCAGGGCCAGTACCCCAACACCTCTGTCAAAGTTTAATCAAAAAGCTTTTGCATAAATAAAGCCGTAAGTCACATGATGGCTGGTAATTCTATGGACACTGTTAGCCCAGAGAGATGCTTTAATTAGAAAAAAAAAAAGTTGAAGAGAATGATGATTTAATAATAAGTAATTTTTGTGGGATTCTGGGACTGTCCCACAGAAAACAACCTTGTCTTCTTTCTTTT
This sequence comes from Octodon degus, assembly GCF_000260255.1. Lineage (NCBI taxonomy): Eukaryota > Metazoa > Chordata > Mammalia > Rodentia > Octodontidae > Octodon > Octodon degus. The sequence goes on from NW_004524678.1 coordinate 3,416,896, forward strand.
CCCCAGACTGTCCCTAGTTGTCATTTTAGGGTTGGGTTACTTGGCAAGAGGCAACGAGGCTGTGGTCAGGGCATACATGGTGACTCTAGTGGTCTAGGGTCTAGTGTTCTCGAATCTTCCCAAGTGTTTATCTGCCCTCCTCTTTCCTTCCATTAAGGTAAGTGCGTTCAATATCTTCAATCTGATAATTTGAGTGAAAAACATAAGATGCAAGAACTTGAATGCAAATTGAATAGCACAACTTGAATACAAAAAGACCAGCATGAACCTAGTGACATCATAGAAATTCAGCACACCAGCAGAATTTCATAAATACAGCTTATGCTAATCTCGGATTAATTTCCATGTGTCTCCTGAGACCTGGCTTCTGGCAATATTTCCTTTCTTGGAAAGTATGAAAGATGAGTAGCAAATTGACAAGGGAGGAGAAATTACCCTGGAATATCTGTTGCACCCCAAGACATAGCCTCTGTTCTCTTTTGCTTTCCACTCTTCTCTCCCTCCTCCTTCTTTGCCTAGGTGTGCTAAGGGCCCAGCATAAAACTGGCATGAAGTAACTCAGGAGTCTCATCAGGATTCCAATGCCGAAGTGCCTCATGGGCGTGTAACCCCTGTTCCTGCTAATGAATTCTCACCATGGGCCCCTGCAAGTGCAGACAGCAAAGCACTGGCCACAGTGAGCTTGAAGTGATTCAGAGCCCCTGTGTCCAGCCTCCTTGCCTATCTTGTCTAGAACTCTGTCAGGGGAGAGTCCAGGGCAGCTGAATCCTTCCCAGGGATGGAAAAGAAAACAGCTCCATCTGTCTATCCAGCCATGTCCACAGTAAAAGAGGCAATATCAAAGCTGATGCCCTTTTCTTAAATGCTTCTGTTTCTGTAGGGGGACTGTTAGCTATTTAAAAAATCACATAATATAACTTAACAATGTGAAGAAAATCACTCTTCAGTCTCAAAAAATTTACTGCTGAAGTACAAATGGGTCTGAAAGCCTTGACTCTTCAAGCATGTATTAAAATGGAACAAAAGGACTACTTTGAGGGGGCAGTATTAAACTCAGTTGATGGAAATAGAAGCTCTTTCAAATGGCTCCTTTAAAGGCCTTGGCATTCTGAATTTAATGCATTCTCTTTTCAACCACCTTAGCCATTTGTTTTTAATAAGTTTTTACAAGTAAACGATTCAGCAAAGGACTTTAAAACTGTTTTTCTAACCAGCAAAATAAGTACAGACTCCAGATGTTTCCCATTTTTCTATGTCACCAATTCAAACTCTGAGATCTCTTGTTCGTTGGACATTTATTTAATCCTAATGTTTCACATACCTCTCCTCCAAGGTTTCCCTCTCTCTATAGCCCCATCTCTCCTCTCACGGAAGCCATCTAAGGTAATTTGCCATAGATGGAGCTGTGCCTTTCTAGGGTGTTCTCTGAGAGGCTGGGGAGGTAAGTAGCCCTTCAAAGTTCTCTTCTGGTCCTTTGATCCTTTGATGGCTGAGCCATTCGGATTGTGCTCCCTGGAGCTAATCATTTATCATAACATTTGAGAAGCTAATCGCAGCTGTGCCTTTTCTAGCACTGTGAGTGAACTATGGGGCACAGTTTGCTATACTTTACCATGTCCTTAATTCTACCTGGCCCCATATTGGAGGACCAGGAGTGCATGGAACTAGAGAAGTACAGAACAAGGAGGTGATAATAACAAAAACAGATCTTCATGGAAAATAAAAGTGGTGGTGCTGAGGCTGAATCCAGTGGCGATGAGGACACGTATGGTAGGTGAATCACACAAAGAAGAGACGCTTGAAATCTTTTCGATGTGCTTGCTTTTAATGCGATGAGGTTGGATGTGACATTTTAAAATTGATAATTGTACTGTTGAAATTATTCTTACACATGGCAACTATTTATTGAAGCTGTCACCATAAGTACCACTAGATTATCTCCAGTATTTCTTACAAGAAGGCTCTATTATCTCCATCTCAGGAATGAGTCTTAGAGATAAATACCTATTTGCTCGAGAAATAGAAATGCTATCGAGAACAAACCACGTGTGTTTTGCAAATCAGGCATCATCTTTTTTATTTAACACCATACTGGCACTTTTATTGGTTGCTGTTCCCACTACCAGGCCTACATTGTTTATATTCTATACAAAAGTCTAGTATAAATATATTACTTGCATTTTTCTATGAAGAGGCGGTAGCAACTATAATAGCTGCAAAAGTAACAAATGTATTTCTTATTAATGACTCTGTAGACAGTGATAAAATATGAAGATCAGTAGCTGGTAACAGTTTTAGCTTCCTCTAAGCAAAGTTGCTAATATGGAACCCTTACATAGATAAACAATATTAAGATAAAGCTACCTTGCTTTAAGTTTCTGGGGCATGGAGCAGATTCTGAGACAAAAAGTCCAATAACCAAATAAGTCAGTGTATGGTTTTCCATGTGACCAGTTAGGACTGGTTCTATGATGAACATTCTGCAGATAGTGTCTTTAAGTTTTTGGGCCATTGGCTACTTAGGGTCTTTGTTAATCAGAAGCTAATCAGGGATCATCTTAATCACCTTAATCTGGTTGTTTCAGGATGGATCCTTATACGGACATACATGTTCATGCTAAATAGACAGCTCGCAGGTATTCCCAGAGATACCCCAATCATAGTAGGTTTGGCTGTGGTACTGCCTCTGGGGAGCTGCCCAGGCTGACTTCTAAAGTTGATAGTGCTGAATACTTCAGGGAACGCCAGTGTAGTCCAAGTATTGTGCAGGAACAAAATCACATTTTGGACAGCAGAATTCCTTGCAAATGACTGTGGAGTGAGAGTTTGATACTTACAGCCCATATAGAAATATTAATTCACTTCTAAAAAGAATGCTCTGTGGATGGTAAGTGTAAGCTGTAAACATCTGAAAGGATCTAGGTGGGTATTCTGTTACTATTTTTCTTCTCAAAGTTAACAAGGGATTTAAATCCACTCATTAGTTGACAATTTCTCCTGGAACCTTCATTTTGGTGGATAAAGACAACATGCTGCGAATGAAGTATGATTTTGTGAAGCAAAGTTTAGCTTGTTAGGTGAGGAATGGATGAACCAGAGGAAGAAAAGGCAATGGAGAAATGGAAGGAAAAAGAGACAGCAAAACCATCCAAGTGAGAGGAGACAATTGAAAACAGACATTACCTATTCTTTTGGCCCATAAAGCCAATCTATAACTGGCTCAAAGTTATGTGTGTGTCAGAATCATCTAGAAAGTTTGCTAAAGCATAGTGGAGAGTCTGAAGCCTTGTCTCCCTGCAAGTTCTCGGGTGGTGCTGGTTCTGCTGGCTTAGGGCCCGCACTGTCAGAACCATGTCTTGAAAATGTGACCTGAATTGTATACAGTTAGCAATCTTGTTTAATCTTGCCCAGTTTTCATTCTTGCTATCTTTGCCCAAGATGGAAACCATTTTCAGATTTTCTCAACTTGAGCTTCTTAAAGAAAAATAGAAACAAAAGTTTTTAAGTTCACATTGAATATCTCTTACCTGATGAAATTTGCTGTTTCCAACCAGAACTGTTTTCATGAGAAATGGATGTGAGAACTGTTGAGAAAAAGGTAAGAGACAGTCAAAGACGGAAATACAAATTTCTCTGTCATTCTAATTGGCATTAACTCTTGGACTGAATAAATGTCCCCATGTCAAGGAGCTACAAGTCACATTTTTTTGCCTTACTTTTTATTAGCAACTGAAACCAATTTATAGATGAAAAAGATACAGTTAGATCAATACAATAGCTGGGAATAAAGGAAATTGCATGATTTAAAAATAAATTCTATTGAACAGAAATTGACATCAGTATCAATTATCACTAAATATTCTAAACAATGCCAATAAATACTTGTTTTGTCCCAAGTATCATTTGTCTGTTATACTACTCTTTACAGTAATCAAAGAATTAATTTTTTTCTTTGCATTCTAATTCCGCTTCCTAATGCGGTGCTATAGCCTGCTTATTGGAGCATCTATTTTGGAGGGGATTATCAAAAAATATAGGCAAATTATAAGCAATGTAAAGAACTATATGAGAAATATATGTGTGGTATTTGTGACAGTAAAAATAGAAACAGGACCTCTTTAGTAAAAGTACGTTCTGGTAATTTATCAAAATTTTTACAAGGGGGTATACAGTGTTTGCCTTGGTCAGCCAGAACTCATCCTAGAACTGGTCCCCCTATCTCAGCCTCTGGATCCCCAGAACATTCAGCTCCTGACATTACTGGTCCACAGGGATCATTGTTTCTGTACTTCTTTTTCACTTGCAAGTGGTGCTGAGCAGCTCAAAGTAAATGCTCAGCCTGCTTGCTGGCCCTGTCTTGGGCAACTGGGAACACAAGCCTCACTGCGTTGGCTCTGTAGCCTGCCCTCAGCAGTGCAGAGAGAAGGCAAATGGTGGTGTTTGCCAAGTCTTGGCTCCTCATTCACTGCTATGCAGAGACGGCGACAGTAGCCTTTCCTCTCTGGGGCCTCAGCACTTGCTTTACTTCTCCTGCCGCCATACTTGTTTCTGGACTAAGGCTGATTACACTCAATGCTCTGCTCCTCTAAAGCCCTCTAAGAAGAGTGCTGACTTCACATCAGAAACACAGGCTTGATCTTCTTTCAGTGTACCTGTCATTTTTTAAATAAATCAGTGGAAGGTTTCCTGCAGACAGGAGATGGCTCACATTTCTCTTTAGAAAGGGACCCCCCCCCCCACGGGACTAAATATAGCCAGTAATATTTTTATGCTGGAGAGACACGATGAACTCATTGCTATTTTGCCAAGTGTTTTCTTCCGGAAGATTTATGGCAAACCAGCGCTCACCAGCTCATCAGGGCAGGCTGGCCCAGAGACTTTAACTTGTCAGCTTGCCTGGACTAGAAATTCAGGAACTTCAAGATGGTAAACTGGCTCCAAGTATAACTATGCATTTGTCAGTCAGGAAAGGCTATTTTCTTTCCCTTTGTTGGAAAAAAAAATTACCAACTGCAAACATTTATTGAACATTGAGGTTGCTGTAAAAGAAATATTAGATATGAGAATTTTGCCCTGGAAGTGCTTACAACAAATTCTGAAGACAAAAGCTGCAAATATGGAATAAATAAAGAAACAGTGAAATGAAGGATAGAGTTAGACGTTAACTGCAGATGGACCTTTGAGATGCATGATGCCGAAGAGTTTGGGGATTGCTTTAGGGGAGAAGTGATTAAGGCAAAGACTGAAGAAGGATGCAAATGATTTGCACAAAAAATGGGCTGTCTTAGTGTTTTATTTAGAAAAACAAATGTTCTAGTTCCTACAATTTCATATGGCTCACTAATTATCATGGTAGGGTGCCTAGAAGTCTCTACTATAACCACTAGGCTAAAGAATTCTTTTGTTTGCCTTTTACTTGAAGTATTTTTAAACAAATTTGAGCTAGTTAAGCATATTAATACAACATGTTTTATTTTTTCTTTCTTTTGCAGAACCAGGGATTGAACTCAGACCCTTGTGCTTGCCAGGGAAGCGCTTATTCCACTGAGCCATCTCCCCGGCCCCAACATGTTTTACTTTTTAAATCTAGAGCTATATTGTACCTTAAAAATGGGACATTCCACCGAAACCTGGCCTGCATGTGCTGATTCAGGGCAGCCATGAACCAGGGCTGAGCAGTGCCCACCCATCTTTGGGGCACTGTATACCCTGTCTGCACACCCACACCACTCTCACCTAGCTTGCTGTGCTCACCTACAGCCACTGTCTGGCCCCGGAGGCACTGGAGTTTTCAGTCCCTGCTGTACTTTCAAAGAGCCTCCTAACAAGGAGGCAGTGGCAAACACTCCAACCCATTCAATCACACATGTGGTCTTACTCTCAGCCCCTTTTGCAAGGCAAAACAACTTACACGTGGGATAAAACACAGCTCTTGGTCCAGAAAGGAAACCACCAAGGACAACATACACAAAGAGTGTGTGAGCTTTGGGTTTTGAAGGTGCACTAGGAGGGCTGGGGGTATAGTATAGGTGAGTGGTAGAGTACTTGCCTAGCATGCACAGATTGCGGATCCAATCCCTAGTATCAATAGATAACAAGCAAACAAGCAAACACAACACCTAGAAGTCCCTGGGGATCGTGACTTCAAATGCACACTCTGCAGTGGGGTGGTTCCTGCTGTACAGAAAGGACTGGGCTTCACTGTTTCTTCTAGATCACTGAATTGAGGAAGACTCAGTGAATCACATTTTATGTTGTGCATCAATAAAGTAGATGAAATGAGGCTGAAAATTCTATTTTCCAGGAAAGTTCCTATTTTGTGAAGTTTTCCTTCAATAGAATTATTCTTATATATTTGAAATATAGTCAAATCTACATGAAATGCATCACCGTGTATCCTAACCAGAGGCATGCCTGCATGAAAATTTAATGGGGATAATCAGTTCCTCATTGCTTGCTCTGAGGAAAGGCACGGATCTCTCCAAAGATGAGGGTAATGCAAGCAGCGGATGCTAGATTGGGAACTGGTTTTCATGCTAGCATTGGAGTAATCATTGTTCGTGTGTCATCTCAAATATATGCATTGCTTTAGCCAGTAGACTTTGTCTTGGCCCCCCAAGAACCATCTCTGAACTTGGCCAGATATACTAACCCTTTTTGTTTTCTGTTTCTCATATGAAAGTGTCACTTTAAGTTATATCTAAGTCCACTAAAGATGAAAAATGTCATCGTTCTCAGATGGAGGTGCCCAGTAGGAAATAATGGATGCCAAGATTTTTTTAGGCTTAGGACTTGATCTGCAGTTGTTTGACCTTGGGTATCTCTCCAAAGTGGGCCCATGCACTTTGCAACCAAAGGCAGGATGCTCTGCTGTGTCGCAGCTGGCTTCCTTTCCCACTGGTCCTGTAGGCCAGAGGTGACGTCCCATGGTTGTCTGGTTACTAAATATGCCATCACCCTGGTTATTAACTAGTCTATGATCCCCGAAGCCTGCATTCTCAGTTTTCCCTGGCTAATTTAGAGGAAGAGATTTCACTCTCTTTGTTCAGATGAGAAGAGAAGAAAAGCCAACTTACATCTTAAAGTAGAAAAGTCATAGAAAACACAACGTGAGAAAAACTTGAGTTGCTTACCATTTTTAGAAAGAAAAAAGAAAATTCTATGCTTTTCATTTCTTTTAATTTTCAGAGTTTACTTTGCTTTAACACAACACAGATGGAGATTCTATTGTGAATTACTATAGCAGGAAGACAGCAATGGAAGGAGAGAGAGCATTTACAGTGAATAGGAATCAGAGGTGGCAGAGAGGGGCACGAATGTGTGTGTGTGTGTGTCTATCAGCTTATTATTTAGAATAGAAATCAGCTCCAGTGAGATCTTAGGGAGTGATTGGTGGCACTACTCAGCCCAGCCCTCTGGATCTTTGCTTTTACTCTGTTTCTTTTTCAACAGCAAATGGATATTCATTGTAAAACAATTATAAAACATGAAAAAGAAAAATCATCCAAATTCTCACTATGCACAAGTTTCATTCAGTTAACATTGTAATGCAAATACCTCTAGAAAATATAAACAATATATAATCTCAAAATTTGGATTGTACTGTAAATACTTATGTGCATATACATGAGTACATGTAAACATATTTATATAAATATATGGTAGTGAATACCAAGGATGGGTTAAAAAGCCATATGCCTTGGAAATTATGATTGAAGACTTTCCCTGGAGTAGGTACAATAAAACCACATCAGGCTTTCATATGTTTTCCCATCAGAAAACAGACCATTTTCATACAGCAGTACCATGTGTATTATGATGTATATACATAGCATCATTAATCAAAGTTGCTGCAAGAGTAGAAAATAGTGTTTATATGGATGCATTTTTGATAATGTAGAAGTAGTGCATTTTGGGAAACCATTGTTGGTCATTGTTTTTCTCTGTGTCCACTTCGGGAGGGTTCAGTGGGGAAGGAGTGGACAGGGAACACCCGTGCGCGGACCTCTCTGTGTGCAAATCACTGAGCCCTCAGCCAGGGGACGCTTGATGATGACTTCACACAGGCAAATGCTGGAGGCTGTCTACACCAGAAACCAGAGAGGTGCCTGCTTTTTCCAGCCAGCTTCAGAAAGACACAAGTTTCATGACACGACCTAGATCAGCAGTTCCATATGCACACACAAGGCTGAAATTAAAACTACTTGCCACAGTTAACCTGGACAAAATTCAATCTGCTATTTTCTGGTGTGGGCTGTGACATTCCATTCATTCCATTCTACTCTTTTCATCTTTTTATATTGGTCAAGACTGACTAAACTGATTTCTCAGCCTTTTGACACTCAATTTGAAGAGCTAACAGAGACTAAACACCCATCTATTCTGATGTTCATTTAGGACAACAAATCATGGTATATTAAGAAATTTTCCACGTTATTCATGTAAACAGGAGCTATAAATAACATACAGTGTAAATATCTTATATTTTCAGCCACTTTCTACAAATTACAATGTATTTGGGAGCATTATATCTGTAGAATCCAGATATTTATTCAGAATATGTACAGATTCAGATCCTCCGTAAACACAAATCCACATGTGTTTGTTTAAAGCAACAGCTGTTCTCACTTAGGGACGCATAACTTTCTGCTTAAGTGGACCATCAGGCAGTTCAGCCAGCTAGAAATCAGCAGTACATTATGTGGTGGACCTAGTTACTAGTTCATACCCGCCATCAAAACTCAAGAACTAAACCTTTAGTGGAGACTCAGATTAACTAGAAAACTGAGTTCTCCATGCCTGTTGTCCAAACAAAGGCTAATATTTTGCTCACTAAGAGGAAAAAAAAAAAAAAAGCATCTATCACTAAAGAGAATGTGGTGTAGGACAAAAAAGGAATCCTATTCAACTGAGAGCGCAATGAGCCCATGCATGACTTCCATGCATGCCCGCTGCTCCTGGAGCAGCTGCACTTTCCCAAGGCTTTCTCTGTCTCCCCGCATTGCTAAGCCTCAGCGTCCCAGCCTGCTATGACACCCTCTGGTTCTTGGTGATTTGTTCTAACAACACAAGGAGGACCGCCACTACCACCACCGGCAGCAAAAGACCTGCGCATCCCTGAACACTGGAAGCGAGAAGGGCCATTTCTTTTAAAATATGTAAAATCAATTCCAAATGGCCTGAGGGCAGGAAGCCCAAAAGAAGATGCCATCCGTTCTTGGTGCCTGAACCCAGTGGGTACCCAACGGGTGTATTATCAGCACTATCTTCTGTCTTAAGCTGAATAGAGCTTGCTCTATCTGCCGGCACAAGGGTGACAGAGGTTTCTCCGACTGGGACAGCTCCCCTGAAGAAGTTATTCCAGGTGTGAAAAATATTGTAACTTGGCCATTCATTTGACGTGGTCCTGAAAATTGCCGGACTTGTCCTGCTGGACCTTAGCGCCGAGAACTTTCCTTGACTCTACCTCCTCTATGCATGTGCAGAGCAGGACAAAGGGAGGAGACCTAAGGCAGCACTGTCAAAGGAGCCAAACGGAGGTCTGGGGTTTGAGTGAACGATGACTTCTGAGTTACAAAAGCTTTTCCTCAGGGCTTATATGGGCTGCACAAGTGGAAATGAGGACAAGCTGGATAGGACACCACGGGAAACGACGCAGACACCTCTGTGATTATTCTTCCCATAGGAAGCGCTCTCTCTCTCTCTCTCTCTCTCTCTCTCTCTCTCTCTCTCTCTGAAACATCACACGTGTTGAAAAACTTTGTGTAGGTGACATGGCACCTGATTTTGGCTAGCACAAGCTCCCTCCGCAGATGAAGTCCCTCTGACTATTAGTGAACTGCTTATTTAAACATTTGCTTTTTCTTGTGCTTGAGGGTAGGTTGTTGCCCTGGGGCCTTTCAGACAGGACCCTTGACCCTGCTTTCTCAGGCTTTTCAGGAGAAGGTTGTTAATTATATCTTTTAAATCGCTCATTATTTTGAGCTCCTGTTGTCCCTAATCTCCTCTGTCAACGTTTTCCTTGGGCTGCTTTCTCTGGGACTCAGCACTCCACGTGCACATGGAGGTCACTTAGTCTCCAGAGTCTGGGCGCCTCCACTTGTTGCCTCTCCATTTTGATCTCCTCTCTTTTCTAAGGGGCAAGCTCATTTTCGTCTCATTGTTTAAAAAAAAAAGAAGAGATGTGGCCTAAAACAAGGCCATACACGTTTCTGCCCAAATCCAAGCTTGCAGAGACGAAAGCAAGAAATCAGGCACTACCCCAGAGGTCAAAGATACCAGCATTTTCTGATGCCTCAGTCTATTCAGAAAACTGTCTCCATTTAGGAATTTGAAGGTTTGAGTGTGATGACAAATCTGAGTACAATGCACAGACTCAGTACAATAGCGCGCTACATTGGAACACAACCATGTGTAAGGTTTGTAAAGGAGTGAGGACCTCTCAGGAGCGAGGCAAGCAACGCTGACCAAGTCGTGGTGACCAAGTAGCGCACGCCTCATAAGTGAAATCAGTACATAGCTGTATTCCCAAGACCACTTCCATGATAGAAGTTTAAACACTGGCTATGTTATTATTGCTATCCTTAACTGAAAGTTTCAAAGTTGGTTAAGATCAGGAAAATTTATGCCTGGCAAGTGCAGTTATGTATGTTACAAGAATTCTGTAAACAAAATCGTTTCTAAATACATGTGTAGTCACAAAATCTTAGTAACAGTGAATAGCTGTGTGCTTTTTCATGCCTGATTCTATTACAGCTTGATTCTGTTCACAAGTCTTATCATAGACCTTCTAATACACTTCCATCATGTCTTCTTTACCATTAGTTGTTCTGAAATACACATTTAATCAACATTATAGTGCTATTACAATAGATTTTTCTAGTATAGATTTGGCTCTTGATAGTTATACCTTACAAAAGTGAAAAAATTAAGACATATGTAAAAATACTCTGACACATTGAGAGTTGGAATCTTTGACCCCTCCTTTAAATCTGAGCTTATATACAATAATTCTAATAATATAGAAATGGTTCTCTGTGGAGTGAGGTCAGCAAAGACAGGGTCCTCCTTCCCAGCTCTGTCGGGATTCTTACTTGGGAAGGAACTGAGCTAACTGTGGATTTGCTGAAAGTGTTACTTCTTAGCACTTCTGCTGCAAGTATCACAGGGACCTCAGTCTACAACTGACACAAACTGCTGTGCATGTCAGATGGAACCCCGTGGCTCAGTTCAGCCCCTACTTAGCAAGTCTTCCCAGCAAAGGCCCCAGATGTGGAAAGAGGCAAGCTAGCCTTGCTGGGCCTTTCTCAGTCCCTGGCTCATAGAGCCCAAGAGGATAAGAAATGGTTGTTTGCTGTCACTACGTTTTAGGGGTGCTTTGTTTTGCGGCGATTGTAGCCAGAATAATCCATAAGCACTACAATGCAAACTGTGCTTCTTAGCCACTGTGTTTAATTCAATGCAGGTTACAAATCTCTTGCTGGAGGAAAGCCTGCACTGACTCAGATCTTGCTAATATACTTTCCTGATCCATTATGATTTAGCCACTGTTCAGCAATTGTGCTTGGGTTGGAGAGAGGGAATATATGAAGATAGAGATTTGCTTCAAAAAGAAGTAAAATGAAAAAGCTTTATCTATGTTAACTCCACAGTCTGACTTCTTGCTCCTACGCATTCTGATCTATTCTGGCTCAGGGTTTTCATAAAACTATGAAATTTATGTACCTGGGCCAGCATGAAGATGCTGGGGTGCCCTGTGAGCTGAGCAGTGTTCTTGCTGGTCAGCTACCTGAGGAGGCAGGCCTTCTGGATAGCTCCTGGGTAAGAAAGATCTAGACCTAAGCCCTGATCTTTCCCATGAGCCACTAGATGCAGGCAGTCATTCCCTGGTTAACACTTGCATTCTGATTAAGAAACGAAGATATTCATTTTGGAATCATGGCACCTGCAGTGTCAAGTGTGGGGCAGAATGGAGGTGGGAACGGAGAAGATGGGTATTTACTTCTCAGTAGTCTAGCCTTCCTCAAATTGCTATTCTACTGGTCTTGAAGTAGGAGAAGGAATTGATGTCAGAGCGGACCCTGGAAGGTAGATTAAAAGGCCAGGATGGTAATCTTTGATTGTGGCCAAATTTTAGAAGTAAATTAAATTGGAAGTTTTGGAAATATAGTTTCACAAAGTGGTTTAATACCAGGATCTTTCTAGAAGGGCAGATTTTCTAGGAAAAGTAAACTACACATATATTATTTTTTCATTTTGAATAAGATTAAAAATGGATCTCTGCTGGTTTCTTCCTTCTCTTCTCAATGACTCACGAGCCTGAAGAATTAAAATAGACTGAAAAGATCACACACATCATTGAATGCCCTTGACAATTATTTTCACTGAGTAAAGTCTGCTTACCCATTCACACAGAAACACTCTCTTCTGGAAAGGGAGAGACCCTTGGCTCAAGACTTTTTCTGAAGCTCACCAGGTCAATCAATATTAGGTGGAAACAATAAATTGGCATCCCAGCCTATTGTCTAATTCATTATAATCCTTGCTTACAAGCCTCCTGCAATTTGCCAGCACCTCTCTTACTAAAATCCATGGCTCATAGCTCCAGACTTTGTGGTCTGTGGATGCTACTTACTCTCTGCTGTCTAAGCACTGGTGGTTTACAATACGTTTCCAGTGTTGGGCCACAGCAGACGCTAGTACAGAGGCAGTCCTTTCCAGTATTAAAGAGACCTTGGAATGGGATTTTTTCTTTCTCTTTAATCTCATATTCTAATCCTCAATGGTGAAAATGCTTTACTTGTAACAGGGTTAGGGATAGAAGCAACAAGAAAGACATTGCTGATGGTATAAGCAACTAATATTGTAATTTATATAAAGGAATTGCAGCCTTAATGATTTTTTTCCCTTTGTAGTGAGGGGCGACTGAATTTGTCAAATTGCTCCCAAATCTGCCTTGAGACACAGCTGGTATGAATCCTTCTTACAGAAATGTGAGTCAGTGATTTTCCATCCCACTTGGAAATGTTGTGGTTTAGGAAAAGATGGGCTTCAATTTCTGAGAACAGAATATTTAGCCTCTCAGTATGGATAATACTTTTAAGATGAAGTGCTACCTTTCATTTAATAAGCTAAATAAGCTTATTTTTTAATGCAAATATCAAATTATTTCTTCCCTGACAATGAGACGGCATTTTTATTACAAGGAGGGCCCAAAGGTAATTTTGGAGTTTAGAGAAATTCCTGGAGGACAGGCAGATCAAAATAGGATCTAGAAGGGGCTCCTTTGGGAGGACTTTGGATGCCAGGACACACACACACACACACACACACACACACACACACACACACACACACACCCCATAAACCAGAGCAGGATATCAAGAGCAGTCGCCTTCCTATTTGGCAGTGACTCCAAGCCTCTTCCATACTTCTTCTGACATGTACGCCGCCTGCTTGCATCTGTCACCATTTTTGACTATTGCCACTTCATTCAAAGTGGAATTTGTAATGTAAATATATAGGATGCTAATTAAAAAGTTATTATTTTAAGAGTTTCCTATCAAACATTGAAATAAGTGTAAAATTTCAATTGTTAGTTTTGTGTTGGGAGAGGTTTCATTTCGTTGTAACAAGGAATCTCTTGCCTTTTCACACTTGAGTTGTGATGTAGAAGACAATGATGCAAAATGTAGCCCAACACATACATATTTCAATAAATGTATCTCAGATTGCTAGTGCTCACTATTAAGGACAATGCAAAATAATTCTAAAACAATTAACAATAGTGATAGTGAAAGAGAACAATTTCAACACATAAAGAAGAAACACTAAAAGAAATGGCATAAAAGGCAGAAGACAGAAAATTAATAAAATTCCTATTTATAATGTAAGAACTTACATTATAAATAGAGGTGAATCTAGCAATGGTAGTACAGGTCATTGAATTCACATCTCTGAACATGAATGTGTTTATGCTTGCTTCTTAAAAGCTCCCAGGAAAACATTTCTCAGCACTTTGTGTAACCCATGCCTGTCTCATGGCCTCAGGAGAGTGGTTATAGAGATGGCAGGAAGCAGATTTGCAGAAACAAAAGTGGCTACCTTATGCCCGATGAGAGAAAGAAAGATAGATGAAAAGGATACAGTATGTCCCTTGGAAAGCACCTGAACATTTTGAATTCAGAGAACCTGGAGAACAGAAAACTTAAGGAGAATAAGTAGATAAGCAAAATGTGGGAGGGCTGGCGAGATAGCTCAGCAGACTAAGCACCTGCCTGGACAAGTGCAGGAACTGGTGTTGGATCCCCCGTACCATACGCTGTGCCGGCCCCACCCCCACCCCCAGGGTGGGCTGAGCCAGCCACTGAGACTGGGTGGTAGTAAACAAAAGGCCAAACAGAAGGTGAGGAGGGTCACAAGGATCCGGAAGAGATGTAATCACCCACAGTCTGTACTCCAGGGTGCCTGAGATTCTCTCGGCAAGAAGGCATTGTTTTCTAGAACACACCATCACAAGCAGAAAATTCAGACTCCATCGACCAAGGCTAAGGCCCCACAATTTGTTCATTAACAAATAATCCAAGTGTCTCTGATGCATTGGTCCAAACACCACAGTTTGAGAAACACTAAAAAATATGCTTGAAGTCCTTCAAAATACAAAAAATGTGATCTTTAAAAGGATGATATCACAGAAATAAATTCTCTGCTCCAACTGAGTTTACATTGACACGTCTTGCTTTCCTGGATAAGGGTTGGTGTGTTCTCCAGAAGCAGAGTTGGTACTAAACCCAACGAAGAGCTACTTGTCATGGCGATGCTCAGCCCCTTGCTCTTCTAGACCAACTTCATTTATCTAGGACAGCTAGAAACTGGACAAACAATGTTCCCAGGTGGACAAAATGGCCTCATGCAATTCCAGATGCTGTGCTGATAACTCCCATTGGGAGTCTAGAAATGTGGGAAGCTGGAGTTGAGATAAAAGGCAGTGATTTAGATCTGGATTTGGAAACCAGTTGTGTTTCAGCATTTCAGCTGAAGGCGTGTAACTATGATGGTAGGGCTAGAGAAGGGGACAAGGGACAGAACTAGGTCAGAACTAGGTGGTGGCCTTACCTTCCAATGATATTTAAGGCATTACAGTATTTGTTACAATTAAATATATACATCCTCGTATGGGTTACAAGTTGGGAAATTTGGGTGTAATTATGGGCAAAATCTTCGAAACAGATTTGTCTAGTGCTCCCCTACATCTACCTACCCCTGCATACCCAAGGCCTTCATCTAAATACATAATGGCATTAGAAATAAGCCTTGCTGACCTTGTTGAGATTTAGCTGAATGTCTTGGCCTTATCAAATAATTAAACAGATTTCACCAGACTCACTCAGAGCTACAGGTTTCACACTGTTAAGGCTCACCTCTTCACAGTACAAACTTCTGCAAAATAAATTGGTACTACTTGGTGCTTTGATCATTGTTAAGCAAAAGAAATACCTTTCAGCTATTCAGTAATTGATATAAAAAACAAATACAATGCATTCAAACATACAGTTCTGTTAAGAAGAGTGAACAAAAAGCTGCTGAATTTTTCCACTGGCATGTGTGGGTGAGAAAGACCTGTGATCAAGCAGGTGCATTGTAAATACACAGGGACCCTCTGGGAAGCTTCCTGTTAATTCACAGAGCATCAGAGCTTACTGTGTTTAATTCCTTCATCAAAAGTATTGAACATATACCGTGTGCAAGGCCTTCTTATATGTGCATGGAAGATAGAAAGGTAAATAATGTTTAGCCCTAGCTGTGGAGGAACTTATGAGTAGCTGAGGCGTGTACAAATGACTACATCAGACGTAGGAGGTGATTATAAATGCCTTTGTATTTCTCTTATTCCAACCTTGGAATAAATCACCCAAACAATTTTGAACCTTATGGAGGAAGTAAACTGAACCCAACATGTAATTAAGCTAACAACCATCTCAACATTAGATTATTTTTAAAATATGTAGTGCTACTCTTAGTCAGCTGTCTCTTTTTTTAACCAGGAGCAGACTACCAGTATCTAATTGAAGCCACAGATTTCTAAGTGCTTGGAATGAATCAACCAATCAGTTCCTACATGGGCCAGTTGTAAAAGTCAAGAGCATATAGTTTCAATATTTCTGGTGCCTACTAGGGAATCATTATCTGCTTGTTGAATGAACAATAGCTACAATATAAAATTTGGTTAACTTTTGGCATGAAATGTACATTTATATTTGTATATGGATTGGCATCACTTGAAACTGTTAAATATGTCCCATTATTTAAGTAGACAGTGGGATTCACCCTTGGGAGTTGAATCTTCCTCAGCATTATCCATCTGAAGGTCATGTCCTCAGCTGACAGCTCAGGGAATTGGCTTTTCTAGATGACAGTCATCGGGGGCCCTTAGTTCCAACTCTGTCTAAGTTTTAGCATCACTGCTCCTTACCCAGCAGGGCTACTAGAGAACTTGCTCCTGGAAAGAAAGGTCCACGGTCTGCAGAGAGTTTGTCTTTCCCAGCTCAGTCCAGAGTGCCCATGTTTAAAATGAACTGTACTTTTTCAGAAGGGTGTTATCTTAACAGACAAATTATAAAGTAGTATAAGATTCCCCTATCTGCTGTTTCTTTCTTTTTCTTTTTCTTTAGTATTGGGTCTACAGGGTCTCACTACCCAGATTGGACAAGTAGTGATCCTCCAGTTTTCAGCCTCCCAAGTGCTGGGATTACTGGTGCGCACCACCACGCCCAGTCTCAGTCGCTGTCTCAGCGCATTCTGGGAGCGGGGCCAGCACCGCAGGCCAGGGCTCGACTGTTTAGTTTTATTCTAGCACTTTCTTACTTTTTGGTTCTTACCCCCTTCCTGGAATCATTCAAGTCTCTAAGGAGCCCTGGTTCCTTTTATTAGAGAGTGGTCTGAGATACCAACATCTGGACACCAGGGGTGTTTGCTGCCACTAGAGAATGAGGGGGTCATTTTGGTGCTCAGGTGAAAGCTTGCCTCCATCTCCCTAGAGGTCCCCTAGTTTCAGCTCTCCTTCCCTCCATCATGGGCTCACAACACCCCTGTCCTTCATCCTCTCAGGGATGACAAAGGACAAGACAAAGGATAAGCCTTCCTCCTATGATGGCATGGCAGAAAGTTGCAATGTTATTAGGTTTCTGATGACATTTTTGGGCCACGGAATCAACTATCTCCTTATTGTTTTATTTTGAATGGAGACTTACTGTTTTCACCTTATTTATTCTGGGCTTTGTTTGTTGCCATCTTCCTAGGGAGGCAGTGGGGGAGGGAATGCCGGATGCAGCCTCTAAATGCATCAGCCGTGAAGTCCCTGGGTAGAGGTTAAGAGAGTGGGGAACTGGCTCTGTGGATGCTCACTAAGAATAACTCACTACTAGTTCTAAGACAAAATTCCCCAGAGGACTTAGTTTTACTAGTGGCTTTTTCTAATGCTGCTTTAGCCCTGAAAGAATTGCTTATAATGCACACTTAAGAAAAAGAAATGAAAAAAAAAAAGAAAAAAGAAAAAAAGAAAAAGAAATGATAAGGAAATAGTAAATTCAATGACCAACAACATAAAAAATGCATTACTTTCTCAAGTTCTTGTCATGTCATTATATACTCAGGCTTCATCTTTGTCTAGAAGCCCTGTGGCCATAAGATGCTTGACACAGGTCTAGATGTCATTTCTAGATCCAAAGTCACTTCTTACCTTTGCAGTAGAATAAGAAAATTTCTAGAAACTTCCAGTGCACCTCCTCTTAGATCTCTCAGGCCCAAATTGCTCACCCAGCTATTGCTCTGGCAACCAGTTCCAGACAAGCTGTGGTCATCAGAGCCTCTGGGTATCATTTGACAATGTTTGTTTCCCACCTGTAGCTACTTCTTACTCCCCGCCCTAGGGCTTGCCTCCTGATGAAGTGATACATTCACCTCCTCACCAGCCACTGGTTAAGTCAATGCTTTAGCTTAAATAGAATACATCCTTCAACTTTCCAGAGGGGTAGGTACCTAGTAAACCTGGGGTTCTACTTGTAGGGAGGAGGGGGAAATGACGATTGGGTAAGAAACCAAAAGTGTCCAGCAGAGCAGGTACAGCAGAATCCAAGAAAGGCTTCCATAAAGATAATTTCAGGGTTGATATCAAGGCACAGACTGGGGGAGGGGTAAGCAAACAAGGACACCCAGGACAGGGAGGTACTATAAACTGGTCAGTATTGTGGGAAGCTGCTATTCCATCCTGCTGGAATATTTTAAGGAGCCTGATGAAAAGCATCTTGGAACTTCCCACGCATGATACAAAAGGGGGAGCTTTAATTAACTAACCTTAGTCCTCTGTTGAAGAGAGGTTCTCTGTAGGTATTCAGCTACCCCCTCCTCCACCTCCTCCAGTATGGGTAAGTATGAGTTCTGAGCTTCCCACACTTCATCAGGAGGCAAGCCCTAGGGCGGGGAGCAAGAAGTAGCTACAGGTGGGAAACAAACATTGTCAAATGATACCCAGAGGCTCTGATGACCACAGCTTGTCTGGAACTGGTTGCCAGAGCAATAGCTGGGTGAGAGCTGGGGACTAAGAGGACATGAAAAAGGTACAAGCAGAGAGCACAACCCACAACATTTATGCTTATAATAATTATTCACTATTTGTGGGAGTGCTTAATTTTGAAGACTTGATAGAAAAGGGAATCTGGGATCTCAGTTGTTAACCCTGTACTGAGCACACTGTGGGTGTCGTCGAAAAGTATATTGTATGAATTAACAGATGTCAGAAAATAAAGGAGAGGAAGGAGGAGGAGGAGAAGGAGAAAGAGGAGAAGAAGGAGAAGGAGGAGAAAGATAAGGAGAAGGAGGAGGAGAAAGAGAAGAAGGAAAAGAAGAAGGAGAGAGGATAAGAAGAAAGAGGACGAGGAGAAGGAGGAGAAGGAAGAGGAGAAGGAAGAAGAGGAGAAGGAGAGAAGGAGAAGAGAAGTAGGAGGAGGAGGAGGAGGAGGAGGAGAAGAAGAAGAAGAAGAACAAGAAGAAGAAGAAGAAGAAGAAGAAGAAGAAGAAGAAGAAGAAGAAGAAGAAGAAGAAGAAGAAGAAGAACTACATCATTTCAAAGAGAATGTGTTCAGTAATAAACTGCAAATCAGTCCAACCTCCTCCTCAAGTTCCTGAGGCCTAATGGTGTGTGGGTTAGCAATAAGCAAGATCAGGGAGATGCACTCCGGGGCCTCACCACAGCTCCCAGCTTCTGCTGGGCTTGGAGGATGTGTACCAGACAACATCTCTTCCCACTGCATTTCCATGTGCCTGTAGTGCAGCTCCGTAGCAGCCCCAGCTCTGTGCAGCTGCCTTCCCAGGGAGTCTCCCCTGCATCTCTTAGGCCACCTGACAAGTCAGTTCCTGGGGCCATGGACCACGGTGCATGAATTGGCCACCTGATCTAACTCAAAGCCCCAGACTACCAGAGAGAATGCCTCTTCACCACTTTGTGATTGGGTGCAGTCAGGTATAAACAGTACCCTCAAGGCAGCCGCTCCATCAGACATCCTGTTATTCTCTTCTTATAATAGTGGGTTTATGATCCTCTGTACTTGAAAATTAAATTCCAAATTTCCAAAGTAGAGACTTCCCTTCTTTAATCAATCCTAATACTCGGGAATGCTGAATCCTAGTGACTAACTACCCCTGTGTTTCATAAAGCATCTTTGCTGTAAAATAAAATGTCCAAGTTGTTTTCCTGTGCTGACCAGGAGAAACGTAGTCCCTGCCTACTTCATGACATAACTCATCTCAGGGACTGTCGGATTAAAGTCATGTACCATTCTGTGGTTAAGTACAATCATAGAAAAGAATACATTTTAATGACCATTGTGCATCTGCTATTACAGCTATTATTGTAAAATGACATTTCCTATTATGGCTGGGATTTATGCATTTTTGACATTTGATTTTCTTTTAATATATGATAGAGATTTTTTAAAACTCTAGCAGAGTTCCAAGAGAAGGTAAATCTGGGTGGATTTTTTTAATAATTCAGTCCAAGAGATTTTTATAGAAATAAGAACTTAAAATATATTAAGACTGTAATCTACTTGTCAATTCACTAAGCATTTCAAAGATACTGCAGTCTCCTCTTCTCCTCTTTGAAATGACATTACTTATGGTAATTGTCCAGCAGATATGACATCTTACGATCCCTTGAACCCACCTGTGACTTTCTGTAGGAGAGTCTGGTTTATGAGAATGACGTGTTGTGCCCTTTACGATAACAGGCCAGTCCCTCTACACTTGGCATTTAAGTATCTTAGGGCTTTCAGGTAATTTAAACAGCTCTGTAGCTTGTACAGTTTTAAATTTTCAAAATTAAATTAGTTGTCCTTTCTCTTCTGGACCAGGATTTTTACCTCCATATTCAAAGCTTTGGCATCTTCAGGATCTTGTACCACTGGGCCCTGTATTGTCACGTGAACAGAATTCTGCTGTGACCACCACTGCAAGGGGTGAGAACTCCAGTTCTCAAGAGTGACTGCAGGAGGTTGGCATACACATCATGCCAAGTTCATGACACGAGTTAAATCTACCCATGGCCCTACAGCCATCAGACCTTGTGCCTGCTGGCAGCAGACTTAAAGACACTTGTCACTCTTATAGCTGTTTTCCAGTTCCTGAAGACATTGCACTTGAGACCTCCAAATTTCAAAGGAAAAGTAGTTTTTAGATGTACAGTGTTGAATTAGTATGGACAGGATATCAAAACCACATCTGTGTGTGGCTCTAAGGTGAGAAGGCATGGCACTGGGAGTCTATCGACTGGTACTAATGAAGAGCCACCTAAATCTCTCTTTGATTCAGGCTGTTTTTCTCACATAAGCCAGTGCATTCTCACAGCAATGTATCAACAAATTTTCCCCACTTAAAGGAAATCCAACATAGAGAACTCAAAACTTACTCAGAAAATACATTAGGATATGCTTATTAATGATTCCATACATATTCATTGTGCATTAGTGTATGGTAGACAATGTTCTAGGCATTGACTTGTTTCAGCAGTGGTTATATTCCAGTGCATGAGGAATAATCGAATAAAAAATAGGCCATAAAATAATAAAATCCAGATGGTTTGTACACTTGTATATGTACTGTTTTCTGATAATTTATGAAAACATGGAAGAGTCAGAGGCAAACACAAATATTTGTATACATGCTCCAAATATTTTAACATTTGTATACAACATATGCTAATGCATTTATAAAATATGCACTTATTTGTATATTTAAATAAGACAATATATATTCACTTATGTAAAATTTCAAGGGCTACTCATCAAGGTGGCAGTAATATTTTTTATTATACATTATTATTGTCCTTCCTTTTCTTCCTTTTAATCATCTGTATTTAAATCAATCTTCCTTCTACAATGAATCTACATGCTCTAAGCTATTTTATTTTTGTTTTGAAGAAAATTATTTACAAAAATTACATTCACTTCAAAAATGTAAAAAGAGGGCTGGTGAGATAGCTCAGCAGACTAAGTGCCTGCTTAGGCAAGCGCAGGGACTGGGGTTTGATCCCTGGCACCACGTGCTGTGCCGACCCCACCCACAGGCACACTGAGCAGGCCATAGCGACCCAGTGTGGTGGCGCACACCTGTAATCCCTATGCTGTGGAGGCTGAAAATAGGAGAATGGCCAGGAGTCTAAGCTGCATAGTGAGACCATGTACCAAATACATACAAATAAATAAATAAAATAAAAAATTGTCAAAAGTACTGAAACTTGAAAAGGCAAGGCCCCTCAGAAGGAAGCACTTACAAGAGGTGGTGGGGACAGGGGCATAAATAACACTTTCATCCAAGTGTCAGAAGTAGGAACTGCCCAATATTTATACAGTCTCAGATGGCTCTAATTTCTAGAATTTTATTTGTTATTTATTTACTTGGTACTGGTGATCGAACTCAGGACATTGTACTTGCCAGGCAAGTGCTTCTGCTGCTGAGCTATATCCCCAGCCCTCTAATTCCTAACCATATATTGAAACCAGTTAAAAAAAAAAAAAAATCATTCCTATGTTTGAAAGAAATGGTGAGTTTCTAGAAAGGAAGGACGCAGGCTGTTTTCTGGAGTGCATTTCTTCACACTGTCACAGGGCTCTCGGCGTTGGCAGACATGGCTGAGCACCTGGTATTGCTTCATGTTGGCGGACGTGCCCGAGGTACAGGAGAGCTAATGTCCCAGGCCTTGCCCCTGCATCTAAATGGCTTCTATTGTAGCTGTGGAGATGGGTCAAAAGCGGAAGTAGCTACAGCGGACATAAGTGCATTCCCATTGAGGGAAGGGAAGGCGCACCCTCCACAGCTCAAACCTGGCTCCACACCTAGGCTGCTGGAGACTGCAGACTCTTCAATCAGCTTCTAAACGAAGGTTTTTTTTGCCTGACATATAACCCACTATAATCATGAAATTAAACAAGTTCTTTCCAAGTAAACACATAAAACAAAAACTGGTCTTTAATTGCTTTTTAAAAATATTAATTTCTTCTTTTAAGAATTTTAGGGGAGTATCATGGCCTTCACACACCCATCCATCCAATGTGTCCTCCATCCATCCATCCATCCATCCATCCATCCATCCATCCATCCATCCATCCATCCATCCTTCCATCTATTGCAGTGTGTCACCCATTGAACAGGGCACGGCACCTGAACAGCACCGCACTGATTGTACACAGATGGGCATGGCCATCCCACTTGGACTGTACATGCCTCCTGGACAGTAAAAGTCTCTCCAAATAGATGATGTGTCCCAGCATCTCTTCATCTGTGGTTCTCAAATGTGGGTGCTGGTGAAAGAACGCGGGTTACTGTAATTGTACATCCGGGGTCAGGTCTGGGGTGCCCGAGTTTTGCATCACTGTCAGGTTCAGGTGATGTTGATATTGCTGGTCCTTAGACAGACATGGAAGGGCCGGTTTTACAGGACATCACGTGATGTGGAAGTCTGCCTTATACTCCAGAAAGAGTCCCTGGTCTTAGATTCAAGGTCAAAATATGCCACCACTAAATTGACGTTTCTTTCCCTACTTTAGGAACCCAGCCACACAGATGTGTTTCAAATTTTCTCCATTTAGAGATGTTCCTCAATTATCTCCCAAGAAAGGCAAATGTGGCCTCAGAAATCCTCCAAGAAGCAGACACCCAAACAAGGGGAAGGGTCGAGCTAATTATTCAAAGCCTGCCACGTTGTGTTAGGAATTTATCACCATCACATTTACTGGGTTTTGCAGACCCTCTCAGGCACCTGCAATTAATTCCAATGGCTACAAGCCACGAGGTACCTAACAGCTTGTGGGTGATTAAGAATGAATTACTAACTTTCCACTGAAAAGGTCCCAGAGAGACAACGGGGACAAATGCCAGCTATGCTTACAGGGCTTGTAGCACTTAACAATCACGAACACTCTCATTTGTTTTCTAGAAATGCCTGTTTTAATTTTTTCTCTTGTCTTAGGTGATGCCTATTCTTTGGTGCCACGGTTACACTGTCTTAATTATACTTCTGTGAATAGTAGGAATTCTATGCTAAGATTCAGAAATCCTTAGGTATCTTTTTTTCAGAGGAGAAAAGAAATTGCTAATTATAGTATCCCCACTGCTCGATGGGGCACACATTGTGTTTTAAGGTAAAAGGTGATTTTTGCAACACCTTTACATCTCTGCATATCTTAAATGAATATTATACTATTTTGTTTATCAACTATGGATTAATATTCAGCTTCTAGGTCAGATACAGAAGAACGAGGTTTTTTTCAGTGCTACACCGAGCGCTGACCTCTACCTCCAACTAATCTCGAAATCCTTGGAAACTGTGCCGCTTTCAAAAGGCTTACAGAGGTGCCTCCTTTTAGTAAAACACAAACTCCTCATGTTTTGCATCTCTTTGGCTTGGCCACGGGATTACTTACTGGGTCATATTTCATAGTGAAGATACAGATATCGCAGTACATTTTTTAAAAATCGTATTTAGGTAGAATTCTGTGAGAAAAATGGGCTCCCTTAAATCACGTCATGCTCATAGGAACTGTGGGGCTCTTGGTATACAACGCCAGATGGGAGGATGTGTGTACAGGGAAGATGTGTTTGGTTAGGACAAAGCGAGCTAGGATATGAACCCCAGAGTGCTGCTGCGTGACGATTAACAAATGCACTTATGAGATACACCGGAGGACGTTGCCTTTTAATTTCCATAACTCAAGCGTTACAGCCTATGGCTTTAAGAACATGGTTAGGAATCAGGAAGACATCCAGCTCGGGCCCACCGCGACCAAAGGGTGATGGAAGCAAAGTCCTTCCCAGAAGAAAGCAGGGCCCACACAGCGTCCCATGCTGCCCTGGAGAGACTTAGGCAACTCGTCGCTGGCTGTGGCTCTGGGGTGAAGGGTTTTATGTTTTGGGATTTTTTTTTTCCTGGCGTAAATATTTAAACTTCTCCATAACATTAGAGTTAGAACTTACTTTCCTGGAATGGAATTCTAAAACAAATTGACAGCCAAGTACTCTGTGGAATTTCTAAATGCCAACAGGTTTGTTTCCATTACAGCAAACACTGCATTTTTATTTCTATCATGTCTCCACCATGTTAATGTTTCCAAATGTCTCCGGTCCCTGTACCTTATGGCTCTGGATCTCGGTTAACAAGGAAAGCACCAAGAGCATAGCAGGAATATTTTCCTGTTATTGAACTCTGAATGTGAAATCTGCCTGGCAAGAAGTGTTAGAAATTATGTTTTGTTATTGTTTACATTTTAACGTTCTTTTATCTGGTTTCTCAAATCTCTTCCCAGCAGAGATACTACCTCTACTTTTGCTTCTTCATGACTAAGGTCTTCCATGTCATCGGAAGCATCCAGGGCTGAAACCCAACTTGAGAAGGCTGTTATCAAAGCCCTGTTCAAAGCGCAAGCAATGTGTTTACGTTCTGTGTGAATCCGTGAGCTGTCATCGATAACCATTCAATGATGATGAAGGTAATATAGAGAAAGTCTGTCTCTCTCTGTGCTGGGGACAGACACCGGTGTCTAACTCTTGCTAGGCGAGTGCTCATCCAGTCAGCGCATTCCCAGTGCTGACCTCTAACCATGCAGGGCAGCACCCCCATTTTTAGACAGTGATTTACCTTGACCCTATTAGATAGTCTTTTAGGACATCCCAACAGGAGTCAGGTTTGGGACTGTAGCTGGTCCACTCCAAGCGAACTGAGGAATTTTGCAGGAACTGTAAGGAAAGCTATTCCTTGTTCCTGATGGACAGGCCACACGAGGCTGGGCATGGAGCTGACGAGTCAGAGGCACAGACATGTGGCAGAAGAGCCTGCACCAAGCTGAGTCCAAACCAGACCTATCCCTTGAGTTTCCTCTCTGAAATTTTCATGAACCAGAAAGCCTCTTTTTTCTTTAGATAATTTGGGTCAGTTATCTATTATTTGTTACAGAAATCTGGAATTTTCATATTTTTTTACCATGTATTCAAAACTGTTCATTATTTTGCCCATTTGCTATCTGTAAAGAAATTTCAATGCGTTCCCTCAAAGAAGACTCAAGCAGAGTGAGTATTTTGAGAGTACACAGAATCCTCTGCCTTTGTTATTTTCACAATTTGCATTCATTTCTTTCTCATGCCCATCCAATATTTTGTCAGGAGGCAGAAACTAACAAGCACTCCAATGAATTAATTAGGCTTCTACTCCCTTTCAAATGTGTGTCTGAACATATTCTCTGGCACACTGCCACCGAGATTATCAAATTGGGGCCAAAGGAAAAGCGTGGGACACAGGTGATTCATCAACTCGAGAAACAATTGAGAGTTGGTTGCATTTGTCGTCAATGGCAAATATTAATATCAATAAGAGTAACAAGTATTTACTGAATGTTTTTTGGATGGGGAGTAAGTCTGGCCTTGCATACTCATGAATCCTGCCTCCTGGACTGCAATGTCAGATCAATATTTCAGGGTAGAATTGCTTACGTATTGAATTGGCACAAACTTCTTTCTTCCTTATTCCCTAAACAAAAGCGTATGACTATTTACATCATATTAGGTATTATAAGCAATGTAGAAGTGATTAAAATATAGAGGAAGATGTGCATAGATCTTATGCAAATACCACAGCATTTTATAGGAGGCACTTGAGCATCCACAGATTTTAATATTTGAGAGGAACCAGTGCCCCACAGAAACCAAGGAATGACTAACAATGCAAAGTATTTTACATAAACTAACTCATTGTGTCCTTAAAACTATTTGATGGACAGTGATGTGTGGTCAGTCAGCCCCAGAAGAAGGTGAGCGAACTCTCATATAGAGAGTTGGCCTATTTCTGTGGAATGCCCACCTTGGTTTTCAAGCAGCCAACAGTTTAAACTGGCTTACAAAATTCTTGCATTTTTAATAATCAGCTCCAAGAAGCAGGTGAAGACACCAGCACATCATGGAAGGACCCCAAAGCACAGAACAGCCATGTGGCTTGTGCAAATCCAGCAGCTGTAACCCAGGTCTATCTCGCGGGCTGCGTTGAGCTCACTGCCTCAGATGGTGCCCCTTTCATTCTGGGGCAGGAAGTCACCATATTTATCTGAGAAAAGCATGTGCAAATGTGACAGCCATTCAACTATCTTCTGTGTTCAGATAAATTATGACTGTTTAGCTTTTAAAGAGCACTTGAATTGTCTACATTTTATGGGTGAAAATCCATATTAAATATGACATTTGCATCAGCTTCTTTGATGAATGATCACCAAACTCTTCTACACAGAATGTTTCAAAGATAAACTTGTCTGCTGCATGTCTGGGAATCTTAATGACAATTGGAGAAATGGTTTGAAAAGAATGGAGACAAGTAACAGAGACCTAGTGCATATTTTAGCCTGAAACCTTGCACTAATTGATGTCTTGCTGTCTTCCTTAATCTCACTACAAGCCTTTCCAAGAAGTTTAAGAAATTTATGTGCAGTTTTGAGTCCATGAAAAATATTGACTTATAACCATGGATTTAAAATCATTCTATGTGTGTATAAAGGCCAAATATTCCCATACTGTAGAAAATTAAGCAAATTATAACTGATGAGAAGTTACTCACAGGAATTTCCTTTCATCACATATGCAGGCTGGACTACCAAGTCATTCTTGGGCTCACAAGTAGGGGACTTCACATGTATGGTTTATTATTTTATTCCAAGCCCAAGAGGCACAACAAAGCAAAAGAACAATAATTATAAACATTAGATAATACAAATCTTGGTGCAGTACAAATATGAGTTCACCAGCTGACAGGCATGCAAGCACTTTGGAACATTCACGGCACTACATAAATGTGAAGAATTATTTACCAAGTCTTTTAAAAATCTCAAAAATTTCTAAAGAGCTCACTTTATAGGCTTAATTTCAAGCCATATATATATAAGGATGAGGCAGAAAGTTCTTTACTAAGTATATGTAGTAGGAGGCCCATTAACTAAAGTGGTTCTTTGGAGCTGCATATTTTTCAGGCATTTTAAGAAGCATCATTTTGTTTTTAAGAAACTCATTTACCTCTGTAGCCCCTACCAAAGGCAATAAGGACAAAAACATTCTCCACAAGAAATAAGATATAATTTCATATGTAAAGATTTATGTAAATCGTTAAGCTTTAAAAATCTCATGTTCTTAAAAAATGATTAACTTTAGGGTTGATGCTACCATTGAGGCATATTTTCAAAACAGCTCTTATCTGTTGAAGTGACATAATAAAATATTTATCGAAGAATGATTGTGATGTCTGAGATTTGCCTCACAATGTCTGGGAAATATTTCCTTTGAATCCCCAGCACCCAAGGATGGGAGTCTTTCTTTTGTGCCCCACCCTAGCACTTGGGCTTCATTCTGGAAATTTCCCTCATAGTGTGGCCTTCTCTGCTGACACATTTCTATTTCCTGGGAGACTGTGAGGGCCACAAGAACAGAGAGCATGTCTTTCTGTCCTTCTCTGCCTTCTGCACATTGTCCAACCTTTGGTAGTCACTCAATAAATTTTCAGTGAGTGAAACAAATGTGTATTGTGTAATATACATTATATAAAAGTATTTAGACCAACGAAACTTCAACAGGCCCACCGAGTAGGAATTTCTGCCACGTTCCAGGAATCCCCAGACCCAGTCCTAGCCCAGGTCTGGTGAGTGTGTGGGAGAGCTTCGTGCTACCCTGCGCTGGTGGGACCAGTCCCAGCCCAGGCACAGCGTGGGCCAGACCCTCTCCCACCCTCTTGGGATGCCCCTCACCACTCCGCAGCACCT
>NW_004524678.1:3451529-3453226 GCF_000260255.1 Octodon degus
CTAGCGATTTGATTTGAAACTGTCTCATTGCTATTTGTTTATCAATAAAATTATGGAAAAAAAGAAAAATTAAAGACACACAAACAAAAAAAAAGAAACTTCAACAGTGAGCAATGATGCTTAAACAGATTGTGCTACCGAACTTTGTTTTGATTTTGCTTTAAGCGTATTGGAGAAACCATGGCACACGAGCAGTAATGAGCTGTTTGTATGCTTAAAAGCTCTGAAAGGTTCCTCATGGCTGCCTTAACCCTTCAGAGTAATGCCTGTAACTTATTTATAATATAAATTAAAAGTGAAACAAGACTTAGACTGATAAATGTATATTTTCATTTAAAAGAAAATATACGACTAAGATGTGTGTGATTTCTTTGATACTCTTAGACATATATACCTATGTGTATATAAACCTAACTGCAGGTTCATCATCCCCAATCTAAAAATCTAAAAGCTAAGGTGATCCTAAATCTAGTTTTTGAGCACTGAAGTGATGCCTAAACAGAAAATTGCACACCTGGCCTTTAGGTGACAAGTGACAGCCAGAGTAGGCACACTGAAAATATTCCATAAAATCACTTCCAGGCTATGTATATGAAATATGAATTTGATGTTTAGATTGGGTCCTATCCCAAGCTATCTATATAATTATGTACATGAAAATATTTCAAAATGCAAGAAAATTCAAAACTTGAAACACTTCTGGGCCCAATCATTGTGGATTAGGCTTTCTTAACCTGTATCAGAAATGTACAAACTGTCGAGGATATAGCTCAGCGGCACAGCACCTGCGTGGCAAGTACAAGGTCTTGAGTTCGATTCCCAGTACAAAAGAAAGAAAAAGTACAAACCTCAGCAGATCATATCTGGAGAAAGACTGATTGCTTTACTGTAATAATCATGATCATTAAAATCATCATAACTTGGTTGCTTTTCCAAAAACAGCAAAAGAAAAATTAGGTAATTGGACTTCATTAAAAAATTTCTATTCATCAAAGGTCATGATCAAGGCAGTGAAGAGAAAATTCATTGAACAGGAGAAAATATTTGCATATCCTATGTTTGGCAAGGGTGTAATATCTAGAAAATATAAAAAACTCCTACCACTCCACAATAAAAAGACAAGAAGACAGCTAAAGAAAGGGCAGAGGACCCGGATAGCTTTCTCCTGAGATGTACGAATGCTAACGAGCTCATGGGGAGATGCTTTTTCTCAACATCTTTAGTCTCTACAGAAAGGGAAATCGAAACCAGAATGCATACATCTGCACAACCACTAGAATAACTACGATAACAAGGAAATATATTCAGGGCTGGTGGAGATGTGGCAAAATTAGAACCATCTGGTTTTGGTGGGAATGTAAAATGGTACAACCTGTATGCATAACACTTTGGCAGCACATTAATAATTTAAGAACGGAATCACCATATGAACCAGTATTTCATTTCTATTTAGATACATACTCAAAAGAATGGAAACCATGTGTTCAAATAGAAACTTGTACACAAATGATCATACATGTACTGCTCACAATAAAAAGAAAAAAAACCTTGAATGTCCATCAATCAACGATTATGTAAATGAAATATGATCTATAATATTAGACAACATTGGAATAAAACATTGATGCTTGCCACAAATGGATAAATAATGAAAACCTCATGCTAAATGAAAGACGACAGATCCCAAAGGTCTCACA
>NW_004524678.1:3454871-3456668 GCF_000260255.1 Octodon degus
GAGCATTTCCCACGACTCCTGCACTCACAGCTCTGTTCCCTGATCAAGGTGAGCCTCTCCTAAGCCCTTGGTGTCATTTGTTCCCTCTTTCTCATGTTGTCAACATTGTTTTCTTTTCTCTGCTTCCTTCCTTGCAGCCTAACACCATGCACACATTCCAGCACCTCGGAAATGTATCCTCCTTGATGTGTCCTCAAATCCACATATAGCCAGGACCCATGGAAAGCCAGGCTTCATTCATCTTTTCCTGCACACCCTCTGTGACCTGGTGGAACTCTCAGAGCAGGCTTTGAGACATGCGCTGGTTTTATTTCATTTCACTAGGAGGAAAATAATAAGCCCTCCCAGGGTATAAACTCCACGTAGAGGAGCTTTATACATTTGTCACTTGCTGCTCCTGTCACAGAATCTAAAAGAGTACCTCTGCCAGTGTAATGAATATTTATGGAGCTGAAACAGCACCTAAATGATTGGCAAAGCTTTGGGAGCAGAAGAAATTTCAGAAAGGAAGTCCAAGTTCAATGATCTTGACCCACTTAGACACATAACAGTGTGCATTAAACTGAACACATTATCAAACTCCAGTACAGCCATCCTGACTCGGAGATCTGCCACCATTTAGCAGTAATTTCTTTAGGCAGCAACTAGAAACTTGCCTATGACACTTAGGAACCCCTGACTGAAGACAGTCTGGAAGAAAGGCAACCAATCACGATCATCCTTTGTCCCTTTCATTAGAGAGGTATTTTGAGATGGGAAGAAAAATGAGAGAGGATCCTCTTTCATTTTTGTTTCAACACAAATTTGTATTTTAAACTCCCTTTTAAGGGGCTGGGGAGATGGCTCAGTAGAATAAGCACTTGCCTGGCAAGCGCAAGGGCCTGAGTTCAATCCCTGGTTCTGCAAAAAAAAAAAATAAAAAATAAACTCCCTTTTGACAAAGCATTTAAAAACCATATCTAGTGAGCCTTATCTTTCATTTCAAATCTTATTTTAGTAATAGCAAAACAATGATTTTATTTACTTATTTATTGGATGTATCCACAGTTAATTCCCCATCCTAAACAACTCAAAATTAAGACTTCTAAATTTTTTCACCCTTTACTACAGAAGATGAAAAGGACAGATGAGTGTCAAGATTAATTTCTTTTAAATGAGCCTACTTAAGTGGACTGTAGAAGCTCATTGGCAAATTAGCTTGGTGTGCATAGCCTTATTTAAAGCGTTCTGCTTGATTTCCATCATGCCTTTCCTTTGAGTCAGGTATTGGGCCAAGTATATAAGACAAAGCCTGTAATGGTCTAGTGGCTTCATAATATAATGCTTCACTATGTCCACAAGGTCTCGAACACCTGGAACCAAGTCCCATTTTAACTGTATAAGGATTCTCTAAAAGCTAGTACCTTGTGAGATTCTCAAATGCAAACATTTTTCTTCTGTGTGGCCTGACAGCTGGGATACATATTCCCAGAACTGCGTAGGAAATCCATCACACACAATCTCCTCTTGATTTCATTTTACAAAACTTTCAGCTCAATTTCCCTTTGCTTTCTACCATCTTTAAACTTCCAGCTGATTCCATGGGACTTAAAGCACCAACAAAGCACTAGATTTGAACCCAGTAATTGTAAGACTACAGAACATTCTTTCAGGGGAGCTGGCGCACAAAGTCTTCCACTGCAGATATTCAGGGGATTATTTTTCTTGCTAGTCACTGGGACAGCTGTCTGGGAATTTCCCTATGTTTGTCAGAATGGAAGACTTTTGCAAGAAAAATAAACAAATCTTTCCACCCTT
>NW_004524678.1:3457428-3479399 GCF_000260255.1 Octodon degus
AGAGAGAGAGAGAGAGAGAGAGAGAGAGAGAGAGAGAGAGAGAGAACTAATGGATGAGTCATGAGTTCAGCTTGGTGTCAGGACTCAAGATCAATATATAAAAGCCAATTGCACTTCTACACACCACCAACAAATCATCCAACAATGAAATGAAGAAAATGATTTCACTTACAATAACATCAAAGAGAACAAAGTACATAGGACTAAGTTACACAAAAGCAGCACAAGGTCTGTCTACTGTAAGCTATGAAACTTTGTCGAAATAAAATAAGGAAGAGCTAGGTAAGTGGAAAAGCATCCCATGCTCACAAACTGGAAGATTTACTACGAAGACAATGATACTGCCCAAGCTACAGGTTCAACATAATCCCTATCAATACCCCATTATTGATTATTTCTTTGCAGAAATGGACAGACTGATCCAAATTCAGGGGACTCAGAATAGTCAAAACTTTGAATTGTCAAGTCTTGATAATGAAAAATAAAGCAGAGGACACACTTTCCAACTTCAGAGCCAACTAAAAAGCTATAATAATCAAGACAGTTTTGTACTGGTATATAGACATACAGATCAATACAATGCCATTGGGAGTTCCGAAATAAACACTTTTACCTTAATTGATTACTTTATTTTTGACAAGTGTGTTAAGATAATTAAGAGGAAAGAGTAGTCTTTTTGGTAAATTATGCCAGAACAACTGGACATCCACATGCCAGAGAATAAAACTGGACTCGCATCTCACATCATTTATGAAAATAAGGCTGGGCAGGGTGGTACACGCCTGGAATCCCAGCAGGAGGATACCTGTGACTTCAACACCAGCCTGGGCTACAAAGTAAGCTCCAGGATAGCCTGAACTGCATGGAGAGACCCTATCTCAGGAAAACAAAAATTTAAAACAATGAGTTCCACTTGATATCACACGTCAGGATTATCTGATGCCCATAGATATATGCATTCCAGTTGACAAGATCATGAATATACATAAAAATGGCTCTGAAAACTCATTTAAAAGCATCTATAACTATGAAAAAGATAAATGTACAATGTTACTCACTACAGCATTCATAAGAGCAAGGAAATCAAACACCATCCATATGTCTACCAATAACAGGGACTCAGTTGAAAAAATTAGGGTACATTCCCCAGCAAAAATTATACAACTACAAGCACTCAGGAGGCTAAGGCAGGAGGATCCCTGTAAGTTCAAAGCCAGGCTGGGCTCCAAAGTGAGTTCAAGGCAAGCCTGAACTGCATAGTGAAACTCTGTCTCAAAAAGATACACACACCAGAAAAAAAAACTCTCCTCTCTCTCTCTACATATATATATATATATATTATATATATATATATTAGACTAGATGAAAGAACTAAAACTGTAAAGATCTTTGAGGAAAATATAAATCTTCTTGATCTTGGATCAGATAACTTTTTAGACATGACACCAAATTTACAAGTTACAAGAGAAAAAACAGACAAGTTGGACTTCATCAAAATTAAAACTGCTGTGCTTCAAAAAACACCATCATAAAAGTGAAAAGACAACCCACAGAGTGGGGGACAGTACTCTCAAGTCATATATCAGTGCAGAGACTTATATCCAACATGTATATTCTTACAATTTAATAATTAAAACCAACCTAAACAATCCAATAAGAAAATGTACAAAATTCCCAAGAAATTAAAAAAATAGACATAGACCTTATAGCATTCACAAAGTTAACTCAAAATAGATCATCAATCAAAATGGAAAAAGCAAAAATATAAAATTTCTTGAAGACAGAAGAGTAAATCTAGATAACCTGCAATGCCAGGATAACATTTTAGGGACAGCACAAAAAGTCTGATCTAAGAAAGAAATAACTGATAAATTAGATTTTATAAAAATTAGAATTTCTGTGAAACACACTGTCAAGGAATGAGAAGACAGGATATAGATCAGGAGAAAATATTTACAAAAGTATACTTGATATAGATTTATCCAAAAGACACAAGAAACTCTTAAAACTCAACAATAGAATGTGAGCTGCCTAATTTAAAAATAAGTATGATACCTAAACAGACACCTCACCAAAAAAGTGTCCAGATGGCCAATAAGCACATACAAAGGTCCTCAATAGCACGGTCTCTAGAGAATCACAGGTGAAGACAACCATGGCACACTTGTAATGGCCAAAATCCAAAAAACAACATCAAGTGTTGGCAAGGTTGTAGAGCAAGAGAACTCTCATTCATTGCTAGCTGGAATTCGAAATGGTACAGTTACTCTGGAAGACAGCTTGGCAGTTTCCTATAAAACTAAACATGCACTTACATAATTTGGCAAGTGCACTTCTTGGTATTTACCCAAAAGCACTGAAAACACATTTACACAAAGACGTGTAAAAACACATGATGTTTATAGCAATTTTATTCACAATTACCAAAACTTTAAAGCAATAAAGCTTTCCTTCAGGAGGTGGATGAATAAACTGTGCTACATTTAGACAATGGAATATTTTTCAGCAATAATAAGACATAAGCTATTAAGCCATAAGAAGATATAGAGGAAATGTAAATGTACACTACCAAGTAAAAGAGCCTAATGTGAAAAAATTATATACTGCATAGATCTAACTAGATGGCAATGTGGAAAAGGCCAAACTACAGAGACAAAAGAAAGATCTGCACTGGAGAAAGAGGGGTAAAGAGGTGGAACACAGAAGATGTTTAGAGCAGTGAAACTACTCTGGTGGTGCCCCAATGGTAGATAGGTGTCATGACATTTGTGTAAACACTAATGTGAACGTTGGACCTTGAGCGATGATAACGCGTCCTAGCCATGTACCTCTCTGACAGAAGATGCTGGAGGTGAGGGAGGCGCGCATGTGTGAACATATGTGGAAGGCATACTTGCTGCTCCATTGTGCCGTGAACCCAACGCAGCTCTAAAATGTAGCCTATTTTCAAATAAACTCCTCCAAATATATTTTAAAACTCCATTATGTCTCACTCCGTCATGCAAAATGTTCTCTGACAACTGTTCAGCTGCATTATGAATGAACAGAATTAGAAAGCAACATAACAAGTTTTGAAAATACGGATAGAGGATTTGAATAGACATTTCTCCAAATGAGAGATAGAAATAGCCAATAAGCACATAAGATACTCAGTATCACTAATTACAAAATAGATTCAGATCAAAGGGACTATGAGAGACCATGGTACATCCACCATGATTGCTTAAAATTTTTAAAAAGGTTAAAAAAAAAAAAAGATACAGGCTGGGGATACAGCTCCGTGGCACAGTATCTGCCTGGCAAGATGAAAGTCCTGAGTTCAATTCCAGATGCCACGAAAATAGATAAACAAACCAAGCACAATAAAGGGTAATAATAAGTGTTGGCAGGATGTGGAGAAACGGAAACCCTCCTAGGTCACCAGTGAGATTGTCAAGTGACATAGCAACTTTAGAATATAGTCTGGCCATTTCTCCAAAAGCAACGTGTGACTCAGCAATTTCTTTCCACAGCCATAGAAAATGTATGTTCGCACCAAGATGAGCGCATGATTGTTCAGAGCGAGGTTGGTAGCCCAGTAGTAGAAACAACACGAACGTCTACCCTATGGTGAATGAAACGAAATGTGATCTATCCACACAATGGGATTTGATTAATCCATTGTTACAGAGGAAAGAGGAGCCGAGTCATACGTTTGATCCTTGCGGACATTTTTCCAAGTCAAAGAAGCCAGTCTCAAAAAACCACATGTGTCAGAAGAGGCAAATCTATAACAACAGGAAGTGGTTGAGTGGTTGCTTAGTGACGGGATGGGGCCAAGTAGGGTAACGACTGCTGAACGGTGCAGTTTCTTTCTGATGAAAATGTTTTAAAATTGACTGTAGTGCTAATTGCACCTGTCTGCGACCAGACAAAAGTCACCACACGTTAAGTCAGCAGGAGTCCTGTTCGAGGGGGCCCATGAGCGAGACTTCATCTGCATTTACAGTCACTGCCCATTACCTTAGAAGGTTCCCCTCCTGTCAGATCTGCGGTGACTTTAGATTCTCAAAGGAACAGAAGCCCTTCCTGTGAACGGCCCTATGAGAGATCCAGCGTGTGTGTTTCTTTCTTTTTTATTATTTGCTTTGTTTTGTTTTGTTTTGTTTCTTTGAATCATCCTGAAAACAGCCCCCGCCCAAGGCCCTCACCCCTTGGGTCTGTGGAAAACTTGACCCTGGTGCCAAAAAAGCTGGGATGCAGAGGGCGTATATATAAACATATACTTTATATATGTTTTTTATACTTTATATAACATATATAAAGTATATTTCAATGATGTGTGTTTTTTAAAGTGGGGCTAGAAAAATGTTGGCACAAAACAGATCATTTCAAGCCCTGTAGACTATAGAGGGATTGAATTTCTCTGACCTCAATCAAAAAATGACCTAATGGGTTCAAAATGTTTTCTTTCTCCTTTTTCCCCCTCCAGTTCCTTGAATCTTGGAAGAGAAACTGTCAGAGACAGAAATAACATAGTTCCTGGGCATGAGTAACAGGTGGGCTTCTGGTACGAGGGCATGAGCAGTGCCCTGCTCTTCCTAAGCTCTGAAGCGAGGTCTTATTTTCTCTTGAGCACCACTGTGGGTCAACAACACTGCCTGGAGCTGGGGGGCTGTGGCCCTTGGCAGGAACTTCTGGTTTGACATGGGTGCCTGCTCCAACACCTAGAATGATGAACTTTGTGTAAACCAAGCAAGAAATCAGAACTTTTGGGGTCACACAAATGCCCTTGCTGCTCAGCTGAAGTTCAGGCCTCTGTCCAGCTGCCTCAAGCCCCACTTCTGGTGGTGGCAAGTATTGATTTCTCTCACCAAAAAGCAATTACTCACACATTCTGGAGGGTTGAGATTTTCAGAAGGAGAGTGACACTGTGATAATCTCTTTAAATAGAATATGATAGAAGGAAAATCTCCAATATGAGTGCTGGGGACAGGGGACAAGTGACAGGTGCATAGACCTGGTGGGTATTCAGAATAGGAAAGGTGGAAAGATTTTTAAAGGCAAGCTGCTCAAATTACAGCTCAGAAAAGAACTCCCAGCAGTCAGGATCTGCACTCTTTCCCAATAAAAGTCCAATCATCACAAGGAGCGACTCATGCCTGAGCCTGCAGCACAGCTGTGACTAAGTGGTGAGTACTGGTGACTCAGTCCCATGCTACCATGGCTAAAGCAAGAAAAGCCCTCCTTTCTTAAGTACTGATATGGTCTGGATTATAGCTGCATTTGCAAAGGAGTTGGTTTGAACATGCTGTTCAAGAAAACATAACTTGTGAGGAGCCTTGGGAATGAACCAAGATCTGCAGCCATTTGCCCTGTGTGGACAAGCCCCTGCTGATGACCAGGACAGGGACGGGGAACTGTGAGCTCCTCCACAAACTCGCCCTCTGCATTGTGGAAGGAGCTGGAAGACTTGCCTCACCCAAGCTCAACAATCAGTCAGCCCAAAGCAGAAAAGTAGGTTCTTCCCAGCCTGCAGAGGGGCTGAACCCCGCTTCCTTCATCATACCATCCTCCTGGCAGTCCAGCTGCAGTTGAGAGAGATTACGGGGTCTACATTGAGGAAAGAAACCCACAGGGAAAATGCCAAATATGTAGAGACAGGGATTTGGGGGGCAGTAGCTCAGCTGAGACCCAGGGTGCCCTCTGCAAGCAGAGCCGAGGCAGCAGTGCCAGTGGGTAACTTTCCATTAAAGAACACGGAACCCGAGGAATGGCCCATGCCAGCCCTGAGCCCAGAGCCTTCATTGGTGGAGTTCAAGAAGCAGAGTCTGTTTTCTTTTTCTAACTTTACAAAGTCTTATTTCATTAATTAATTACAGAAGAAATAAAGGAAGAAAGGGTTTTCAGAACAACATATCAAACTTAGGGAAGGCAATGGAAACATTCCTAAATGAGATGTTCATATCTCTGAATGCCCACACACAAAACAGAGCAAACTCACATACATGAAACTCAGTGATGTACCTGAGGATCCCAGGCAAACAAGGATTTAAACCCAAAGCCGGCACAAAGAAAACAATAAAGATCAGAAAAGAAATCCATGATGTTGATGAAGTTTCTTTTCTAGACAATGGAATTAGAGTGTGAACCAGGTAGACATGTAGAAGATGATTATGTCCAAGCTTCCAATTTGGCAAACTTTGGTAGCAAGTCAGACATTACCCAGGGAAGAGGGGCGCTGTGGTCTCCCTGCTTCAGGCTGCCATATACAACACCTATGTGCTGCTCAGACTCTGAGCTGTTTAGGAAAAATTGTTAGACTGTTGGGGGAAACACATACAAGTGTAATGCAGAGCCCGTTTTATAAAAAGGTAACTTTTCTGTGAATCAAATCATCCTAACATATAAATCCTTGTAATTACCAGCAATTGCCATTGGCCCTTAAGTGAATAGTCTCCTGCCATCACCCTGTCCCTTTTTCAGAAAGAATCTCAGCAGAGCAAGAGCCTAAATCTTGCCCTTGGTTACCTAGCAGTGTGATTCTTCTAAGTGGTGGGTGCTCTCTGAGTTGGGTTATACTTAGGTAAAATCAAGAAAGTGGCAAAAGGTATTTAAGACAAGAACATTGTGAACACAGGGGAAACATAAATAGTTATGTTAGTGACTAAATAATTTCTAGATTCTTCTAATAATTGTTAAACTTTTCAGAGTAATCTAACAGCTGTGTTATAGTTGTCAGATGGCTGGGTGGCATTTACACTATTTTCTGAGGTTCTACTAAGAGCCAGGTGGAATGCTAGGCATGGATTGAGGAGGATGTACACAATGGAGCTGAACGGGCTTTAGGATAGCCTAAGGCCGAACTCCGTCTCCTTGCTGCTGTCCCTGTGGAGATTTATTTGTTGTTTATAGCAATGAAAGCAAGGGTAGGACTTACGCAAACTCAGATTATAGTAATATTAAAACTCAGATGTTAGACGTTACTAGAGACAATTAATTTGTTTAAAGGTTAAAGGTCGATTCTGAAGAAAGCCTGAAAACATAAAACTTCAATTGTGTTTGTCATATGCTTCAAGATGTCAACAAATACTCATTGAATTTCTACTCAAGTTCAAGGATGGTGTATAGAAGCATATATGATATGTAGTACATATACAAATAAAAAACAAGCAATATAAACTAATTAATACAGAATACAGTTGCTGATTTTTGCCAGTCTTTTTTTTTTATTTTTTTTTTATTTTTGCCAGTCTTACAGTTCACAGCCATCCTATGGTTGTAAATGACAAGTAAACATGTTTCCGATATGAGTATTGGTTAGTAGTTTTGTTTAGGTCACCAAGGTGGAAGTAGAGAAGTAGTCTTTGTCATTAGGGGCTTAAAGTCATTCACACACACACACACACACACACACACACACACACACGCACAGTTCAACAGTCCAATGTATCTAATAGTGTCCAAATGAATGGTACCTCAAAGAGTAATGTAGGATTTACAAGAAGGAAAGTTGCAAAAGCCTTCACAGAGCACTTCATGAAGGAAGGGGGAGAACTGATCTTGTGCCTAGAAAAAGAAAAGGTTTCATTTGGGTGGAGAAGAAGGGAGGAGCTATCCTAGGCAGACTAGGAGAGATGTCCCGAGAGAGCAGACCCAGGCAACTATGTCCTACAAGTAGTGTGGGTGCAGGATGGGACAAGTGTCATGGGCCAGAGTGAGGACAGCTTTGAAAACCCAGCCAAAAAGATGGATAAAATTCCACATGAGAAAATCTGAAAATGATTACAGAGTGAAATACAAACTTTGTCCTCTAGAGTTAAGATCCATGCAGATGGATTATGAAATATATATACAAAACAAAAATTGTATTAGTGGAAATCATGTTGTATGTCAACACTTTCACCTGGTTGGAAAGCTATCAGGCAATGGTTTCTATGAAGATAGTAGTATGTAATGAGGATCTGTGGAGGCAGGGGTGGGGAAGGTAGTTTGCTCATTTTCTTCAATCCAAACAGATGTAATTGCAGTCAACCAAATCACAAATAGAGCCCCAGACTCAACCCAATTCAATCTACCAGAGTATGAAGATATATATTTAGAAAATGACAAATGTGATAATTTGCTTCACCAAAGTACCTATTACTTTATTAAACACATTTATAATAAAATTCCCACCCACAAATTATTTTTTCAAGCGTTCGAACAGTGGATTCAATGCTGGATGAATGCATTTTAGTAACTTCTTGAACAAAGGCCCAGAGAAAGAAAGATGAGTGATTCTGACAGATATTCACTGATGTGCTGATACACATTTAACACTTGACTGAAAAAAGCAGCATATACTTATTAAAAATTTTGCTCTGCTAAAGGAGGTATAACACACAGATGTGTGCTAGTGCAGGCAATACGAACTATTTACTGTACAGAGTGCGACTCGGTTGACTGTTGCCAGTCATACTCCCAGAGCCAACCCACGGCTGCAATGGACCAACTAATATTTTTCTGATATGAATATTGGTCGGTATTGTTATATCACCAAGAAAAAGGGAACTAATACAGACCATGTTGGAAGTCTACCTGCTTGACAATAACACCAAATGATTCTTTGCTGAAATGGATAATGTTGAACACTAGAAGAGGCCAATGTCATTGAGTTTTTTTGGCTCTGCATTTGGTGATAACTATAGCTATAGTACCTTCTTTTTTTTGAATGTTTTCTTTTAGAATAAGTTAAATACAACACTACAGCTTGAATTTTGAGTGTCCCTAAGAGGATTGTGGGACCCCGGTCTCTTCTTCCTTCTTTCCTGGCCATAGGGAAAGCAGTTTGCTCTACCATATGTTGGGAAGGACCACAAGACATTTAGGTATCCTCAGAGTACAGCTGAAAGTACAATGTAGTAATTACGTAATACGTGAAAGCGCTGTGGGGGGCAGAGCACATACTTAGCATCTGTGAAGCTCTGGGTTCTATGCCAGCACCCCCCAAAAAAAGCTATATTCCCCTTCTTTAGCATATAATTTAGTTGTAGGTTTATGTAATTTAATAGCATCTATATTTAAGAACTAAAGGGTTTCAGGACAAACAAGCCCTAAACATTTAAGCTTGCACTTCGAAGTTAAGGAGAGACCACTGCAGTATCTCTGACTGAGGCCAGATGGCCCATTCAGGGCAACTTGTCACATGCTGGGATGCGCACTGAGAGCTCTCTTTGATCCTCATGGTCTGGCATTTTTTTTAGTCACAGGAAATGTGCACTTGTAACCAGAGCAAGGAGTGAGAGTGGTTGTGCAGGTCCTTGACTATCAATTATGGTAGCACCAGGGTGCCTTTCCCAGGTGAAATGTGTAAGACATGTGTCCCTGGAGGTAGAGTCAAGTGGGATAAGGCAGCAGGATGAGGGAGCAAAACCCCCAACTTTAGTCATTACTTGCTTAGGGAGAAATTCAGGAAATTCTTCCTGACCCATTAGTGTGAGATAATCGTTGGTAGGTATGTGTTAAGTGCACAGGTTAAAAGCAGTATTGGAGAAAGTTATTACCTGACACCTGGATGACAGTAGCTATCTCTTCTTGCTTTATGAAATGACATGCAAATATATGTATGCATGTGTGTGAATATGTATACTTTTAATTTCTGTAGTGTTTATTGAATGACAGACATTTTACATGCATTAACATGTATCAATTCATTTGATCATCCCAACAACCCTATGCAGGTATTATCATTATTATTATTCTCGTGGTATAGATGTGTAAGCTGAGATGCTGAGAAATTAAGAACCTTGCCCAAGATGCAAAAGAAAGTAAGAAGCACAGCCGGGACATACAGCCGAGGAGCCCAGCCCCATGCTACGTACTCTGCTTCCATGTTCAGTGCAAAGACATGAGGTACCACATCACTAGGTGTTTGGGACAGTCCAGCAGCATGCGCCACGGTCGTTCGTCTTGTGGGTCTGCATGTGTCTGCATGTGAGAGGGCAGGGCCTGGGCTAGGATGTCCTCTAGCTCTGAGCTACAAGAGCACAAGGAAGCGGCTGCCTCTGCCCAGAAATCTTTACTTGATGGCTTTTGGGACTGGCGGCAGTATAGGGGTAGGCATAGTGGGTGACTTTCCAGTGTTTCCTTGGAGCTCTTTGAGTGACTAGCTCATATCTCCTTGCACTGAAATGGTTCCCTTCTATTCTGCTCTGATATAAAAGAATCATGGGCTGCCAGAGCTATCCGACGATTTCCTTTCTGTGTCTGAAGTTAGAAAAAGTAGACCCCAAGACCAGTGAGATGTTGATGTTTATGGAGGAATCAGAAGCCTGCCCATGTCCATGCCCCTGTAAACATGGTATGCTTGGAAGTCCAATATAGACGAGCAAGGCCACTGCCTACAGCTAGGTGGGGGACACTGGTGTTTTGTCTCCTGGGACCTCATTAGTGGGCTCCAAGAAACCTTCTGGCACATAGGAGTTTCGTGGCCCAGATGGAAGATTTCAGAGCTCACTAACATTCATTTTACGGCTGAACCCTGAGCAACTAAGAGGTGAAGTGACTTCCCCAAGGTCACACAGCAGGCACAAGACATGCTAGAATCTGCCAGTTGTGGGTGCTCCGAGGACTTTGTGCATCACAGGGCAGTGTTACTGACCTTGGGACTTCCAGAAAGAGAGACCACAAGTCACTCTCCCATCGGCTGGGTGACCCAGGGCCTGGCAGGAGGAACTGCCAACTGCTGACCAGCCCACAAGTCCTGTGGAAGGGCTCCTTCCTGTTTGTTGAGCCCGAGGCCATAACCAGGATGGTGTTCTGCTGTAACAGACATCTTGTTTGTGCACGCCTCGCCCACCTCCATAAAGGTGCACCCGCCTTCCCTCTGTGCCTAGCTCAAAGGTGTAGTCACATTTATTGTCATAAAACTATAGCGCATAAAATCTATAAAACCATTCAAATGGGCTCTTGGCAATGAACAGACAATCGCTGCGGAGCGCAAAGAACCACTAAATGTATCGTAGAGGTTTTCATATTCATGCAAGCTGCTACTCAAGGGAAGAGTTCCTGGAGACCCCTTCGGGGATCCAAGAGTGCTTCCATGGGGAGCAGGAAGAGGAGGAGAGAGCGCCGCTTTCCTTGTGGCTCTGTCTGTCTATTTGTCCTCCCACCCAAATATTTACACAGGGTTCACTCTTGATTACTTACTTGGCTAGTAGTAACCTGTCTCTTGCCCTCAATTCTGGACATTTGGGGATAAGCTGTCTGGCCCTCTCAGGCTTCAGTTTATCTATTCATGGGAAGAGCCAGTCTGAATGTTGTCTTGAGGAAGATGTTGAGTTAATGTTTATAAACCACGGCGATGTTCTCAGATGAAAGATGTTCAGAGAGTACAAAAATACTTCGCTGTGATGATTAATGCATCTTCCTTGCCAACCAGATTATTTAAATGATGGAACGGCAGCTACTATTTTAATCATATAGAGTCTTTCTGAAGTTTCAAAGCACTTTTCCGACTCTAAATCACAGCAAGTACTATTTAATCCCCACTTTAGAGGTGGAGACGTTGAATCACAGAGATGCATGTGCCTTACCCATGGGCAGGGGTTAACTTGTGTCGTGGCTAAGGGGCCCGGTTTATTTTTTCCCTCTGTTCTAGGATGGTGAAACATCTTGTGCTGAAGATTTCTGCCTGGAGGAAGATGCAGAGCCACAGGAAACTTGTTGAGTCCCTGCACACAGGAAATGGAGATATGGTCCCTGTTCTCACAGCCTCGGACAGGCATCACAGTGTATAAGGTGCTGAGTGCACAGTCGATCCACATGTGGACAGTTTGTCTAGGAGGCTTCCTTTGGGCTCCTTTGGAAGCAGATGCCAAAGCAAGGGTTCTTTTGGAGGAACTCAATTAGGGGACTCAGAAAAGTGAGCTGAGAGAAGGGAGCCCAGCAAGGCTCCAAATGAAGAATTGGTAGCAGGAGGGTCCCTGAGCACTGAGGAGAGGGAGTGCGCGGAGAGCAGGGAGCAGGGTCTGCTGGGCCCTGTAAGAGACACCAGTGTTGTTTGGGCCTGGCGTTGCTCAGCTGTCCAGCTGTGGGGTTCAGCCTGTGGAGCACAGCCCTCTGCATGTCCTGGTCAAGAAGGGAAGA
The DNA here is from genome assembly GCF_000260255.1 of Octodon degus. Lineage (NCBI taxonomy): Eukaryota > Metazoa > Chordata > Mammalia > Rodentia > Octodontidae > Octodon > Octodon degus. The sequence goes on from NW_004524678.1 coordinate 3,469,537, forward strand.
TCAACCCAGAGCTTGTTCTCTGACTTGTACAGAAGACCTTGCTCCCTGCTCTTGGTCCTTTGGGTCCTCAAATAGATGGCACCTCCGAAGTCTTCTTCTGGACCTTGCCCTGCTCCCCGTAGGACTCCCAGATTGCTCCTCTGACACACAGTTGTGTTAACTCACCCAACTCCTCAAAAAGACAAGTTCCTGAGCATGGAGTCTCTACCTACCAGAGAAGTTCTCAGCTGACACATGCGACCTTCTTCTAAAAGAGTAAAACTAATAAATCTTCTCTAGTTTGCAACTCTCCCTTTAACACAAGTGTTTGGGAGAATGTGTAAACAAACACACACCATAGTCCAGAAGACCAGTGTGTACCGATGACGTCAGGGGTCACCACACAACTGGTACACAAGGAAGGGAGGTCTACCAGAAGGCCATGTGTTGGGGTTAAAGTTAAGCAGCACAAAGGGGAATGCAACATGAGCAAAGAGAGTCTTTGAACACAAATCTGCAAGTCATTGTCCCTTCCACTTGTACTTTTTAAGTCTGTGTCTATCATCTACCCAGGCATCCATCATATAGGACTGAGTGTTTTTATATGAAGCACAAGGAAGAAAAAGCAGAAAAATCTTTGCTGTGTGATAACCTTTGTTGTCATAAGAATAAAAAAATAATCCAAAAGTGAGATCAGTAAATCTGGAGGGAGAGAATAGTATGGATGGAAAAGGCCTTTTTATGCCCATAGCAAGCCCTCACCCCAAGAGATATCAAATGAAGTTCTAGATAATTCCTCCTAGACAATAACTATGGCCTAATGATAACATGACAATTAAAGTCATTTTTTGAGTGACCACTATGTGCACTATTCTACAGCCTTTAGAGATAATAACATTTGATTTTATTTTATTAATTTTATTGAGAAATAAATAGTAATGAGATAGTTTCAAAACAAGTTAATAGGACAGTTACAATAATTTATACATTGCATATTGTTGTCTTCATAGTGATTATTCATTGTATAACATGCAGACATGATATCCTGTCCAACCACTATCAGTACAAATCTTTCTTCTCATTGAATTAAGAGAAAGTAACTATATATCTATCCTAACTATTTTGTATATACAGATACAAAATGGTCCTTCATTTGTATCCCTCTTTTTTGTTTAGTTTTGTCAGAGATGGGTGTTCCATTGCCATTTAAATATTGTAGGTGCATGAATTCAGCAAAATAATCCAATAAAGTCCAGTAGTCCATAATAGTAGTAGGTTATCCACAGGACTGGCAATGTCAGAATTTGTTGACTTGAGCTTTTACAGCTCAGCATAGTCATGTGGCTTTACTTTTTATACCTTGTTTTTAAACTTTTCTGATGGATGGTTAAGACCAAGATAAAGCAAGACCTATATAACGAGAAATGTAACTTTTGTATCTGACAAGGTCAGTCAAATCCCCTTGTTTTGTTTTGTTTTTTTTTTTTTTAAAGGGAGTAATAAATGAAAACAAGAGACAAGAAAAAAAAGATAATAACATTTTGAATCTTCATAGTTACATTTCCCTCTCCAGTTTATCAGAGGAAAGGTCAGAGACCAAAAAGTAGACTTTTACCTTGCAAGAGAGAGAGAGAGGTAAGATATTATCAAGAAAGCTGGATTCAGAGTCCACGCTTTTAATCACTACATTGTATGGCTATGCAAACTATGTGTATCCACTTGCATACTTTTGTACATCGTGTGTGTGTGTGTGTGTGTGTGTGTATGTGTGTGTAAAAATGGACAACCATAAAGTGACAAGACACATACATGCATGGTCTAATCCTCTAACCCTCTAACCCACTGGGTCCTTTCCTACAGCCCACATCTATTTGCAGGCTTCATTCCTAACATGAGCAGCACAAAGTAATCTACAAAGCATGCTTGGATTGTGTTTGCAATTGCCATAAGCTTTCTATTATGTATATTTTATTGTGCAAAATTCGGTCAACATTATTCTTACAGAGTAACTTTCAGGCACATGACATTGGGCATGGAAGGCTTTAGTAAATCTGCTCTTAAGCTCGGGGCGGGCCTCCATTGCAGGTGTGCATATGTTCAGTAACTCACTTTATAATCAAGATGTAGGCCCCAGGCGCCTCCGTGACACAGGTGTGAGATGACAGTTTACGGGGGATTTTCAAAGCAAACAATTTGAGAAAGACCTTGAGGCTGTTGCCCACCTATTCTGCATCACAAAGACCAGAAGGTCAGTGAGAACAGGCTGGCCAGGCAGCCAGGCAGTACACATAGATGGAGGCACAGTCATGTGGACAGCGTTGTGTTAGACTGCAAGGTGGCACTAGTGCAGATTTCTGTCTTCCAGAGGGCACAGCCTGGTTCACCATCCATGACCACAGATGATGGCTGTCCAGCTCTGTTGGCCACTGCCCTGGGTACTTAGTCGGTGCTACCCAGGACCTCAGAGGGCCGCTTACCTGCTGGCTGCTCCTGCTTTGCCCCTCCAGAGCTGCAACTCTCATACCGGTTATGCACTGGGAATCAGCACAATGGTCTATTTTTATAGAAATGCTCCCTATTCAAAACAACTTAAAGGTTATTTCCCTAAGGTATTAGGGACATAGATAGACAGACAGACAGACAGACAGACAGACAGACAGACAGACAGATAGATAGATAGACAGACAGATAGATAGATAGATTTTTCAATTCACTAATTTCAATTTTGCTTTTTCTCTCATATGGTCAAATAGCTTGCATGAACATATCATCTTGCTTACTTATTTATGTTTTTATGAATCTATATGCCCTTATTGTTGAAAAATTTAAAACCCAGATCAATTAAACATGTATTGTCCTAACTCCCTGAGATAACTGCCACTTACATTTTGCTGTGCTGTTGTATGGTTTTTGCTGTGCAACACAAGGGACTTTGTTATGCTGTGCTGTGCAGGCCATCTCTACAGCCCAGCTTTGTCCATTTGCAAGTGGCCCCTGCACAGGTGCCATACTAATCCCCCCACCCTGGCCCAATTGCACACACACGCTGCAGAAGTCAGCACTCTACCTAAGGGTTTTCATTATGTACTGAATTTTCAATGTCTATTATACTTTAACTTTGCCCATACCAGGATTTCTCTTTGGTCCGAGTCCTCCAGGCCAAGTCTAATTTGCTCAGGTTGCTGGAGAAATTTCCATCCCAGGAAGCATTTTCAATTCAGGGGGAAAGGCAGCATTCTCTTTGCAAATCCCCAAAGGAGAACTCTTGTGCAAATTTGTCCAATCTATGATTTTGTGATGATGCCGAGATACAGATTCTTGAGGCTGGATTTTAAATTCATGCTCCATTTCTTAGAGCACTTTCTAAAAGAAGCGCACGTGGAGACACACATTCTCATTATAACATGACTATGGCCTGAGCATGGTGCTGTGGGGTCTTATAATAGCCACATGATGGACAGGAATCTAAACAATAAGCTAATTGAAAAGCTTAAAACCCATTTGCAAAGGCTCAGTTTAAATCACCCATCATGTTGTTATTTTACTCTTGTCTCTGCTCTTCCGATTTCTGTCTTCACATAAAACTAAAGACACAGAAAAGATGCAACTGAGAAAAAGATGTTTGCATGTCACTTATAGCCTAAAAATTTTGAGATCAAGACCAGCTTATTTTCTGGCTTTTAGAAATAAGACATTTTGCCAAGGAATCTATTTATGATTTGATGCATGGTCTTGCTTAAATCACTATTATGTATATTTAAGCAACTTAAATCTGCTAAAAAAAAAATCTAAGGAAAAGCTAAATTAAGAATTCTGCCTACTCATTTTACATTTTCAAAAACCGAATCATCTAAATGATCTTTAATCTTAGTATATTTTAATGATTACTGTATTTAGAATGATTACTGCATTTAAAAGTATTCATTCTATACTCCACACAATACTCTACATTTTTTGCTACATTTTAAATGAATTAATCAGACTTGTCCAATCCTAAAAATTCATTACATATAATTATTAATTCTTCTCTTTGCAAGTTTATCTTTGTATGTTATAGGAGAGGAAAAAAATTAGGGTTGAAATAAGCAAGATCTGACCATTCTGCAATATATATTAAGCTTTCTACATTCTGGGTTCTAGACCAGGATGAAAGTTCAGTGATTCATGGTCTCTATCCTGGATGAGCCAGAAACAGAGTAGAGTCTTGGTATCTTCTGTGGAATAGATAGGAGACTGGTACCCCACGTGTTTCATGAATAAGAGAAAGATCATTCATTACCTGAGAAATGTAAATTAAACCAGCACTGAGATTCCATCTCACTCCAGAAAGAATGGCTGTCATCAAGAAGTCAACCAATAACAAATGCGGGAGAGGCTGTGGGGAAAAAGGAATCCTTCTCCATTGTTGGTGGGAGTCTAGGCTGGTATAACCACTGTGGAAATCAGTGTAGAGATTCCTCAGAAAACTAAGATTGGAGGTCCCATTCAACCCAGCTATTCCAGGAGAACGGAAAAATCATACCACAGGGATATATGTGTGCCCAAGTTTATACCAGCACAATTTGCCATGCTAATCTTGGGAACAACCCAAATGCCCATCAGCTAAGGAAAGGATAAAAAAGATGTGGTATTTTTATACAGTGGAGTATTACTCAGCTATAAAAAAGATAAGCTTGAGGCTTTTACAGGTAAATGGATGCAACTGAGACCATACTCATAAGTGAAGCAAATTAGCCCCATCTGTGTAAATATTGTATTGTCTCACTAGTGTAAGAATCTGAAAGACTAAATGAAATCTGAATGATATAATAGATACTGTGAAAGGGAAAGAGAAGGACAAACTTGGATGGAGAAAAGTACAAAAGGGAGGGAGGGAGGAAGGGAGAGAGAGAGAGAGAGAGAGAGAGAGAGAGAGAGAGAGCAAGCGACTAAATGGAGGCCAATGGATTGGCATCTACAAAGCGCACAGTGCAATTCTCTGAATTTGGCATCCTGGGATACTAATTCATCATATCACAGAGTCTCTTGAGTGAAAATTTATAATCTCCAAACAGCCCTTGAAAGGCTCTCTCCCCTTCTTCTTTTGGTTAGATTGAAGACCTACTTCTTGGCCAGGGTTTTTGCCTTTGGATTTCTTAACCTGCCTGCTTCTATCAACAAAGCAATGCTTCTCTTCCATGAATTTAAATAAAAATGACAGCAGCCCTTGTTCTTATGAATGTGCACTTTCTGTTGGAAGATAAAAGACAAATACATTTTCTGAAGCTTCTGGTGCATTGTGTTTCACAGGGTCTGAGGCACACCACAGAGAATACACAGATAGCATTTCTTTCAATTTTTATACTCTAATTTCATTTAACTTCTTATATTCCATTATAATGAAATTTCTCTAAAACAAATATAAACACTTTGACTCGGTTCTGCTTCAATACGTTTATGTCTGTCCTTTCATGATGCCAATTTTTAAACCAATCTTATGGAGCTGTGCCTTATAATAAATATCCCCTTGTTGGCGCACATTTCACCATGTGTTACCTCTGTATAGCCATGACCACCATCAAGCTTTGGAGCATTTTCACCATCTGAAAAAGTTCCCAAAACCTCTTTGTAGTGACACCCTCTCCTCCTCCAGCCTCAGATGCCTGCCAATCTGTTTGCTGTTATTATAGACATTTTGCCTTTTTTTGACATCATAGATACATGTTCTTTTACAGATATATATATATATATATATATATATTATTAATTTTATTGAGAAATAAGTAGCAATGAGACAGTTTCAATAATTAATCAGTAAGACAGTTTCAATAATTAATACATTGTATATTGTTGTCTTCGTAGTGGTTATTCATAGCACAAGATGTAGACATGATATCCTGTCCAAACACTATTAGTATAAATCTTTCTTCTCATTGAATTAAGAGAAAGTAGCTGTATATCTACCCTAACTATTTTGTATATACAGGTATACTGTTTGTTTGTTTGTTTTTGAGATAAGGTCTTGCTGTGTAATTCAGGCCGGCCTTGAACTCACAATGTGGCCAAAGTTGGCCTGAAATTCATAGTGATCCCCCTGCCTCAGCCTCCTCAGTGCTGGGATCACAGGTGTGCACCACCACACTCAACTTTAGGAAGTTTTTGATCAATAAAATGTTTCTGCTATTTATCCATGTTGTTGTACAAATGAATAATTCACTCACTAAATGTAGAATTTAATTTCATTGTATGAATATATAAGAAAATATATAATTCATTTACTTTTTGATGAACATTTATGTCATTTCTAGTTTAAGGTAATTTAGGATATGCTCCTATGCACATTCATGTTCAAATTTTTATGTAGGATTATTTATTTATTTATTTAGGTACTGGGAATTAAACTCATGACCTTGTGCTTGCTAGGCAGGTGCTGTGCCACTGAGCTACATCCCAGCTCCCTGGATTTTCATTTATGGTGAATAAAATACCTAGGAGTAGAATTCTGGATCACCAAGCAATATCTGATTTATTTCAAAAGAAACTATCTCTTTTCCAAAATGGTTGCACTATTTTACATTCCTATTAGCAATGTATGAGAATAGGAATTGTGCTACATCATTTCTAATTTTAGCTGCGCCAGTGGGTGTGGAATGGCATTTCATTGTAGTGTATAATTTGGATTTCCTTCATGACTAATGTGGTTGACCATTTGTATGCGTGTTTATTAGCTTCTCAGATATCTGTTTTTGGTAAAGTATTCCTCAGTTATTTTATCAAATTTTAAATGAGATTGTCATTTTACTATTTAGTTTTAGAAGATCTTTTTATATTTGGAGATAAATCCCTTGATCGATACATGCTTTGTAGAGATATTTTCCCATTCTGCAGCTTGCCCCTTTATTTCCTTGATAGTATCCTTCCCAAAACACAGGTCTCTGGAAAGATCATTCTTTAGTAAACTATGGGCACAGCTGTTTGCTAGTGAATGGTGCTTAAAATTCAGGGCCAAGGCTAATGACAGTACCCATTTCACAGTGATTAATTAAATATCTTAGGCAGGGCCCCAGGGTGTAACTAAAGCACAAAACCCACCAGAAATAGCACACTCCACCCATTGTGTGTCCCTAGAAATGTCTACCTTAAGGTCCATTTTCATTCCTTTCTTATTTCTCCACTGCTTCACCATAGAAAGTCTTCCTGCACAAGAAGGGTCAGCAATGAACACAAGCACTAGTTCATGACGGTGAAACGGTCACCAGGACCTTATTGCATTGGAAGAAGTAATTTAAAATTGGATCTGTTCTGGATTTCAGATATAACAGGAACCTCCAAAGCTACTTTAAAAAAATACAGATGCAAGAGAGGAAAGCTCTATCAGAATACCACATATTAAATCTTTTAGTTTACTATTAGTAAAAAAATAAAATGAACACTTTGTGGGCAGAACTATCTCACTCATTCCACTAGGTAATGATTATTTATTATTAGTTAATAAATGATTGTAGGCAAGTATGACTGATTGGAATGTCTGAGAGGTGACGTGCTCAAATCACTCTGAAAATTTTGAAGGTGTTGCTTAGTCAGAGCCGCACAGCTGTGTCCTAGACCGTGTTCATTATAATAGGAAAGCTATCACCTAACAACCACAGCCACTCAGAGGAAAACAATGCTATGGTAGTGGTGAAGTAATGCAGGCCTTCCTACAACATCCCAGGCAGGAAGTCAGTTGGCACTCAGAGTAAGACTCGTATCATTTTGACTCTGATTGGCTAAAATTTCCCAAAGTAAAAGACAATGTGCTGGACTTCAGAAACGGAGAGGGTCACAAGGAAAATACTTTCCCTTTCGATTATAGCAGACAAACTACAATAAGATTGGCCATCATCATTATAACAAATAGTGTTGAGCACAGTTCATAAAAGTTTCATATGCATTTTTGCCCTGGATTGTCACTGGAGAATTGATAATACTTATCCCAGTATAGAGAGCTAGAGATGAGGGCCTGAGGATGTACCTGTCTTGGCCAAGAGACATACCTACTCAATACCAAGTGGCTTCAGCCGAACGTTGCGATTCTTTTCCCTGCCTTTGGAACACTATGAGCACACAAGTTGGCCATGTAAGTTCCCATTTCTCTTCTTCCCTTGACTTTTAAAAAATATTCTTTTGTTGTGCAGTGAGATGAGATAAGTTGTGCTCACTAAAGCCTTCATGGTACACTGCATTGTATTTGGATGACTCAACTATCAAAGCTTTAAGCCAATGTTGGATCACATTCCACAGGAATGAGTGCCTTGGAGGCTATGACTCTGTGAACTCTCAAATTCCTTTTTTTCTGCAAATCTTCCAGTTAAAAGATGGAACATTCTGGATGATTTCTTTTCCTGTTCCATAATCAATATCTCCTTTAATGCTTTTATATCATACTTGTCCAGGAGCGGCAAGCACTAAGTAACACCTTCAGACTTTTCAGAGTGATTTGAGCATGTCACCTCTCAGACATAGCTTAGTTTATTGCCTTTTCATGCCTGGAAGGACAATGGAGCTGGCTAGCTGTAGACCGGAACTTGGGAAGAAGGGTTGTAGGGCTGCTCTTTGCCCTGTCCTACCTCACAAGGAGCAAAACAAAGCAGTACTAACTGTTTTCCCATCAACGCGTACTATAGAACCAGTTAATATTCAAAGGATGAACTTCCATCGCGCATGTGGCCTTGACTCTGAAATAACTGGCTTCTTGTGAATCCTGTAGCACATTCACATTTCAGTTCATTGCTTTGTAAAAGATGAAGTACACTAGCCTCTGCATGGATAGTGATGTGTAACTGTAGGCTTTGGAGCTGGGTCCTTGGCAAAGAAAATTCAACGTTGTTCAGGATCAGGCCCCAGCAACTGAACACCACTGGAGACTCTGTCCTTCCCCACCAACAGGGCAGAGCTATGACTGAGAAAAATACAATTAAATTCCTCTTATTAAAACAGCCATATTTCTACATTCTTTATTGGCCTCTCTAATAGCTACATGAAGGATAAACAGCTCTTTTTATTAATGCTTCATTAAGAATTTTTATATCTATGTGACATGTGGTGAATTCTTTGCATAGAATAAAGTACTTGGAACCTTGATTCCAGCTGGTTTGGATTGGAAAACTCATTACTGCTTCTAGCCAGTCTGCCAATGAACTCCTCAGGGGAGAGATATTGCCTCATATGTATGGAAACAGTCAAACGAGATTGGTCAACTTATATAAATAAACCATTGGAAAATGTAATTGAAAGGGAGGAGTGTATCAATTACAGATTGTTTCCTTAATCATCCCTGTTATTTCTCAGTTCTAAATTTTAGGCATTTTTCAAAACAAAAATAATAATTAAAGTCTACCACAAAGCTCATCATTCAGCCTTTCATAACAGAACATCTATCTGTCATGACAAAGCAAATTGAAAACGACATTGCAATTTGGAGGCAAAATGACAAGATGCTTTGTAGTTAAGGTAGCTGATATCATCGCGACCAAGTCCTAGGTTGAAGTCACCATCTCTTGACTCAAACATTAGCATCAGGTTAAAAGAGGCAAAGAACTGCTTGGAGTGGAGAAGATTAAAATGCAATTATAAATACATTTATCTTCCTTTGCTCCAAATCTCCATCCCATAATACCATTTGCATAATGGGCTCCTTTGTTTGTTCCTTTTTAGATGTTAAATTTGGAACATTTAATTCTAAGTGCCCATCAAAAAATAAACAAATGGAGTTCTAAGCCCATGGCTCTTCATATTTATCAGATACTAAAAATTAGTCCATTTCCCCTGGAGGTAGAGAAGTACAAGGACTTTCTCATTTTTTTTAGGAGACAAAGGCTTTAAAGGGTTGTGAATATGGGCAAAAGACAGGAATTCACCTTGTT